>NC_062296.1:46654384-47016532 GCF_902655055.1 Lutra lutra | reverse complement strand
GAGTATAAAGTTTATATTTCAGGATATCAGCAGGTGCCCAAGAAGGAGTGAGTATTAAAACCTCTCAAACCACCAAATTATTTAAAAAGCTTCTAACAAGCCCTTCAGAATCAGTCAGTAAAGCTTAAGAATTTATACATTTGATATCAAAAATGGGAAGACAGGATAAAGTCCCAATTTGAGCCCTTGATGATTTGATTTTTTAATAATAGTTATGGCTGTGTGAGGAAGGCAAGGAAAGTGGAGGATGTTTTAAAGGCAGATCATGGTTTATACTTAATTATAGCTTTAGATGAGCTGAGAACATGGGTTGGGGCCTAATCATGATTCAAGTTTTCCCTCAAAGGCAACTCAGATAATTGGGTAGGGCGCCTGCTTCATTGAAGCCGCTGATAGAGAATTACTGATTCTAAAATCTGTAGGATGTTTTTACACAATGAGGTAGGAACAAAAGAAGTGGGAGTTTAGAAATCTAGTCAGATTGACCAATCAAGAATTTATACTGCTTCATTATGCTAAGCCATTAGAGGCTGCATCTGGGGGACACACTAATGCCACTGTCTTCTTACATATTTATTAGGCTGTCAAAGTATAAAATGTCACTATTAAAATCCAAAGTACTATGTAGTAGACTTTGTGTTACTATTTCTTCTGCTCATCAGCAAGCCCTGTAAGTTTCTGATATCAAAACCCTGACAGCAGGATCCCTACTCTCAGCAAAGATTTAATAGAAGAAAGTACTAGTTGGGTCTCATGTGACCCAGCTTTACTGCTTTCTCAAATTAACTTGGATGTGTTATCGGCAAACAATTAAAAACCCTAATCCAGTTTGGGGCCTCTCAACCACATCAGATTTTACACTGGGAGTGATACCTACTAAAAATCCTATCCTTCATATTTTGTGGGAGATGCAGGGGGTACCCCTGTGATAAAGAAAATATCAGAAGTGGCATAAGAGTCCGTGAAAATTACAGGGTTTCTGAGCAATACATTTACTAAAAAATAAGTTTCCTTGTCCAGAAGCCTATGGCTCCACTTACACCCTTGTGTGTAAACCCTTGTGTGGTGGTGAAACTTCTATACCACCAGCAAAATCTGTACGTAATAGAATATACTCACAACCTCTAATCTAGTGAATATACTCTCAGGCTCACCCTTGTATATTAGGGATTAAATACATATCTGGTAGATAAATGAATAAATGAATCTAGGGAGATAGTATTTTTCAGTGCCTGCTAGTGTTAAATTGAATATAAGTAAACTTTCAAAATACAGTCCATCTTAAAATGTGTGGTGAACTACAAAGAGTGGACCCCTGAAAAAGAGGTTGTCTAAAAGTGACCATTAAGCATGAGTTCTAGATATATATTTTTTAATTTGACATATTTAGTGAATTTACATTTAATATAGTTGGGTTTTGGCTTACCACTTTAGAATTTTTCTTTTCTTTTCTTTTCTTTTCTTTTCTTTTCTTTTCTTTCTTTCTTTCTTTCTTTCTTTTTTTTTAGAGGTTTTCTTTAGCAACTCAGCTTTTAGGCTGAGCCACTCACTTCCTTTTTTGTTCCTTACCCTACAGATTTTTGAAAAGTCAGAAATATGGGGCGCCTGGGTGGCTCAGTGGGTTAAAACCTCTGCCTTCAGCTCAGGTCATGATCCCAGGGTCCTGGGATCGAGCCCCACATCGGGCTCTCTGCTCCGCAGGGAGCCTGCTTCCTCCTCTCTCTCTCTCTGCCTGCTTGTGATCTCTGTCTGTCAAATAAATAAATAAAATCTTTAAAAAAAAAGAAAAGTCAGAAATATGACCTCTGTAGTTCTTAAAATCTGCACACTGGCTACTTTTATTGCCTCTGACTGAGTAATTTTATATTCTGGTGTTTTGTTTTCACAATGCCCATTTATTGTTTTATTCTTTTTCATTCCTGTATAGGACTCCCATTTCACTTCTCCATTCTCCTAATGTAGGTATTCTAACATGTTTATGGGTACCTTTTAATTTATAGGTATTCTTGGGATGCCTGGGTGGCTCAGTCAGTTAAGTGTCTGACTCTTGATCTTAGCTCAGGTCTTGATCTCATGGTCATGAATTCCAATCCTGCATTGTGCTCCATGCTGAGAATGGAGCCCACTCAAAAGCAAAAATTATAGGTATTCTCGTAAAATGCCTATTATCTTATGTTTTCACCTGTATATAGATGGAATTACGTTGCATAATCATTTCCCCCCAAGCACTGCAATTAAAAACTCCAACCATGTTGATATGTGCAGACCTAGCACATTGCTTTTTTCCCTGCTGCATTACTGAACTAGCATCTCCAGCCCCCCCACCCCAAACGGTGGTGCAATGAATAGTCCTGACTGAATCCATGTAAGAAATTTTGGGGGGATACTGACTCAGGAGCAAAATTGCTGGAGTATGAGACATACATTAAATTTAATTAACTGCTTTGGATTAGTTCTTTAGAATGATGGCACAAATCTACGCTTCTACCTGCATGTACAAATCTACATTCTACCAGCACTTGACATGACCCCACTTTTTAATTTTTATCAGTTTGATGGGTACAAAGTGATATTTCATTGTTTTTTTAAATTTACATTTTTCTGATTATTGCTCAGTTTGAGCATCTCTACATATGCTTATTAATCTTTTGGGTTTGCTTGTATGTACATAGCTTGTGGATATCATTTGCCTATTTTTCTACTGAAATTGCTGATTTTTTTTGTTGTTCACTTGCCAGAGATCTTGTATACTTTATGTATTTTTGGTTTCAGAGACTGAAAATATTTTCTCTAATTTTATCATCTTCCTATTGGTTTTATCCATGGTGTTTTATGTCAAATAGAAATATGTAATCCTAACATTTGAATTTATCAAAGATTTGTTTTATTTTGACTTCCGGAATTTTGTTTCAAAAGTTCTTTCTGGGGCCCCTGGGTGACTCAGTAGGTTAAGCACCTATTGATTTTGGCTAAAGTCATGATCTCAGGGATTGTGAGATCAGACCCCACATTGGGCTCCATGCTCAGTGGGGAGTCTACTTGAGATTCTTTCTCTCCCTCTCCCTCTTTCCTCCACTTTCTTTCTCTAAAATAAATAAATAAATAAATAAATAAATAAATAAATCTTTTTTTTTTTTTTTTTTTGTAGTTCTTTCCAGGGGTACCTGAGTGACTCAGTCCATGAAGTCTCTGCTTTCAGCTCAGGTCATGATCCCAGGGTCCTGGGATGGAGCCCCACATTGGGCTCCTTGCTGGGCGGGGATCCTGCTTCTCCTTTGCCTGCCACTCCCACTACTTTTGTTGCTCTCTCCCTCCCTCTCCCCCCACCCCTCTGTTTCAAATAAATAAATAAAATGTTTAAAAAAAAGTTCTTTTCCTGGGGTGACTGGTTGGCCCAGTCATTTACATGTCTGACTTGTGATTTCAGCTCAGGTCTTGATCTCAGGGTTGTGAGTTCAGGCCCCGCATTGGGCTTGCATTGGGCTCCATGCTGGGTGTGGAGCCAAATAAATAAATAAATAGTTTTTTTCTCCAATCCATCCTCTATCTCCAGGACACAAATGTATTTTTTTTAAGATTTTATTTATTTATTTGATAGACAGAGATCACAAGCAGGCAGAGAGGGAGGAGGAAGCAGGCTTCCTGCCAAGCAGAGAGCCCGATGCGGGGCTTGATCCCAGGACACTGGGATCATGACCTGAGCCGAAGGAAGAGGCCTTAACCCACCGAGCCACCCAGACACCCCCACAAATGTATTTTTAAAATATTTTCTTCTATTAAAATTGTAATGTTACCTTTCACTTTTAGTTCCCTAATCCATCTGTTGTCCACCTTTTTATATAATGCTATTTAGGGACATAGTTTTATTTTTATTCTTACAATGCAAAACAATTTTAGAAGCATTTGTTAAGCTGCTGTATACACATGTCCTGGGGACAATGGCAGTTATGGGGAAATGAAAAGGGGAAAATCATTTGTTTGATGAATCCTAAGTCATGACAGGACTAGGCCCTGTCAACCCAGGTACTAATTGCATTCAGAATTCTATGATTCTCCTAAAAGTAGTTTTTCCAAGCAGAAGTAAAAGAGGCAGGGCTCTGTGTGAACTCAAAAGACCACAGCTTTATTGCATTCAATTCTAGCACCTATGTCCTCTATATCCTCTAAACTCTGCTACTGTGGCTCCTACCACAGTTTCCTGGCTGAAAGTGCTAAATAGACCTGGAGTTAAAGATGCCAGTGGCAATGGACATGACCTTTGGAATGAGTGGTATGACCCATGCTACAAGTGCAACTATCACTTGAACCCAAAAAGGTATGAGGATGATCTTGCTCTATGATCAGTCCCTCCATTTGTCACCAGGATTGAGTTGGTTGATCTAGTTGATTTAATAGGTATTTCACCCTTGTGCACCCCTTCTTGAACTGTGTGCACTGTCAAGGAGGACATACTTGGGCGCCTGGGTGGCTCAGTGGGTTAAGCCGCTGCCTTCGGCTCAGGTCATGATCTCAGGGTGTTGGGATCGAGTCCCGCGTCGGGCTCTCTGCTTGGCAGGGAGCCTGCTTCTCTCTCTCTCTCTCTCTCTGCCTGCATCTCCGTCTACTTGTGATCTCTCTCTGTCAAATAAATAAATAAAATCTTTAAAAAAAATTAAAAAAAAGGAGGACATACTTTCCAATCAGCTGTTGACAATAATTCCTAACCTAGAAGAAGTCTGATTAACTGTGTGCTTTCTGTTCAAGAAGCAAGTTAGTCCCATTGAATAGTGTTCTCCCCAATTTTTAGGAAAAATGGAAGATTTCTAGAAAAATTTGGAAACCCCATCTTCTTCTTCTCTACTTGTAAGTATAGGACAATGTTTTGGTCATCTTCTCTAAGCTGGGGCTCAGTTTCTACCATCTGTAAGTGAGATAGAACTCCTTTATTTTATTTTACTTTTTAAAAGATTTTATTTGTTTATTTGACAGAGAGCGAGAGCGAGAGCACAAGCAGGGGGAGCAGTAGGCAGAAGGAGAAGCAGGATTCCCACTGATCAGGGAGCATGATGCTGGGCTGGAGCCCAATGCTGGGCTCAATCCCAGGACCCTGGGATCACGTCCCAAGCTGAAGGCAGACACTTAACCGACTAAGCCACCCAGGTGCCCCAGAACTACTTTATTTTTTTTGACATTGTGTTGGAGTCCAGGGTCAAGAGGTCTAAAAATTCAAAGCTCCACTATTTGCAATGATTGGAATTTTAAAAGTGTCATTACAAAACATGGCATATACATACAATGGAATGTTATTCAGCCTTAAAAAAAAGGACATTCTGACATACATCACAACATAGAATAACTTTGAGAACATTCTGCTAAGTGAAATAAGCCAGTCACAAAAAGACAAATCCTATATGATTCCACTTATATGAGATATCTAGTGTAGAATAGGCTGTGGGTAAGGGAAATGGGGTGGGGGTGCTGTTCAATGGGTATAGTGTTTCAGTTTTGCAAAATGAAAGAGTTGTGGAGATGGATGGTAGTGATGGTTGCACAGCAATGTAAGTGTAGTTAATTTCAATGACCTGTCCATTTTTAAATGGTTAAGCTGGCAAATGTTACGTTATGTGTATTTTACCACAATTAAAAGTTTAAAACAAAGAAGTAAATTAAAAGGGAGGCATTAAAAGAATGACTTACTTCACTCAGCATAATCTCTTCCAGTCCCATCCATGTTGCTACCAAAGTTGGGTATTCATCCTTTAAGATGGAGGTATAATACTCCATAGTGTATATGGACCACATCTTCCTTATCCATTCATCCATTGAAGGGTATCTTGGTTCTTTCCAGTTTGGCGACCGTGGCCATTGCTGCTATAAACATTGGGGTACAGATGGCCCTTCTTTTCACTACATCTGTATCTTTGGGGTAAATACCCAGTAGTGCAATGGCAGGGTCATAGGGAAGCTCTATTTTTAATTTCTTGGGGAATCTCTACACTGTTCTCCAAAGAGGCTGCACCAATTTGCATTCCCACCAACAGTGTAAGAGGGTTCCCCTTTCTTCACATCCCCTCCAACACACGTTGTTTCCTGTCTTGCTAATTTTGGCCATTCTAACTGGTGTAAGGTGGTATCTCAATGTGGCTTTAACCTGAATCTCCCTGATGGCTAGTGATGATGAACATTTTTTCATGTGTCTGATAGCTATTTGTATGTCTTCATTGGAGAAGTGTCTGTTCATGTCTTCTGCCCAATTTTTTATGCTGAATGAAATAAGTCAAGCAGAGAGAGTCAATTATTATATGGTTTCACTTATTTGTGGAGCATAACGAATAACATGGAGGACATAAGGAGATGGAGAAGAGAAGGGAGTTGAGGGAAATTGGAAGGGGAGATGAACCATGAGAGACTATAGACTCTGAAAAACAATCCAAGGGTTTTGAAGGGGTGGGGGGGGTGGGAGGTTGGGGGAGCCAGGTGGTGGGTATTATGGAGAGCACATATGGCATGGAGCACTGGGTGTGGTGCATAAACAATGAATTCTGTTACGCTGAAAAGAAATTAATAAAAAAAAGAATGACTTACTAAGTCAATAGAATATTACTGAGAAGCTTTTCATAAGACGTATTTCCGCACTAAATTCAGAAAAAACAAATAATTCTTCTTAGGGAACCTGGAGTCTAAGATTAGAAACAGAAGGCTGAATTTAAAAAAGAACTAAACATTAGGAGGAGGAGAAAGAGGTAACACACACAGAGGCAGTTCCCTTGATATATCTAACTGCTCATTGGGCACAAGATAAAGAGCGATCAGTTTATTCTCACAACCCCCAGAATGGTTAAGAGACAGAGCTATGTTGTATTTGTCATTTTAACTTATATAGTTTTTTTTAAAAAACACTGTTGAGAAAAGATTAACATAATGATTAGTACACATATAGAAATTTTTGTAAGTTTTGTCATATGTATATCACCATGAAGCCCCAAATCAAGATCATGAATATATCCATCCCCTAAAAATTTCCCCATTTCAGGAAAAAAAAAGGAAAGAGAGAGAAGCAAACCATAAGAGACTCTTTTTTTTTTTTCAAAAGAGACTCTTAATAATAGAGAACAAACTGGGTATTGATGGAAGGAGGTGGGTGGGGGATGGGCTAAATGGGTGATAGGCATTAAGGATGGCACTTGTTACGATGAGCACTGGGTGTTATATGTAAGTGATGAATCACTAAATTCTACTCTTGAAACAAATATTACACTGTATTTTAACTACCAAGAATTTAAATAAATATTACACTATATTTTAACTAACTAGAATTTAAATATCAATTTAAAAAAAAAGTTTCCTCATTCCACATTTTATTTCCTCCCTCCCAACCCTCACCACTTCCCAACCCCTACTCCCATCCCCTGTCTATAGGCAACCACTGTCACAATTTTATATTATTTTGTATTTTTGAGACTTTCTTTAGAGTACTTTTTTATACTGAAGTATAATTAACATGCAGTATTATATCAGATTCTGGTGTACAGTACAATGATTTAACAATCCAACATGTTACCCAGTACTCATCTAGTAAGTGTCCTCTTTTATTTTACCCCTCCACCCACTAGTGCCCTCTGGAAACCACCAGTTGGTTCTCTGAATTTAATTCTGGGTTTTTTTTTGCCTTTTGTCTTTTTTTTAAGATTTCATTTATTTATTTGACAGGCAGAGATCACAAGTAGGCAGAGAGGCAGGCAGAGAGAGAGAGAGAGAGGTGGAAGCAGGCACCCTGCCGAGCAGAGAGCCCAATGAGGTGCTTGATCCCAGGACCCTGGGATCATGACCTGAGCCAAAGGCCCACTGAGCCACCCAGGTGCACCTTTTGTCTTTTTAATTTGTTCATTTGTTTTGTTTCTTTTTAAAAAGATTTTATTTATTTATTTGACACACACAGAGAGAGAGAGAGAGAGAGAGAGTATAAGCAGGGTGAATGGCAGGGAGAGGGAGAAGCAGGCTCTCTCAGAGGGCCTGACACGGGGCTCGATCCCAGGACCCCGGGATTATGACTTGAGCCAAAGGCAGATGCTTAACTAACTGAGCCACCCAGGTACCCCTATAACAACAAATTTTAATTGACTCTCTCTGCTTGACTTATTTCACTCAGCATAATCTCCTAACAACAAATTTTAAACATAATGGCATTCAAGAACATGTGGTGTTATGTATTACAGGATATAGACATCAATACAGGGTCTTATCTAGGCTATTTGCTCAAATATATTTTTTGGCTTCGAGTGCATTTGCTTTTCCATTCAAAGCTGGATACATCCCACCTACATGGACTGGAAGTGGAGCTACAAAGGCAAACAGTGCTGTTCATTTCCCAAAGTGTATGTGCATTCTCCCTTCACCTTTCTGGCATTCACATTGTCAAGGCCTCTATAGTCCATAATGAGGCCAGTTTGGATTAGATAAAGTTTTTTATTTTTGATAAGACTTAAGCGTACCCACCCCCAAGCCCCTCTTATACAATGTTAGTAGTCAGAATTACAAAAGTTAACATTTCACAATGGACTGTGATGCTCAAGCTAGTTGATTGTGTCAAATGAACAGAGAGTATCAAAATCCATTTGGGTAACTAGTCACCAGGTACTATTTAGTGACAGAGGCCTGGTTTCCAAAAGTTCTAGCACTGGTATCTCTAAAGAGGAAAGATTGAAAAAAAGGTAAGGGTAAGATTTCAGAATTGGAGGAAAGGAGAGAAGTGAAATTTAGAGGATATTTAGTGGATGAAACCATAAAATAGCAACAACAACAACAACAAAAAGGATAAGAAAAGATTTAAAAAAGAAAAGAAAGAAAATAGTCTTAGTGAATCCTAGTCTGAGAGTCTAGGCAGGCCTAACCAAATCATTATGGTTACAAATATTCCCTGCCCTCATCTGGACCCACAGAGCATGATACAGGTTCCCTGACTGTGCACAACTCATCCTTCCCCATTACACAACATCTGCAAATCTCTTCCTGTGCTCCAAATTCAGTCTTGATCATCAAGGTATTGGATGGTGTGGTTGCCTTCCTGCTATTGTCTGGTAGCTAGCAACTCACTTTCCAGTTCCACGCTGTCATTCTATTTAGTGTTTAGATAACTGAATTTAAAGCTTTTAGCATTTGAAGAATGAAGAAACTCTTTGGAAGAGGGACTTTAAAGACAAAACCACAAAAGGCCATGCAAACTACAGCTGGTTTGATGCATATAAGAGAAGGGCTCTGTCTACCTGACACAATACCATGGCTGTGGTGTGGATCCAGATTGCAGAGGGACAAGCAGTCTGAGAGGAAAGTCACTGCAAGTGACCCAGGAGCCTGGCAGAGTAGGCCCAACTCCACAGCACACCTGGTGTGATGGTTAATTTCATGTGTCAATGTTGAGTATACCATTGTACCCACTTTTTTATTATTAACATATAATGTATTTGTTTCAGGGGTACTCATTTATTTTATTTCTTAAATTCCGCATGTGAGTGAAATCATATAGCATTTCTCTTTCTCTGAGGGTTTTATAGAATCAAATAGCAAAGTGCTACTTTTTCCTGGCTTTTTTCACTCAGCAGAATTATTTCGAGACTTATTCATGTTGTAGTGTTTATAGGTAATTTGTTCCTTTTTATTCCTAAATAGTATTCTATTGTATAGCCACAGCACATTTTGTTTATCTGCATAACTGTTTTTTTATCCTTTTTTAAATTAACACATAATGTATTATTTACTTCAGGAGCACAGGTCTAGGAATCATCAGTCTTACACAATTCACAGCATGCACCATAGCACATATCCTCCCCAGTGTCCATAACCCACCCATCCTATCTTCCCCCTCCACCCTCCAGCAACCCTCAGTTTGTTTCCTAAGTTTAAGAGTCTCTTATGGTTTGTTTCCTCCTCGGTCACATCTTGTTTCATTTTTTCCCTCCCTAACCCCCCATAACCCCCTGCTTGCCTCTCAAATTCCTCATATCAGAGAGATCATATGATAATTGTCTTTCTCTGATTGACTTATTTTGATTAGGATAATACCCTCTAGTTCCATCCACATCATTGCAAATGGCAGGATTTGGGGTTTTTTTTTGATGGCTGCATAAAATTCCATTGTGTGTCACAGACACACACAACACACACACATATATATATAAAACGCAGCTTCTTTATCCATTTATCTGCTGATGGACGTCTAGGTTCTTTCCATAGTTTGGCTATTGTGGACATTGCTGCTATGAACATTCGGGAGTACATGCCCCTTTGGATCACTACATTTGTATCTTTAGGGTAAATACCCAATAGTGTGATTATCTGTATAACTGTTAATGGACATTTGGGTTGTCTTTACTTTTTGACTCTTATTAATAACACTGCTACAAATATTCACATATATATCTTTGTATGGACTTCTGTTTTCAGTTCTGTAAGGTAGATACCTAGAAGTAAAATGGCTGGATTACATGATAAATGTGTTTCACCTTTATAAGAAATTACCACTCTTATCCAAAGTGATTATATCTGTTTATATCCCCATCAGAAACATATGAAATCTCTATTTGTTCCACATTCTTACCAACATTTAGTATGGTTAACAATTTTTTTAGCAATTTACTTACCTATTGGATATGAAATGGTGTATTAGTTTTCTATTGCTGCTGTGTAAATTACCCTGGATTTAATAGATTAAAACAAAAATAAATTTATTATCTCACAGTTTTGGAAGTCAGAAGGTTGAAAATGAGTCTTATGGGACTAAAATCAAGGTGTCAGCAAGACTATTCCTTCTGGAGGCAAGGGAACTCCATTCTCTTGTCTTTTCCATATTCTACAGGCCACATAACATTCCTTCAGTCATGCATGGCCTCATCCTCCATCTTCAAAGCATAGCACTTCAACTTTGGCTTCTGATGTCACATCTCTTTCTTTCAACTCTGATGCATCACCATGTCTCCTTAAAGGACCGTGGTGATTATGTTGGGCCCCTACAAATAATCCAGGATAATCTCCTGAGCTCAAGGTCCTTAAATTTATCACATGTGAAAAGCCCATTTTACACTTACAATGTAATATATTCCCAGGTTTCAAGGTTTAGGATGTAGCAATCTTGGGGGAGAGGGAGCATTATTTAGCTTACAATAATTGATTCCTCATTGTATATGTTTTTTTTTTAAGATTTTATTTATTTGTTTGACAGAGAAAGAGAGCAAGCACAAACAGGGGTAGTGGCGGGCAGAAGGAAAGGGAGAAGCAGGCTTCTCTCTGAACAAAGAGTCTGATGAAAGACTCAATCCCAGGACCCTGGGATCATTACCTGAGTTGAAGGCAGATGCTTACCAAACTGAGCCACCCAGTTACCTCCCCTGTATATGCGTGTTTTTTTTAACAGCTTAATATATAATTCACATACCACAAAATTCACCCTTTTAAAATGTTCAGTAGTTTTTAGTATATCTACAATGTTGTGTAGCCATCACCCTAATTTTAGAACATTTCCTCACCCCAATAAGACCTCATACTAATTAGCATGCTCCATCCTCCTTATTCCCCATTCCCTTTTTCCAGCCCTAGGCAATCATCAATCTGCTTTCTGTCTTCATGGATTTGCTTACTCATTTAATATAAATGGAATCAAATGCAGTCTTTTCTGACTGGATTCTTTCACTTAGCATAATGTTTTGAGGTCCATCCTTTTTGTAGCATGTAGCATAATGTTTCGAGGTCCATCCATTTTGTAGCATGTATCAACATTTTATCCATTTTTATGGCTGAAAAATAGTCTATTATATAGATATACCACATTTTGTATATCCATTCATCAATTGATGGACAATTTATTTGTTTTCACTTTTTTCACAATTATGAATAATGCTGCCAGGTATATTGTCTACAGATTTTTGTGTGGGCATATGTTTTAGTTTCTCTCGGAATTGCTGGGTCATATGGTACTTCTATGTTTTTCTTTTTGAGGAATTACCAAATTGTTTTCCCAAGTGGTCTTATCATTTTACATTTCCACCAGCAGTATTATGAATACTCATAATTCTATATGTCCTCACTAATACTTGTAATTGTCCATTTTTTAAAGCCGTACTAGTGGGAGGAAAGTGGGATCTCATTGCAGTTTTCATTACAGTTCCCTGAAAACTAAGATGTTGAGCATCTTTTCATGTGCTTCTTGGCTCTTTATCTTCCTTGGAGAAATACCTATTCTGATTATTTGCCTGTTCTTTGAGTTATTTCTCTTGTTATTGTTGAGTTATAAGTTCCTTTATATATTCTGGACACAGTTTCTTATCAGATATATAATTTGCAAATATTTTATCCTATCATTTGGGCTGTTTTTTTTTATGTTAAAAATGGTGTCTTTCGAAGCACAAAAGTTTTCAGTTTTGAAGTCCAACTTACCTACCTTGTCTTTTGTTGTTTGTGCTTTTGGTTTATATCTAAGAAACTTTTGTCAAACTCAAGGTCACAAAGACTTACTTCTATGTTTTTTTCTAAAGACTTTATGATTTTAGCTCTTACATCTAGGTACTTTATACATTTTTAGTTTATTTTATGTATGATCTGAGCAAGGGATCCAACTTTATTCTTTTGTATGAGGACCTCTAATTGTTCCAGTTTATTTGTTGAAAGTCATATTTTTCTCCATGGAATTGTCCTGTTCCCTTTAACAAAAATCAGCTGACCGTAAATTTGAAAGTTTATATGTGAACATTCAATTCTATGCCATTGTATATGTTTACCTGTATGCTAGGACCACACTATCTTGCTTACTGTAGCTTTGTAACAAGTTTTGAAATTAGGAAGTAGGAGTCTTTTAATTTTGTTCTTTTTCAAAATTAATTTGGCTAGTCTGAATCCCTTGACTATTTACATGCATTTTAGGATGAAGCTGTCAATTTCTTTCTTTTTTTTCAAGATTTTATTTATTTATTTGACAGAGAGGGAGAGAGAGAGATCAAGCAGGCAGAGAGACAGGCAGAGAGGGAGAGGGAAGCAGGCTCCCTGTTGAGCAGAGAGCCCAACATGGGGCTTGATCCCAGGATCCTGAGATCATGACCTGAGCTGAAGGCAGAGGCTTAACCCATTGAGCCACCCAGGCACCCCGAAGCTGGTCAATTTTTGCAAAGAAGCGAGCTGGGATTTTGATGGGGATTCTGTTGAATATGTAGCTCAACTTGGGGAGCTTTGACATCTTAATATTTAAGTCTTTTCATCCAGAAATATTGGATGTCTTTCTATATTTAGGTTTTTAATTTCTTTCCAAAACATTTTGTAGCTTTCATTATACAAATATTGAACTTTTTTGTTAAAATTATTCCCAAGTATTTTATTCATTTTGATGTTATTATAACAGGAATTTTCTTAATTTCATTTTCAGATTATTCATGTGTAGAGAAATACAATGGTCTTTTTTGTACATTGATAAACTCATTTACTAGCTTTAGTAGTTTTTTTGGAAATTCTTTAGCATTTACTATGTACAAGATTGTGTCATCAGCAAACAGATTTAGTTTTACTTCTTTTTAAATCAACTTGTCTTTTATTCACTTTCTTGCCTAATTGCCCTGGCTAGAACTTTCAGTACAGTGCTGTATAGAAGTGATGCGATGGGCATCTTTATCTTGTTCTTGATATTAGGAAGACAGCTTTCATTTTTTCACTATTACATATGATGATACCTGTGGGTTTTTTGTAGATATTCTCTATCATACTGAGGAATCTCCCTTCCATTTCTAATGAGGTGAATGTTTTTATCATGAAAAAGTATTGGTTTTTTTCAAATGCTTTTAAAAAATCTCTTGAATGGGTCACATAGTTTTTGTCCTTCCTTCTATTAATATGGTGTATTACATTGACTAATTTTTACATTTAAAACAAACTTGCATTCTTGGGCTAAGTCCCATTTGGTTGTGGTATATAAGCCTTTGTATATATTGCTGGATTCAGGTTGCCAGATTTGTTGTTGTTGTTGAGGATTTCTGTATCCATATTCACAGGAGATACATAGGCCAGTTAATTTTGCCTGGGCTCACTTCCTATGAACCTGAGGATCTTCCTCTAATATTTCTTGTATAGCAGATCTGTTAGCAATCAATTCTTTCAGTTTTTGCTTATTTGATACTATATTTATTTTGCTTTCATTCTTATAACTTTTTTGATATACAATTATTGATTTATGGGATTTTTTTCTTTCAGCATTTTGAGTATACCATCCTTCTGCTTTCCATTATTTATTTGAAAATATTTTTGTGCTCCTTTTCTCTCTCCTTTATATGTTGGTGTACTTAATGTTGTACACATCTCTGAGGCTATATTCACATTTCTATATTCTCTTTTCTCTTTATTCTTTTTTTTAAAGATTTTTTTTAATTAATTAATTAATTTATTTGACAGACAGAGATCACAAGCAGGCAGAGAGGCAGGCAGAGAGAGAGGAGGAAGCAGGCTCCCTGCTGAGCAGAGACCCCGATGCGGGGCTCGATCCCAGGACCCTGAGATCATGACCTGAGCTGAAGGCAGCGGCTTAACCCACTGAGCCACCCAGGCGCCCCAGTCTTTTCTCTTTATTCTTAAGATTGCATAATCTCTATTAATCTATCTTCAAGTTCATTAATTCTTCCTCCTGCCAGTTAAATAGCTTTCAAATCTACTAGAGCATCTCTAGCAAATTTTTCACTTTTATTATTGTACTTTTAAACTCCAGAATTTTTATTTTAAAAAGTAATTTATCTTTGTATTGAGACATTGTCTTCATACTTTCCTTTAATTCATTATGCAAGGTTTCCTTTAGTTCTTTTTTTTTTAGTTTTTATTTAAATTCCAGTTAGTTAACAGTGTAGTATTAGTTTCAGGTGTATAATACAGTGATTCAACAATTCCATACAATGCCTGGTTCTCATCACAAGTACATTCCTTAATCTCCATCACCTATTTTACCCAGTCCCCCACACACCTCCCCTCCAGTAACCCTCAGTTTGTTCTCTATGGTTAAGAGTCTGTTTCCTGGTTTGCCTCTCTTTCCCCTCCTATGTTCATCTATTTTGTTTCTTAAATTCTATATATAAGTGAAATCATATGGTATTTGTTTTTCACTGGCTGACTTTTTTCACTTGGAATAATACTCTCTAGTTCCTTCCATGTTATTGCAAATGGAAAGACTTCATTCTTTTTAATGGCTGAGTAATATTCCATTGTATATATACACCACATCTTTTTTTTATCCATTCATCAGTCAGTGGACATTTGGGCTCTTCCCATAATTTGGCTATTGTTGATAATGCTGTTATACACATCAGAGTTAATGTATCCCTTTGAATCAGAATTTTTGTATCCTTTGGATAAATACCTAGTAGTGCAATTGGTGGGTCATAAGGTAGCTCTATTTTTAACTTTTTGAGGACCCTCCATACTGCTTTCTGAAGTGACTGCATCAGTTTACATTTCCACCAATGGTGCAAGAGTATTCCCCTTTCTCTGCATCCTCACCAACACCTGTTGTTTCTTGTGTTGTTGATGTTAGCCATTCTGACATTTGTGAGGTGTTATCTCATTGTAGTTTTGATTTATCTTTTCCTGATGATGAGTGATGTTGAGCGTCTTTTCACATATCAGTTGGCCACCTGTATATCTTCTTTGGAAAAATACCTATTTATATGTTCTGTCAATTTTTAAGTTGGATTACTTATTTTTTGGGTCTTGAGTTTTATAAGTTCTTTATAGATTTTGGATACTAATTATCTCTAATTCTTGGGGCATATTTATTATAATAACAAAACTGCAATCCTTGTTTCCCAAATCTAACATCAAGACCCTCTCGCTGGCAGTTTCAGTTTCTGCTTCCTTTCTTGTGTACAAGTAATACTTTCCTGTTCTTTTTCATTTCTAATATATTTTTATATTTTAGATATTATAGACATAATAAAAAATATTATGAAACAAAATACAAATATTATATTTATTTGTATAATAATAGACATACCAATAATAACATATTAATGTTAATTAGTTATTTTAAAATAATCATATTCACATTTTCATATAAATTGTAATATATCTATTTATATATTATTAATTTATTGTATGTCATATTATATATAATAATGATATTTAAATAATTAATATTAACTATATTGATATTAATAATAATATAAATATGGGGCACCTGCGTGGCTCAGTCATTAAGCATTTGCCTTCAGCTCAGGTCATGATCCCAGGGTCCTGAGATCGAGCCCCGCATCAGGCTCCTCGCTCAGCGGGAGGCCTGCTTCTCCCTTCTCCCACTCCACCTGCTTGTGTTCCTTCTCTTGCCATCTCTCTCTCTCCCTGTTAAATAAATAAATAAAATCTTAAAAAATAATAATAATATAAATACATTAATAATAAGTATGTTATTTTCATTTATTTGTAATAAATATTACATTCATAAATACAATAAATATAAATATTTATATTTTAGATAATATATTACAGCAACTCCTACCGACCTTCCCTCTCTCAGGGTTTATTGTTATCACTGTTTGCTTGTTTTTGTTTTTGTTTAGTGATATGGATGTACTATTTTAGTGAAACCTATTTCCCCTATTATGTACAAACCCTAATGTCATTCTTTAGAAGGCACAGTTTTAGCCATGCATGCACTCTGAAATGACAGTGGCTTTGCAGAGCTCCTTTTTGTCTCTCTGATCTGTTAAGCTGTCTGCCTTTGCTGGTAACACGGAGAGCTGTTAGGCACCACTAATTGCCAGCTAATTGCTCTACTGTTTTCAACAATGCCTTGTGGCATTACATTGCTTCTCAGTCTGATCCAATTAAACTTGGACCCCTTTGAAGCGGTAGTTTTTGAGGCCAGTCTTTGAGTTTTGCTCTGACTCCAGGAAGGCTTTTCTTAGTTGTCTCTTTCCCTCAGTCTCTCTAGTAAATTGGCCTATAGTTAATTTAGTGTGTTCTCATGAAGGTACTAGCCTTTTAGTTACTTACCACAAGAATCTCCAGTGTTTCAAGAGCATCCTCTGGCTTGAAATTCCCCCACACTGTGCTCCAAATAAAGTCAGTTCCCTTTAGGAGAGTTTCAGAGTGCTCTAATCTTAGGGCTGTGTTTGAACAAAATCTGTGTCACCACTCCAGAGCTGGAGTTGGGAACAATGACCTGTATCAGTGGTCACCCGCTTTGTAAGTAGTGTATCTTGCCTTTCTTGATGTGGAGAATATCCTATAAGTCAGCTGGGGGTGAGGGTGATAGGGGACACATGTTTTTGGCCTGCCATGCCTAGGTTAGAGCTTCCATACTATTAGTTAAGTCTGGTTGGGAGAAAGAAACCCTATCCTCTCAATTATGCTTGGTTGGAATAGAGTTGCATTCATGAACCTGGGGAAAATGAGAAATGCTGGTTTGCCTACCTTTCCTGGAAAGAAATACCATTGTCTTTGATTTACTTGCCTACAGAGGAGCTTATGTCACTGAGCATAGATTCTCACTGCTTTTACCAAGATTTAGTACATTTTTCTTGAATAAATATCTCTTAATTTCCTCTATACCCTTAGGAACACTTCCAGAGATTTTAAATGGTTGTTTTTTTAAAAAATAATCTTCATCAGTTATGGTTGTTTTGCTGGGAAGAGGGTTCATGGAGCATTTCATGCCTGCATTCTGGAAGTAATCCTTTGTATAATGTTTTACAAAACTTTCATAATATTTTCTAGAGTGGCTGTACCATTTTATATTCCCATCATCAATATAGGGGAGTCCTTAAGTTGATGCATCCTCACCAACATTTAACATTTATCAATATTCTCTGTGTTCTCACCAGCATTTGACATTATAAATATTTTTTTTTTAATTTTAGCCACCTGATAGGTATGAAATGGCCTTTATTAGCACTTCTCTGATAAGTGATGAATGCTTGCATGTGCTTTCTATTTATTTGTACATTTTCTATGTACTTTTTGTTTTTTAAAGATTTTATTTATTCACTTGAGAGAGAGAGAAAGAAAGAGAGAGTATGAGCCAGGGGCAGAGGCAGAGGGAGAGGGAGAAGCTCCTGCTGAGCGTGGAACCAGAAATGGGGCTTGAACCCAGGACCCTGAGATGATGATCTGAGCTGAAGTCAGATGCTTAACTGACTGAGTGCTCCAGGCACCCCCATCCGTGTTCTTAGTTTAGATTTTATTAATGGCTATTAACGTTGAACATCTTTTCTTGTTTTCCAACTGCATATCTTCCTTGGTGAAACATCTGTTCACTTTACTTGTCCATTAAAAAATGGGTTCTTTGTTTTCTCACTGTTGAGTTTAGAAAGGTACCTCTATATTCTTTGTTGAATATGTGATTTGCAAACATTTTATTTTACTGGATCTTTGACAGAAGTACAAAGGAGGGGCACCTGGGTGGCATGGATGGTTAAACATTTGACTCTTGGTTTCAGATCAGGTTGTGATCTCAGGGTTGTGAGATTGAGCCTTGTGTTGGGCTCCATGCTCAACATGGAGTGTGTTTGAGATTCTCTCTCTCTCTGCCCCTCCCACTAGTGCTCTCTCACTCTTGCAAATAAATAAATACATCTTTTTTTTTAAGTACAAAGGAAATTCAACAGAGAGCTGATAATGTTTTCAATACATAGCACTGGAATAGCTGGATGTTTGTATGGGGAAAAAAGCAAACCATGACCTCTACCTCACACCACACACATACAAAAATGAAATATACAGTGATATAAAGTAATGAAATGGAAGGAGTTAGACTTTCAGAATGGTGGAGTGAGGAACTTGGTAAGTCCCCTCTCTTCCTAGTTCATTCCTTTTTGTTGCTGTACAGTATTCCATCAAATGAATGTATCATAGTTTATCTATTTCATGGTATATAAATAATATTCCAACAAACCTATTTTTACAAAGCATGAATATTGATACATATAACTACATGCATGAAAAAAATAATATGGATGAATCTAAAAAAATTATGGTGAGTTTAAAAAGCCAGACATAAAACAGTACATAATGCATGACTTTACCTACTGGAGTTCTAGAAAAGATAAAACTAACCAATTATGGTCAAAAACAGATCAGCAGCTTCCTGAAGCTGGGAGCTGGATAAGGAGCATGAAGCAATATTTTGGAGTGTTAGAAAATTTTTATTTCTTGATTGGGGTGGCAGTTACACGGGTATATATATTTCTCAAAGCTCAATGAAACACAAACATAAAAATTGATAACTTGATTTAAAAAACAGTCAAGAAAGACCATATCACAGGCCCTCATGAAAACCAGAGAACCCTTCTTACCTTCAGTGATGAGAATGAGGGCCGCTTTATCTTATGGTGAAAAACAGTAAGTTGAAGAATTCTGGGGCCACTCCAGAGACTCTGTCTTCTAGGAATGCAATGTAGCCTAACTGATTCTTTACCCACACTAACAAGGAATTCCAAATTTGGGCATTGTTCTTTCTGATATCAGCTAAAGATATAGTCTGTTCCATGCTCATAAAAATAAACTCAACTTTTTACTCCTGGATGTCAAAACTGTTTTTGGAATATGACTCGATCTTGCTCTGTTATGGGAAGATGTTATTATTCCTGTTTTACATCCTGAGATTATCAGGGCTTTGTACCCTACCAGAATCTGGGATCTCTCACCAAACGTTTAAGTACCATGTTCCCTAAGAACATACAGGATAATTGAAAATAACCTTTTTATAACCTCATCTCATTTGTAGAAAGGGCAATTAAGGCTTAGGGATACTAATTTAAAATCTAAAAATTTGTTTTCTCCTTCAGAGATTGTTTACCCTTTGAGATAGCAACTAATTGTTTTGTGAAAAAATCAATTTAGAAATGTGTTGGCCTAAAAATGTGAAACATGCAAATAGTACATTATTTATCATTTGTTATGATAAGCATAAGTCCTTGTAATAGAATTTCAATATTGACAGTTCTTCCCTGAGGACTATGGCTTTGATTTCCAAAATCAGGCTGCAATTATGGGTAAAGATCTCTCTCTCTTTCTCTCTCTTAATTCAATCCCTTTGATTTACCAGATTTTCTTTTTTTTTTCTCAGTTTCCTGATTATCAAGGGGGTGAATACACATTATAGATGATTTTGGAAGTACAGAAAGCCTATATAAAGAAACAAATCACCTATCATTTCCCCAGTAAGAAGCCACATAAAACAGTAGACATGGCCATAAAAGGCTATTTCCAGTTACTGAGAAATCAACTTTTTGTTCCTCCAGCCCCTACTGATTGATCAGCCTAGCAATAAGAAACTAACTTCATTTCCACAGTGATTTCATTGATGTGGGGCTCTTAGAGGGAGATATTAAATGGCCATAAAAGGAATTCATTAGGGATGATAAAGGTTCTAAGCAAGTTTTAGCTATAGATCAGAAAATAATTTATTAGTGACAGTGGTTCCAGGGACTGGCCAAAATTTCCCTCATTTCTAGTCTGTTACTTGATTGTATTCTAATGGATGTGGCTGGCCCTGTAACCCCTGGTGCCAAAAGTCCTGACTGCTAAAATCTAGGATAAGGTTTTTGATCATAGTAATTTGGGGTTATAGACAGGGACTCAGGAATACTCATGTATTGACCTAAACTCATTATGTTTCCCATAATAGGAACCATAAAGGATCTATACATACAAGGGATAAGGATATAGAGGAATTAAAACACTACTTTGTGATTACTGGAGTTAGTGCCCAGTACTCTGATACAGGGCTATCTGGTAAAGCTGGATTTTAGTACATAACTTAGGCTGAAGGTCCAAAAGTAGCTTCACTTTTTCCTGCCAAGCCTAATCTTATTAGTAATTGACCACTGAATTGATAAGCACTCTTCAGTACCTGAAATACCAAGTAAAGGAGGCAAGAAAGCAAAATGGCTTGGCATGCAGGAGACGCTGGCTTAATGTTTTAATTTCTCTAAATGACAGAAAAGCACTAAAGAAAAAGTCATCTGCAGTATATAACCTCTTTTTTTTTTTGAAGTAAGTCAAGCAGAGAGAGTCAATTATCATATGGTTTCACTTATTTGTGGAGCATAACAAATAACATGGAGGACATGGGGAGATGGAGAGGAGAAGGGAGTTGAGGGAAATTGGAAGGGGAGTATATAACCTTTTAACCCATAGTGACCAACCCAAACACACTAGCAAATGTGGCTCAAGGGATCTGAGCCAATCATATTACTAGGTCCTCTTTGAGGGAGGGAATGGAGGTGAGGAAGCTGTAATCCTTTCCTTTTCACTCTCACTTTGCTTAACAACCACTTTCAAGGGTTCAGTTCTGTGTCACAGTGGCTGCTGTTGTTGCTGTCTGCTTTGTTTTCCTCAGGACCACAAAACCTGCCTTTTAAGAAAGTTTCGCCTCTTGTCCTCACAAATAACTCAACAAGTAAATCACCCTCAACAAATCCCTGAACTGAAGCTGAAGTTATTGATGTTTCCAAAACTTGTGCCACTCAGTGAGAACCAGTATGTTTTCAGTTATGTCTTCTTTCCTGAAGCCTTGCTTTCCCTAGGGTTTTTAATTTTCTAGGTCTTGTGTAACGTGTAGTACAACATTCTTTTGGCTGTTTCTCTTTTTTCCTAGCAGCAGTGGCATATGTCACCAATTCTTCCACTTCCTTCTGTTTTTCCCTTATTTATTTCTTAAGGTTCTGTGTCTTCTCTAGCATGTATGGGATCACGTGATTTGTTATGTCAGTCTCTTTTGTTTTTTTCTTTTCTCTTTGTGTTGTGATCTTGACATTTGTTTTCCAAACATACTTCTTCAGGTTTATCCTTATTGAATCCCTTCACAGTGAAAGTTGTAAAGAAAAAAAAAAGTTCCAGTTCTGCAGAAAGCATCTGCTGGTCAAATAAAACCTCCTTACCTGGGGCACCTGGGTGGCTCAGTGGTTTAAAGCCTCTGCCTTCCTTACCCGGGGCGCCTGGGTGGCTCAGTGGGTTAAAGCCTCTGCCTTTGGCTCAGGTCATGATCCCAGAGTCCTGGGATCGAGCCCCGTCTGCGCTCTCTGCTCAGCAGGGAGCCTGCTTTCCTCTCTCTCTGCCTGCCTCTCTGCCTGCTTGTGATCACTGTCTGCCAAATAAAAAAATAAAATTTAAAAAACCTCCTTACGGTTCTTCAAGGAGGTATTCTTGCATCATTCTAATATCTAATGTAGACCAGACCCATCTACATATTGAAATTCAACTTTAGTGACTTAATCTTTTCTCCTCTTCTCTTAGAGCCCTAACTCCCTAAGTGCCATGAGCATCTTCCCTCCAGGTCCAGACTACACCTGCTTCTCTGATGACAAGCACTGTGAAACTCTCTAAATAATGCTTGAAGTATCCTATATTGTTCATCGTGATCTTTCTTTCTTGATTTTTTTTCCTGAATATTTTATAACCAGTCATCAAAAGGATTATAATCTGCTCTTCTTAATGACACTTTGCAGTTTTCAGAGGACACTTAAATAGTTTTCTGGATATGGGTTCCCTTGCAAAAAGGTGTGGGGTAAGGGAGGTCATTCCAGTTTCTTCTCATATTTTGCCTTTTCTGTTAAATCTCTTAGATCTGGTTTATCTTCCTTGACATAATAACAGAAAATATTCTCTCCCCTTTCCTATCTCATATTCAGAAGTTTCCAGGACTAAGAGCATCTCTGGGATTACATCCTTCTTTCCTTTTAATGTAAGCTGAAATTGAACTCTAAGATATTAAGTCAGCTTTATCTTTATTTCTTGATAATCTCCTGGTTTGCCCTCTGAAATTTTTAAGGTGAAACTAGTCTCCTAGGCTATGGTTCCTTGTCATTTAAAATATACTGTAGTTGCTCTGCCTATTGCCAAGGTCCTTAAGCTGTTGCTGTGCCAAGTGGGGATTCTCAAGGCCAAAGCATTATTGTCACAGTCTTTTTTTAGTACACTGTTTTTTTGTTATATAATTTTCTTTTGGTTTTGTGATCATTTATTTCATTTTTTTTCCTGCTACCTCAAACCTACAAGAAGCCATAGTCCCCATGTATTTATAGCTGTCACACTTTTTGATCTGCTTCCCAATAAAGTCTACCTTCCTTTGGGTCTTTAAAATCTACAACCAGGTTTAGGGTCAACCTAAGGGATTACCAGATGAAATTCAAGAACCTGTTGTAGGGGACAGCAACTCAGCAATGTGGCAGGATACAAAATTAATGCACAAAAATCAGTTGCATTTCTATAAGCTAACAGTGTGACTGAAGAATATCTTTTATTTCTTTTTGTTGTCTGACGGCTGAGGCTAGGATTTTTAGTACTATTTTGAACAAAAGTGGTGAGAGTGGGCATACCTGTTGTGTTCCTGACCTTACAGGAAAAACTCTCAGTTTTTCCCCATTGAGAATGATATTCACTGTGGGCATTTAATAGATGGCTTTTATGATATTGAGGTATGTTCCCTCTATCCCTATACTTTGAAGAGTTTTAATCAGGAAAGGATGCTGTATTTTGTCAAATGCTTTTTCTGCATCTATTAAGAGGATCATATGTTTCTTGTCTCTTCTTTTCTTAATGTGATTTATCATGTCAATTGATTTGCAAGTGTTGAAACACCCTTTCATCCCAGGAATATCCCACCTGGTTGTGATGAATAATCCTTTTAACGTACTGTCGGACCCTATTGGCTAGGATCTTGTTGAGTATTTTGGCATCCATGTTTATCAGGGATATTGGTCTGTAATTCTCCTTTTTGATGGGGTCTTTGCCTGTCTTTGGGATCAGGATAATGCTGGCTTCATAGAACAAGTTTGGAAGTGTTCCTTCCATTTCCTTTTCTTTCTTTCTTTCTTTCTTTCTTTTTTTTTTAAAAAAAAACAGCTTCAGTAGAATATGTATTATTTCTTCTTTAAATATTTGGTGGAATTCCCCTGGCAAGCCATCTGGCCTAGGACTCTTGTTCCTTAGGAAGTTTTGATTACTGTTTCAACTTCCTTGCTGGTTATTTGTCTGTTCGGATCATCTATTTCATCTTGTTTCAGTAGTTTATAAATTTCCAGGTGTGCATCCATTTCTTCCAGATAGCCAGATTGTTGGCATATAGCTGCTGGTAGTAAGTTCTAATAATTGTCTCTATTTCCTTGGTATATATCGTGGTTTCTCCCCTTTCAATCATGATTTTAATAATTTGGTTCCTTTCTCCTTTTATTTGGATATGTTTGGCCAGAGGTGTATCTATCTAATTAATTCATTCAAAGAACCAGCTTCTAGTTTCGTTGAGCTGTTCTACTGTTCTCCTAGTTTCTATTTCATTGATTTCTGCTCTAATCTTTATTATTTCTCTTCTCCTGCTTGGTTTAGGCTTCATTTGCTGTTCCTTCTCCAGGTCCTTCAGATGTAAGGTTAGTTTGTGCATTTGGGATTTTTCTAATTTTTTCGAGGAGGCTTGGATAGCTATGTACTTCCCTCTGAGGACCGACTTTGCAGTATCCCATAGGTTTTGAACTGAGGTGTTTTCATTTTCATTGGTTTGCATGAATTGTTTAAGTTCTTCTTTAATTTCCTAGTTGACCCAGACATTCTTTAGCAGGATGCTCTTTAACCTCCAAGTGTCTGAGATCCTTCCAAATTTCTTCTTGTGGTTGAGTTCCAGTTTCAAGCATTGTAATCTGAAAACATGCAGGGAATAATCTCAATCTTTTGGTATCAGTTGAAACCTGATTTGTGACTCAGTATGTGATCTGTTCTGGAGAAAATTCCATGTGCACTCGACAAGAATGACTATTCTGTTGTTTTAGGATGGAATGTTCTGTATATATTTACAAAGTCCATCTGGTCCAATGTGTCATTCAAAGCTCTTGTTTCTTTGTTGATCTTCTGCATAGATGATCTGTCTATTGCTGTGAGTGGAGTGTTGAAGTCTCCTGCTATTAATGTATTTTTATCAATACGTTTCTTTATTTTGGTTATTAGTTGTTTTATGCAATTGCTCCCATTTTGGAGGCATAGATATTTACAATTTCTAGATCTTGTTGGATAGACCTTTTGAGTATGATATAGTTTCCCTCTTACTACTGTCTTTGGTTTAAAGTCTAATTTGCCTGACATGAAGATTGCTACCCCAGCTTTCTTTGAGGTCCGTCGGCATGGCAAATGGTTTTCAATCCCCTCATGTTCAATCTGGAGGTGTCTTTAGGTTCAAAATGAATCTCTAGTGGACTGCATATGGATGGGTCCTGCTCTATTATCCAATCTGCAACCCTGTGTCTTTTGAGGGGAACATTCAGCCCATTTACATTGAGAGTAATTATTGAAAGATATGAATTTCATGCCCTTGTATTGCCTGTAATGTCCCTGTCTCTGTAGATTGTCTCTGTTAATTTCTGGTCTATATAACTTTTGGGATCTCTCTTTGCTTACAGAATCTCCCTTAATATTTCTTGAAGGGCTGGGTGGGTAGTCACATATTCTTTTAGTTTCTCCCTGTCCTGAAATCTCTTTATTTCTCCATCCTTTCTGAATGACAGCCTTGTTGGCTAAGGTATTCTTGGCTTCATGTCCTTCTCATGTCATGCTGTGAATATGTCTTGGCAGACCTTTCTGGCTAGCCAGGTCTCTGTGGAGAGGTCTATTATTCTGATGTTCATCCTTACATATGTATGGAACCTCCTCTCCCTAGCTGTTCTCAGAATAGTTTCTTTTTTTAAATTTTTTAAATCATTTTTTTAAATTTATTTTCAGCATAACAGTATTCATTGTTTTTGTACTACACCCAGTGCTCCATGCAATCTGTGCCCTCTCTAATACCCACCACCTGGTTCCCCCAACCTCCCACCCCCCCCCACCTCTTTAAACCCTTCAGATTGTTTTTCAGAGTCCATAGTCTCTCACTGTTCACCTCCCCTTCCAATTTCCCCCAACTCCCTTCCCCTAACTCCCCATGTCCTCCATGCTATTTGTTATGCTCCACAAATAAGTGAAACCATATGATAATTGACTCTCTGCTTGACTTAGTTCACTCAGCATAATCTCTTCCAGTCCCGTCCATGTTGCTACAAAAGTTGGGGATTCATCCTTTCTGATGGAGGCATAATACTCCATAGTGTATATGGACCACATCTTCCTTTTCCATTCATCCGTTGAAGGGCATCTTGGTTCTTTCCACAGTTTGGCAACCGTGGCCATTGCTGCTATAAACATTGGGGTACAGATGGCCCTTCTTTCACTACATCTGTATCTTTGGGGTAAATACCCAGCAGTGCAATTGCAGGGTCATAGGGAAGCTCTATTTTTAATTTCTTGAGGAATCTCCACACTGTTCTCCAAAGAGGCTGCACCAACTTGCATTCCCACCAACAGTGTAAGAGGGTTCCCCTTTCTCCACATCCCCTCCAACACACGTTGTTTCCTGTCTTGCTAATTTTGGCCATTCTAACTGGTGTAAGGTGATATCTCAATGTGGTTTTAATTTGAATCTCCCTGATGGCTAGTGATGATGAACATTTTTTCATGTGTCTGATAGCCATTTGTATGTCTTCATTGGAGAAGTGTCTATTCATATCTTCTGCCCATTTTTTGAAATGATTGTCTGTTTTGTGTGTGTTGAGTTTGAGGAGTTCTTTATAGATCCTGGATATCAATCTTTTGTCTGTACTATCATTTGCAAATATCTTCTCCCATTCCGTGGGTTGCCTCTTTGTTTTCTTGATGTTTCCTTTGCTGTGCAGAAGCTTTTGATTTTGATGAAGTCCCAAAAGTTTATTTTGGCTTTTGTTTCCTTTGCCTTTGGAGACATATCTTGAAAGAAGTTGCTGTGGCTGATATCGAAGAGATTACTGCCTATGTTCTCCTCTAGGATTCTGATGGATTCCTGTCTCATGATGAGGTCTTTTATCCATTTTGAGTTTATCTTTGTGTACAGTGTAAGAGAATGGTCGAGTTTCATTCTTCTACATATAGCTGCCCAGTTTTCCCAGCACCATTTATTGAAGAGACTGTCTTTTTTCCACTGTATATTTTTTCCTGTTTTGTTGAAGATTAACTGACCATAGAGTTGAGGGTCCGTATCTGGGCTCTCTATTCTGTTCCACTGGTCTATGTGTCTGTTTCAGAAGGAACTCAAACACCTGGAAGCTAAAGACCACCTTGCTTAAGAATGCTTGGATCAACCAGGAGATCAAAGAAGAACTGAAACAATTCATGGAAACCAATGAGAATGAAGACACTTCAGTCCAAAACCTATGGGATACAGCAAAGGCGGTCCTAAGGGGGAAATACATAGCCATCCAAGCATCCCTCAAAAAAATTGAAAAATCCAGAGCACTGCAGCTGTCTCTACACCTTAAAGAACTGGAGAATCAACAACAAATCAAAACAACTCCACACATAAGAAGGGAAATAATCAAGATTAGAGCTGAGATCAATGAGGTAGAAACCAGAGATACAGTAGAACGTATCAATGAAACTAGAAGCTGGTTTTTTGAAAGAATCAATAAGATCAATAAACCATTGGCCACACTAATCCAAAAGAAAAGAGAGAAAGCCCAAATTAATAAAATTATGAATGAAAAGGGAGAGATCACAACTAACACCAAGGAAGTAGAAACAATCATCAGAAGTTATTATCAATAGTTATATGCCAATAAGCTAAGCAACCTAGATGAAATGGATACATTCCTGAAAAACTATAAACTCCCAAAATTGAACCAGGAAGAAATCTACAACCTAAATAGACTGATATCTAGTAACGAGATTGAAGCAGTGATCAAAAACGTCCCAAAAAACAAGAGCCCAGGACCTGATGGATTCCCTGGGGAATTCTACCAAACTTTCAAAGAGGGAATAACACCTATTCTCCTGAAGCTGATTCAAAAAATTGAAGCAGAAGGAAAACTTCCAGACTCTTTCTATGAAGCCAACATTACCCTGCTCCCCAAACCAGGCAAAGACCCTACCAAACAGGAGAATTTCAGGCCAATATCACTGATGAATATGGATGCTAAGATTCTCAACAAGATCTTAGCAAACAGGATCCAACAGCACATTAAAAAGATTATCCACCATGACCAGGTGGGATTCATTCCTGGGCTACAAGGATGGTTCAACATTCGCAAATCAATGTGATAGAACAAATCAATAAAAGAAGAGAGAAGAACCACATCGTCCTCTCAATTGATGCAGAAAAAGCATTTGACAAAATCCAGCATCCGTTCCTGATTAAAACGCTTCAAAGTATAGGGATAGAGGGAACATTCCTCAACTTCATCAAATCTATCTATGAAAAACCCACAGCAAATATCATCCTCAATAGGAAAAAGCTTGCAGCCTTCCCGTTGGGATCAGGAACACGACAAGGATGCCCACTCTCACCACTCCTGTTCAACATAATATTAGAAGTCCTAGCAACAGCAATCAGACAACAAAGAGAAATAAAAGGTATCCAAATTGGCAATGAAGAAGTCAAACTCTCTCTCTTCACAGATGACATGATTCTTTATATGGAAAACCCAAAAGACTCCACCCCCAAACTACTAGAACTCATACAGCAATTCAGTAACATGGCAGGATACAAAGTCAACGTACAGAAATCAGTGGCTTTCTTATACACTAACAATGAAAATACAGAACGGGAAATTAGAGAATCGATTCCATTTACTATAGCACCAAGAACCATAAGATACCTGCGAATAAGCCTAACCAAAGAGGTAAAGGATCTGTGCTTGAGGAACTACAGAACACTCATGAAAGAAATTGAAGAAGACACAAAAAGATGGAAGACCATTCCATGCTCTTGGATCAGAAGAATAAACATTGTTAAAATGTCTATACTGCCTAGGGCAATCTATACTTTTAATGCCATTCCAATCAAAATTCCACCAGTATTCTTCAAAGAGCTGGAGCAAATAATCCAAAAATTTGTATGGAACCAGAAGAGACCCCGAATCGCTAAGAAAATGTTGAAAAACAAAAATAAAACTGGGGGCATCATGTTACCTGATTTCAAGCTTTACTACAAAGCTGTGATCACCAAGACAGCATGGTACTGGCATAAAATCAGAATAGTTTCTTTAGCTGCAAGATTTGCAAACTTCACTATTATATGTTGGGGTGTTTATTTTTATTGATTTTGGTAGGGGTCCACTCTACCTCTTGGACATGAATGTTTGTTTCCTTCCCCAGATTAAGGAATTTTTCAGCTATGATGTGCTCAAATATACCTTTTGGTCTTCTCTCTCTCCACATGCCCTCGGGAATCCCAATAATTCTGATATTGGAATGGTTCATGGCATCATTAATCTCTCTATGTCTATTTTCATGTGCTACTAGCTGCCTATCTCTGTTTTCCTCAACTTCCTTCCTTTCCATCAGCTTTTTAAAAAAGATTTTATTTATTTATTTGTCAGACAGAGATCATAAGTGGGCAGAGAAGCAGGCAGAGAGAGAGGAGGAAGCAGGCTCCCCACTCAGCAGAGAGCCCAATGAGGGCCTTGATCCCAGGACACTGGGATCATGACCTGAGCTGAAGGCAGAGGCTTTAACCCACTGAGCCACCCAGGCACCCCTTTCAGCTTATCTTTTAGATCACTGATTCTCTCTTCTGCCTCATTTACCCTGGCTGTTGGTGTCCAGTTTAGACTGCATCTCATTCATATCATGTTTAAGTTTGGCCTGATTAGATCTCATTTCTACCCTTAGAGATTCTATATTGTCACTAATGCTTTTTTAAAGCCTAGCTATTGACTTTATGATTACTATCCTGAATTCTATCTCTGATATATGGTTTATATCCATATTCGTTGGTTCTGTGGGAGTGGACATTGTCTCACGTTCTTTTCTTTGTTGAGAGTTCCTCCTCCTCCTAGTTATTCTGTTAAAGGATGGTTGAGTGAATGAACAGAGTCCAAAATATCAGCCATGACCAAAGCAAAATGCACCCTAGAAAAAAATCTGACATGGTTGGAACTACCACAGATAAGCAAACAAAGACAGGATGATCTAAAACAATAAAAGTAAGGCAGGAGGAGCGAGATAATCTCTCAGGGTGGACAAAGCAGGGTGATCTGCCTGTTCTTTATTGATTTCTGGTCTCTGTGTTAGAATACACTATATCTCCAAATTGCAAAGAAATCAGAATATATATATATATAATCTCGAGATAAAATTGAATAGAGTGAAAAATGGACTAGTATGGGGGCATAAATCTATAAAATGTAGATGTGAAAAAAATAAAAGTTAAAAAGGAACTTAAAAACCTATGTTGGGAAAAAAATCTATCAGAAATGTGAACAGGGTTAAAAAAAAAGAAAAAAGAAATATAAAATTTAAGCTGAAGTATATATGAGTTGTGAGGGAAGTCTTGGAGTGCCTTATATTATTTTTCCTATGCTCTGGAATTTTACAGTCCTGTGGGAAATAAGCTTAGCATTCATCTGTTCTTTCAGCCTGTCTTCTGGGAGAGGGGCCTGCTGCTTGACTTTCAGGCATTTTTGCCTGGCTGGAGTTGCCCCACCCCTTTTCAAGGGGATGGGCTTAATAGAAGGTCATCTGTTTGGACTTTGTTCCCTGGTGGCTTTCTGCTTCTCTTTAGAGGGTCTGAACAAATATGGCCGTGCAGGAATCTCTGGCTCAAGGTCCCCTTTCTTCAATAAACCCTCCAGGTCAAACCTTGTCCACATCTGTGTGTATCAAACTCCACAGACTCATGCCATTTTCACATGCTACAACTCTCCCAGGGGAGTTTTGGCAATCCAACAGTGTCTCTGTGTTTTATGACTTTGCAATTGCTAGTGGCAGTAGGCTCCCTCACGCAACCTCTTCCATAGTTCCTAGGGCACAGCTGGCTGCCCCCCAGTGTTCTTCCAGGGGTCACACCACCCTGAGAGCTGTTCCCCAGTTGTGTGCATGGACTCTTTGTGCACCAGACTGATGAATCCCATGGTCTGCATCTTCTGTACCTCTCCCCAGGGAGTTAGAGGGACCAGTGAGCATCTCTTTGTTTTGTGACTTTTAATTGTGAGTGGCCATGGGCTTGCACATGCACCCTCTTCCATGGCTCCCAGATCATGGCTGTGGGTGATACCCCTCTGTCCTTTCATGGACCATACTGCCCTGTTAACTGTTGCCCTGTCTTAGGTGTAAGCTGTTTTATATCTTCCCTTGTCTAACAAGACATCCCACACCTTCTAATCCTTTTCAGGATGGTCAGTCAGACAGCAGCCACCCTACTGGCCTGGTTCACAGTTTATGGTGATGGGAACCGAGAGTCCCTTCTGGGCTTGCTGACCATAACCTGTCTCCCACTCCACTGCTTGGACATTCTATCAGTTTAGGCTCCCCTGTACTTTCTAAGTCTCATGGAATCCCGAGACCACAATGATCCACCTAGAATTCTGCCTTATTCATTCCCTGTGCTCTTTTCAGAAAGGGATGTCTCTCACTGGAGCAGATTTCTAAGGGTCCCAATTTTTTGCTTCCAGTGTTATATCGCTTTCCAGTAGCCAGCTTATGGAGGCTCCCTTTCCCCTTTGTTATCTTCCAATATTTCCCCCAAAGACTCAGGGTCCTACAACTTCTACCTTGCAAAAAGTAGTTTTTTTCCCTGCACGTAGAGATTCAGACAAATTTTATTATATCTCAGGTTGTATTCATGTATGTTCAGAATTTTCTGATAGATGTCCCAAATTCAAGGGACTAAATCCAAGGGACCAGATGAAATGAGGTCCCCTACTCTGCTGTCATCTTGCCCCCCTCTCCTTTGTCTCTAATAGTAGGGGACTTTAACACAACATTCACATTAATGGACAGATCAGATAGAAAATTAATAATGAAAAAGTGGCCTTAAACAATGTAATAGACTGTATGCTCTTAATAGATATATACAGAATAATCAACCCCAAAACAACAGAATAGACATTCTTCTCAAATGCATATGGAACATTCTCCAGTATATATTACATGTTAGGCCACAAAGCAATTCTGAATAAATTTAAGAAGAAAGGAATCATATAAAACATCTTTTCTGACCACGATGGTACAAAACTAAAAAAAATATATATATATATCAAGAAAAATAGAAAAAACACAAACATATGAAGGCTCAAGAACATGGTACTAAACAAATAATGGATCAACATAGAAATTAAAGAGGAAGATAAAAGTACCTCAAGACAAATGGGAATTATAACATTCTAAAATCTATAGGATGGAGCATAAAACAGTTTTAAGAAGGAAGTTTATAGTGAATCAAGCCCATTTCAAGAAACAAGAAAAATCTGAACTAAACAATCTAACTTTATACCCAAAGAAACTAGAAAAAGAACAAAAATCCCAAATTAAATAAAGAAAGGAAATAATAAAGGTCAGAGTGGAAATACATGCAATAGAGACTAAAAAAGAAATAGAAAATATTGATAAAACTAAGAGCTGCTTCTTTAAAGGATAAACAAAATCCATAAACCTTTATTCAGGTTCATTTAAAAGAGAAGGAGAGAGAGAGTGTCCAGGAATACCTGGGTGGCTTAGTTGGTTGAGTCCCTGCCTTCAGCTTGGGTCATGATCCCAGGGTCCTGGGATCAAGCTCCACATTGGGCTACCTGCTCAGTGGGGAGCCTGCTTCTCCCTCTCTCTCTGTAGCTACCTCTGCAGCTCCCCTTAATTCTTCTCTTTTACTCTCTCTCTCAAATAAATATATAAAATCTTTAAAGAAAAGAGAGCACCCAAATAAATAAAATCAGAAATGAAAGTGGAGAAGTTACAACTAATATCCCAGAAACACAAAGGATCAGAAGACAACCCTAGAACAATTACACACCAGCAAACTGGTCAACCTAGAAGACATGGGTAAATTCCTAGAAACATATAATCTTCCAAGACTGACACAGGAAGTAATAGAAAATCTGAATAGACAAATTACTTAGTAATGAAATTAAATCATTAATAAAAAAATCCCAACAAACCAAAGCCCAGGATTAGACAGATTCACTGGTGAATTTTACCAAACATTAATTTTTTAAAAGATTTATTTATTTATTTGAGGTGGTAGGGGCAGAAGGCAAGGGAGAGAAAATTCCAAGCAGATTCCACCCTGAGCATGGAACCAGCTGTGATTCCAGGACCCTGAGATCATAACCTGGGCCTAAACCAAGAGTCCAACACTCAACCAACTGCACCACTCAGGCACCCCAAATTCTATCAAACATTTAAAGAAAGGTTAGTACTTAAACGATTCCAAAAAATTGAATATAAGTGAATGCTTCCAAACACATTCCACAAGGCTAGCATTACTCTGATACCTTAAACAAAATCCCTACAAAATAAAGAAAATTACACATCAATATCCCTAATGAACGTAGATATAAAAATCTTCAACAAAATATTAGCAGGCTGAATTCAATGATACTTTAGAAGAGCCATACAACATGATCAAGTGAAATTTATTTCAGGTTTGCAAAGATGGTTCAATAATATGATACACCACGATTAACAAAGCAAAGGGTAAAAATCACATGATCATCTCAATAAATGCAAAAAAAGCATTTGACAAAATTTGGCATCCATTGATAACTAAAAAAAAAACCTCTCAATAAGTATGTACAGAAGGAATATACCTCAACATAATAAAAGCCATATATGACAAACCCACACAGGTAACATAACTCAATAATGAAGAGCTGTGGTCTTTCTTCCAAGATGTAGATTAGACAAGGTTGTCCACCTTTGCCACTTTTATTCAACATAGTACAGAAAGTTTTAGTGAAAGCAATTAGGCAAGAAAAATAACCAAACCTAAACTAAAAAGGAAGAAGTAAAACTCATTATTTGAATATGACATGATGCTATATGTAGAATACCCTAAGGTCTGCTCCATAAAAGCTAGCAGAACTAATAAGCAAATTCAGTAAGGAAATGAAAGCCACAAGGGAAATGAAAATAAGTTTCAGGTTACAAAATCAATATGAAGATATTGGTCGTGTTTCCATACACTAATAATGGTCTTTCAGAAAAAGAAAAAAAAAAACAAAATAAAAAAAAAATAGCATTGAGATCAAAAGCTTCTGCACAGCAAAGGAAACAGTCAAGAAAACAAAGAGGCAACCCACGGAAAGGGAGAAGATATTTGCAAATGACACTACAGACAAAAGGTTAATATCCAGGATCTATAAAGAACTTCTCAAACTCAACACACACAAAACAGATAATCATATTTAAAAAATGGGCAGAAGATATGAACAGACACTCCTCCAATGAAGACATACAAATGGCTAACAGACACATGAAAAAATGTTCATCATCATTAGCCATCAGGGAGATTCAGGTTAAAGCCACATTGAGATACCACCTTACACCAGTTAGAATGGCCAAAATTAGCAAGACAGGAAACAACGTGTGTTGGAGAGGATGTGGAGAAAGGGGAAGCCTCTTACACTGTTGGTGGGAATGCAAGTTGGTGCAGCCTCTTTGGAGAACAGTGTGGAGATTCCTCAAGAAATTAAAAATAGAACTTCCCTACGACCCTGCAATTGCACTACTGGGTATTTACCCCAAAGATACAGATGTAGTGAAAGAAGGGCCATCTGTACCCCAATGTTTATAGCAGCAATGGCCATGGTTGCCAAACTGTGGAAAGAACCAAGATGCCCTTCAACGGACGAATGGATAAGGAAGATGTGGTCTTATGTGTATTATGTGTATTATGCCTCCATCAGAAAGGATGAATCCCCAACTTTTGTAGCAACATGGACGGGACTGGAAGAGATTATGCTAAGTGAAATAAGTCAAGCAGAGAGAGTCAATTATCATATGGTTTCACTTATTTGTGGAGCATAACAAATAACATGGAGGACATAGGGAGATGGAGAGGAGAAGGGAGTTGAGGGAAATTGGAAGGGGTGGTGAACCATAAGAGACTATGGACTCTGAAAATCAATCGAGGGTTTTGAAGGGGCAGGGGGTGGGAGGTTGGGGGAGCCAGGTGGTGGGTATTAAGGAGGGCACATATTCCATGGAGCACTGGGTGTGGTGCAAAAACAATGAATTCTGTTACACTGAAAAGAAATTTAAAAAAATGTCTGCTATAATTTGAAAAAAAAATAGCATTGAAATGCAAATCAAAACCACAATGAGATATTGGAAATAAAAAGTGGTTGAGGATGTGGATAAAAAGGTACCAGGCATTATTAGTGGGAATGTCAATTAGTGCATACACTGGGGAAAACAGCATAAAGTTTCCTCAAAAAATTAAAAATAGAAATACCAGGGGATCCAATAATTCCAATACTGGGTATTCACCCAAAGAAAACAAAAACACTAATTCAAAAAGATATACCTATGCATAGGTATATATAGTATATGCATACCTATATTTATTGCAGCATAATTTTCAATATCCAATATATGTAAGCAACCCAAGTGTTCACTGATAAATGAATGAATAAAGAAGATATGGTGTGTATATCTATATCTTTATACATATATGTATGTGTGTGTATACACACACACCCATTTATTCAGATATAAAAAAAGAGTAAAATTTTGCTATTTGCAACATGAATGGACCTAGAGGCTACAAAAAGTGAAATAAGTTAGAGAAAGACAAATACCATAAGGTTTCACTTACAGGTGGAATCTAAAAATCAGAACAAATGAACAAACAAAACCAAACGCCAAGAAGAAAGTGATGGTTGCCAGAGGGGAGAGTGTGGTAGCAGGAAGATGAAATAAGTAAAAGGAATTAACAAGTACATTCTTCCAGTTATAAAATAAGACGGGGGATTTAATGTACAGCATAGGGAGGATAGTCAATAATATTGTAACAACTCTGAATTCTGACAGATACTAACCAGACTCATTGTGGCGACCATATAACAATGTATATAAATATCAAGTCACTATGTACATCTGGAAACACTAAAATATTTTATATCAAATATTCTTCAATTAAAAGAAAAAAATTTCCTTTAAAAGATTTCTTGGGATTCTTGGGTGGCTCAGTCTGTTGAGCATTTGACTCTTAGTTTCAGCTCAGGTCATGAGCTCAGGGTTGTGAGATGGAGCCCCCAGATGAGATTGTATTCCAGCATGGAGCCTGCTTGGGATTCTCCTTCTCCTTCTCCCTCTGCCCCTCCCCCCGACCCCCTCTCTAAGAAAAATTCTTTCTTGGGGCACCTCGGTGGCTCAGTCAGTTAGGCATCTGCCTTTGGCTTGGGTCATGATCCCATGGTCCTGGGATTGAGCCTCACATGGAGCTCCCTGCTCAGCAGGGAGCCTGCTTCTCCTCTCTCTCTGACCCTCCCCCTGCTTGTGCTGTCTTGCTCTTTCTGTCAAATAAGTAAATAAAATCTTTTAAAAAATTCTTTTTTAATGGAGTATTTTAATGGCATCACTATCAAGGACTTAAGAAATATGCAGTAGTCCCTTTATCTGCAGTTTTTCTTTTCCATAGTTTCAGTTACCCTGAGGTCAACCACAATCTGAAAGTTGATGATACTCCTTCCGACGTAGAGTGAAAAGATCAGTTGTAGCCTATGCTATTTCACAATGCCCATAATTCACCTCTCTTCATCTCTTCACATAGGCATTTTATCATCTCACATCATCACAAGAAGGACACAGTACAATGAGATATTTTGAGAGAGAAGCTACATTCATGTAACTTTTACTGCAGTACATTGTTATAATTCTTTTCTTTTTTAAAAGATTTTATTTATTTAACACAGAGAGAGAGATCACAAGTAGGCAGAGAGGCAGGCGGTGGGGGGTAGGGGGGAAGCAGTCTCCCTGCTGAGCAGAGAGCCCTATGCGGGGCTGGATCCCAGGGCCCTGAGATCATGACCTGAGCTAAAGGCAGAGGTTTAACCCACTGAGCCACACAGGTGCCCCTATAATTGTTTTCTTTTATCATTATTGTTATTAATATCTTACTGTGCCTAATTTACAAACTAAACTTTGTTATAGGGAAAAAACAGTGTATATAAGTTTTCATACTATCCATGGTTTCATGCATCCAGTGGGGGTCTTGGGAGGTATCTCCTGTGGATAATAGGGGGCTAATGTATTGTTAGCACCATATTATTCACAGCATATTAAATCATTTAAAAGTAAATCTTGTTTCTGTAAATATCCTTTCACACATGTACTGACAGTAGAACTTTTGATTATTTTAAATTACTGTGTAGTATTCTATATTATGAGCATATAGAAATTTATTAAGTACTTTTTGTGTTTTTAAAAAATTTTGTTTGAATTCCAGTTAGTTAACATACAGTGTGATATTAGTTTAAAGGTGTACAATATAGAGATGCAACACTTATATAACAGTGATTATTCATCACAAGTGCACTCCTTAATCCCCATCACCAATTCAACCCCCCCACCTCCCCTTTGGTAACCATCAATTTGTTATCCATAGTTGAGACTCTGTTTCTTGGTTTGCTTCTCTCTTTCTCTCCCCCCGCCTTTGGTCCCTTTGCTTATCTGTTTTGTTTCTCAAATTCCACATATGAATGAAATCATATAGTATTTGTTTGTCTCTGACTGGCTTATTTTGCTTAGCATAATATTCTAGCTCCATCCATGTTGTTACAAACAGCGAGATTTCATTCCTTTTATGGCTGTGTAATATTCCAAATTCTACATATATACCACATCTTCTTTATGCATTCATCAGTTGATGGACACAGGCTGTTTCCATAATTTGGATATTGTTGATAATGCTGCTATAAACATTGGGGTGCATGTATTCATTTGAATTAGTATTTTTGTATCTTTGGGTAAATATCTAGTAGTGCAATTGCTGAATCATAGGGTAGTTCTATTTTTAACTTTTTGAGGAACCTCCATACTGTTTTCCAGAGTAGCTGCACAAGTTTGCATTCTCATGAGCAGTGGAAGAGGGCTGCTCTTTCTCCACATCCTGATCAACACCCGTTGTTTCTTGTGTTGTTGATTTTAACCATTCTAACAAGTGTGAGGTGATATCTCATTACAGTTTTCATTTGCATTTCCCTGATGATGAGTGACGTTGAACGTCTTTTCATGTGTCTGTTAGCCATTTGGATGTCTTCTTTGGAAATATGCCTATTCATGTCTTCTGCCCATTTTTAAATTGGATTATTCATTTTGGGGATGTTGAGTTTTACAAATTCTTTATGTATTTTGGATACTGACTCTTCATCAGATATGTCATTTGCAAATACCTACTCCCATTCTGTAGGTTGCCTTTTAGTTTTGCTGATTGTTTCCTTCACTATGCAGAAGATTTTTATTTTGATGAATCCCAATGGTTTATTTTTGTTCTTATTTCCCTTGCCTCCAGAGACATATCTAGGAAGAATTCGCTATGACTAATATCAGAGAGGTTACTGCCTGTGTTCTACTCTAGGATTTTTATGATTTCAACTCTCACATTTAGGTCTTTCATCCATTTGGATTTATTTTTGTGTGTGGTGTCAGAGAGTGGCCCAATTTCATTCTTCTGCATGTTACTGTCCAGGTTTCTCAAGACCGTTGGCTGAAGGGATTGTCTTTTTCCCATTGGATAGTCCTTCCTGTTGTGTTGAAGGTTAATTGGCTATATAGTTGTGGATTCATTTATGGGTTTTCTATTCTGTTTCATTGATTTATATGGTTATTTTTGTGGCAGTACCATCTGTTTTGTTCACTATAGGTTTGTAATATAACTTGAACTCTAAAATTGTGATGCCTCTAGCTTTTCTTTTCTTTTTTTTTTTTTTAAGATTTTTATTTATTTATTTGACAGAGAGAAATCACAAGTAGGCAGAGAGGCAGGCAGAGAGAGAGGAGGAAGCAGGCTCCCTGCTGAGCAGAAAGCCCGACGCGGGGCTCAAACCCAGGACCTGGGATCATGACCTGAGCCGAAGGCAGCGGCTTAACCCACTGAGCCACCCAGGCGCCCTAGCTTTGCTTTTCTTTTTCAAAGTTCCTTTAACTATTTGGGGTCTTTTGTGGTTCCATACAAATTTTAGGATTGTTTGTTCTAGCTGTGAAGAACGTTGTTAGTATTTTGATAAGGATTGCATTAAATCTGTAGATTGCTTTAGATAGTATAGACATTTTAACAATATTTGATCTTCCAATCCATAACAATGGTATGTCTTTTCATTTCTTTGTGTACTCCTGAATTCTTTCATCAGTGTTTTATAGTTTTCAGAGTATAGGTCTTTCACCTCTTTGCTTAAGTTTATTCCTTGGTATTTTATGAGTTTGGGTGCAATTATAAATGGCATTGATTCCTTAATTTTTATTTCTGCTCCTTCATTATTTGTGTATAGAAATGCAACAGATTTCTATATATTGATTTTGTATCCTGTTACTTGGCTGAATTCGTTTATGTGTCCTATCAGTCCTGTAACTACTAAAAGTTTGACTTCTTCCTTACCACTTTAGGTGTTTTTTTTTTCTTTTCATCATCTGATTGCTTTGCCTAGGACTTCCAGTACTATGTTAAATAACAGTGGTGAGAGTGGACATCCCTGTCTTGTTCCTGATCCTAGAGTAAAAGCTTTTAGTTTTTCTACATTAAGGATGATATTAGTTAGATGATATTTTCCCTAGATGGCCTTTATTATGCTGAGGTATGTTCCCTATAAACCTACTTTGTTGAGGGTTTTTATCATGAATGGATGTTGTGCTTTGTTAAACACATTTTCTGCATCTGTTGAAATGATCATGTGGTTCTTATCCTCTCTTTTATTAATGTGTGTATTACATTGATTGATTTGCAAATATTAAATCACTGATGCAGCCCAGGAATAAATCCTACTTGATCATGGTGAATGATTTGTTTTTTAAAGATTTTATTTATTTATTTGACAGAGAACACAAGCAGACAGAGAGGCAGGCAGAGAGAGGGGAGGAAGCAGGCTCCCTGCTGAGCAGTGAGCCCGATGTGGAGCTTGATCCCAGGACTCTGGGATCATGATCTGAGCCAAAGGCAGAGGCTTTAACCCACTGAGCCACCCAGGCGCCCCTATTTTGCCCATTTTTATTAAGTTATTTTGGTCATTTCCCTTACTAACTATTTATTAAGGAAATTTGTTCTTTTGCTCTATGTGTTACAAATTTTTCTCCAGTTTCTCACTTGCACTTGATTTTATTTACAGTATATCTCCCATGTAGAAAAATTATGATTTTTATATAGTGGAATGAATCAGTCTTTCTCTTTCCTTTTGTAGCTTCATTATTTTGAATATTTGAAATTTTAATTGGCATATAATGTAAAAAAAAGTGCACATTTTCACATATATCCTAAGTGTCGTTCAATGAATTTTCATAAACTGAACAATTCCATGCAACCAGCATGCAGGTCAATAAATAGAACATGACCAATAGCTTGAAAGTCTGCTGATGCTCCCATGTAGTCTCTATCTGTTCCTTTCCACACAAGGAATTAAATTAGTTTCGAAAGGCTTTATTCTTTTTATATAACATAGAAAATCCATTTTGGGGTAAAGAGTGAGTGCAGGATCCAATTTTATTTTTTGCAATGACTAGTTAGTTGTACCAACACCATTTATTAAATAATTTACATTTTATTCATTGATATGAAATTATGCCATCATCATGTACCAATCACATTTGTGTATTCAGAGATATTTTTGAACTCAGCTTTGTTCTCTTGGTGTGCCTATCTATTTATAATTTCTAGCAGATGAGTGGCATGGTCCAAGTTTTTAAAGATCCCTCTGGCTGCTATGTGGAGAATGGACTGCGTGGTGGGGAAGTGGGCAGAATGCAAATAGGAAGACCATTTACGGGAAAGTTGCAGTAATCTAAGTGAGAGACAATTGTGACTCAGATTAGGAAGGTACAGCAGAATAGGGAGAAGTAGTCAGAAATGAAGTATGGTTTGGGAACTTAAGTCATATATCAGTACTACACAAGTCTTTTAATTTATGTATGCACCTTGAGCTCTCATTTATTTGACAGAGAGAGATCACAAGTGGACAGAGAGGCAAGCAGAGAGAGAGAGAGGAGGAAGCAGGCCCCCAGCGGAGCAGAGAAGCCCGATGCGGGACTCGATCCCAGGACCCTGAGATCATGACCTGAGCCGAAGGCAGAGGCTCAACCCACTGAGCCACCCAGGTGCCCTGCTCTTCTTTTTAATAATTTTTCTGGCTTTTCTTGATATGAACTTTTCTTGATATGAACTTTTTTCATATGAAATTTAGAATTAGTTTGTTCAGTTTCAAAAATCTTATTGTCTCCATAAGATCAAATTAAACTTATAAATTAGTGTAATCAGAATAAATAACATTTTCATACTATGACTTGTACCATCCAATAGAAGGACATTTTTTAAGACTCTCTGTTCTTCAAAAGTATATGAAAGATTTATTTACACAGATTTTTTCTGTTACTTATTTTTTAGTCCTGAGGTTTTCTGTGGTTGGTATTTGAAATTGTATCTTCTCTGCCATTATGCTTTTATTGCCAATTATTAAGTATATCAAATATACAGAAGGAGTTTAAAAGTCAGACACCATATTTCTATCACCTAGAGTTAATGAATGTTAAATTTTTTCATATTTGCATCAGATCATTTTTTTTACAGTGAAAATTATGTATAAAATTAAACTCTCCCATCTATCTCATTGATTTCCTTTCCTCCTTACAAGTAACCTGATATAGGTGAGTCTCTCTGTTCATTGTATGTCCATAAACATTATATAAAATTGTTTTGTGCATTGTTAAATTTTATAGTTATCAGAGTGCATATGTCATTTTGCAACTTGTTTTTTCTGTTTAATATTTTGTTTTTGGAACTTATCTATATTTCTATGTGTAGTTTTATTTAATTCATTTTAAGTGAACAAGAGAATTCCATGTATGAATGCAATACAATTTTCAAAAATCCATTCCATTATTAATGGACATTTTACTGGTTTCCAACTTTTTGTTATTCTAATCTATATCCTCGTATATATCCTGAAATTTACTGGACATTGCCAAACTACTTTCTGAGTAACAACTCATTTAGTTCACAAATATTTGCTTACTCCACAATATGTACCAGACACTATTCTAGGAGCTGTATACAACAGGGAAAAAAATAGACAAGTTTTCTTGCCTTCTGGAAAGTATATTGAAGTTGGAGGAAACAGACAAAATCAAAAATGCTTAAATAAAATACAGAGTATATTATATGCTGATAAGACAGAGAAAGAGAATAAACATTGTTGTGATAGTTAATTTTAATTGTCAACTTGGCTAGGCTACATTATGCAGTTATTTAATCAAATATTAATCTAGATGTTGCAATTTTGTTGATTTATCCTTGTATCTTCATTATTTCCTTCCTTCTGCTTACTTTTGTTTTGTCGTGCTTTGCTTTTTCTAGTTTTTTTGAGGTAGAAACTTAGAATTTGATCGTAGAATATATTTAAGAGTCTCACCTATACATGATTCAAATTGAATTTATATATGAGATTTTGATCTTAGAGTTGATGCTAGTTAAGACTTTTGGAGATATTGGGATAGGGTTAATGTACTTTACATGTGAGAAGGACATGAACTTTGGGGTCTGGAAAGCATAATTTTTATGGATTGATTTGTGTTCCTCCCAAAGGATATGTTTAAGTCTTAACCTTAAGTACTTCAGAATGTGACCCTGTTTGAAAATAAAGTTGTTGCAGATTTAATTAGATAAATTAAGAGAAGTTCATAATAGATTAAGGTGGGTTCTAATCCAATATGACTGGTTTCCCTAAGAAGAGAAGAGAGGCAGATAGAAACAGACAAACAGACACAAAGACACACACACAGACACACACGCAAACACACAGAATGCCATGTCATGACAGAGGTAGAACATGGAGTTACACTTCCATAGGAAAGCTTGGGATAACCAACAGCCTTACAGGCTTTGGAGAGAGCATGACCATGCCAACATCTAGATTTCAGACTTCTAGCCTCCAGAACCATGAGGGAATAAATTCCTGTTGTTTTAAGTCACCAAGTTCATGCTACTTTGTTACAGAAACCCTAGGAAACTAATAAAGCATATGATTTAGAAAACTTGCATAGGCTATTGCATTATCCATATTTCTGCTCTTTGCTTTGAACTTTTTTACTTCCTGATTCTATATTTAAAGAACATCCATTAGACATTCTGTAATGGGGGTGTGCCAGAAACAATTTCTTTTAGTTTTCCTTCATCTATTTTGGTTCCCTTTCATTGCTGCAAATACTAAATTTGAGGCTGATAATTCTTTACTTTGAGAAATTAAAAATTTTGTGCCACTTTCCTCTGGATTCCATTATTTCTGATGAGAATTGGCTATAATTCAATTGTTTTCCTCCTATAGGTGATGTGTCATTTCTTTTCAGCTTCTTTAAAGATTTCTTTTTTGTCTTTAGGCTTCAGAAGTTTAACATGACTTTTTTCAAGTTTATCCTATTTGTAATTCATTTAGATTCTTGACTCTAAGTTTGTTCCTCCAAATTTAGGGAATTTTCAGCCATCACTTATTCAAATACTTTTTCAGTCCCACTCCTTTTTTATCTCCTCTCTTCTGGGGGTTCTGAAGATATGCATTTTGGATATTTTATTATCATCATAGAGGTATCTGAGATTCCATTTATGGAATGAGAGTGATAAAGAGAAGGGAAAGGAAAGCCTAAGAAAAGAAAATGAAGTGAAATAATCATTTTGGAAAATGGAGAAAATATTATTAGGGGAATAGTTTGGATTTTTAAGAATGAATAAAAGAAGTACTGAGTATACATTTGATATTCATGGTCATGACTTTAATGAAAGATCCTACACTACATCCTTTTCATTTTGCCATGTATAATGTTGCATGTGTGCATGTGTTTGTAACTGTTCAGGCTCATATATAACTAAATACTTTAGTACTTATCTATATTTATTTTTAAATAACTAATTTCAATTAAAGTCAACCATAGTCTATTAAGGTTTGTACTGTTTCTTGCAAAGTCATCTTACTCAATTTTCCAAATAAGAAAGGTAGTAAGAAAATATTTTTTTATAATATACTATAAAAAGACAACAGAACCTCCAAAAATGTGTTTTCTGATTACTTCAATTTGTCTTTTGCTTTGGCCTCACAAAATTTAATTTTTAGTCAAAATTTAACAAAATTTTTAAATTTTTGTTAAAAAAATCAGATCACCTGTTTAAAATGAGTCTGTATAAAGCTTTAATTTTCTACTTGTGACACACACAGGCCCTCATTTTAGAAGGCAGGCAAGACAGCTAGAAAATTAAATATTGTGCTATGGGATTGGACAGTTTTGGTTCAAATTCTGGCTCTGTCACTTACTATCTGTGACTCTGGGCAAGTTACTTAATCTCTTCATGCCTCAGTTTCAAGATCTGTAAAATGAGGGTAATAATTAAACTGGCCTTATAAGATACTGTCAAAAATTAATATATGTAAAAAATGGTAAAAATCAAAATTGTCAATAATTTATTGGTCATTTTTCTCTCTCATGGGCCACTATTGTGTATTTCTTAAAAAGCCTCCTACTGAAGATATTTTACTGTAACTCCCATAATGGCAATGACATTTCTCAGGTTTCCCACTTCCTACTCCACCCCTCAGTCTCATTTATCCTACACATTTTTTGGTTTATTTTACCTTTCCTGGGAAGTATTCTCTTAGAACGTGATCCTTCTTTAGCACCCTAACTCTTGGAAAACATCTCTTGCCCAGAAAAGTACACACTGTTGGCTTGCTGTCTGGAGGAGGTACTGTTTTCTCTCTGTGAAGCCCCTTTTAACTCTGCTGTGGAACAGGCAATACAACCATGGCTCTGTATCTCTAGTCTTCCCAACGGTTAATTAAATACTAGTCCTTATGTTTCTCAAAGAGTGGGGACACTTGTCATGCACCTTGAGCTTTCTCTCACTTGGTTTGAGATGAAGAGAAATATCCAGTTTCATTACCCCTGTGAATCAGAGGAGGGAAACACTTAGCATACCAGTTCTCCAATGAAATCTTCCCACTGAGACTCTCTGACCTCAACTCCTAGTATATAGATGAGAGTTGGGTTTATGACCCAATTCTGTTTCAGTCTCTTACCATGTCTTTGTGGGTGGTCTGGCACCTCACTTAAGGATATTGCTTGTGGTAGTGATAGTCATTTGTGTTGTTCATCAAATATTTACAGCTTTCCTCCTTTTTGATACATAATATGAATCCACATCTCTGACTGCCATGAGGCAAGATAGGGCCATGTGACTTGATTTGCCCAATAAATTGAGCAGAAAGCTTTCAAATAGTAGTTCAAAAAGCCACTACTACAGTAGTCACAAAAGTTAGTGTTGAGATTGAGCCTCCTCCATCAAGCTGAGACCCTAAATGACCAGGATGAGCAAAGCCCCTTGATGATATGCATTGGGCATCTTGTGTGAATGAGAAATATACTTTTCTGTGTCAAAACACATATATTTTGGGTTTGATTGTTTTTACAGCTGAACCTGGTTCAGTCTGACTGTAATATATTTGGCATTTATTTTTAGTCTTACACCCTCTTTGTGAAATTCAAGAAGACAGAAAGAGTAACATTTTGCATTCTGTTAAAGTATTATCATTATTTATTCTTATTATTGTCATTTTCATATTTACATTGGAACATGTGAGATTATACTGTGTAGGGGAAAGAGACTAATCATAGTGTCAAGAAGAGAGAAAATCTGATTTCAAGTCCTGGTTCCAGTATTAACTTTATGTAACTGAACTGTTTAAAATTTCCTCAAGTATAAAACAATGATATATCCCTGAATACCTAACTGAACTATTAAGGATCAAGGGGACCATGGATAAGAAAGTGCTTTGGCACCTCTAAAGTAGGACACAAACATAACACATAAACCTGTGCAATGAATCCAGGCTGTGCTTTGAATGGCCTATAGGTCTTTTTCAAATGTATAACATAAAGTCTTGAGAAGAATATGTAGAAGTACTCAGACATTATTTTTTTCTCCTACTCAGTAATTTGTGCAGTGACATGTATCAATTTCTCACTGAACAGAGTAATAGATGATGGCTTTCAAAATATCAAAAGCCTTTCAATCATGTCTGACCTGTTCAGCATTGTACCAGGCAATGTGAGAAATATTAAATAAGTTAAAGGAATTACTATGGCATAGAGGATTAAAAAATAAACAATACATATAATTCAGGCACAGTGAGAATGTTGGCAAAGCTTATTCTCCTAAAAGTAATGATAACTGGGTAATGTTTTTAAAACAACAATTTAAAAAAAAAACAATGTTTTTAAAACAACAATTTCAGAACTCTGGCTATCAACCAGAAGCACATAACAAACTGAAAAGCATATTTATGTGTATTATCTTGGTATTTTTTTTTCATATATGTCTCATGTCCTCTTTGGCCCTCTTTTCTCCTCCACTGCTGAATTTTGTGTTAATTAGATGTTTTCTATTCCATTTCCATTACGTTGATATATATATATGTATATATATATATATATATATATATATATAATCTCCAAAGGCAAAGGAAACAAAAGTGAAAATGAACTTTTGGAACTTCATCAAGATGAAAAGCTTCTGCACAGCAAAGGAAACAGTCAACAAAACAAAGACACAGCCCACTGAATGGGAGAAGATTTTCACAAATGACACTACAGACAAAGGGCTGACATCCAAGATCTATAAAGAACTTCTCAAACTCAACACCCCAAAACAGATAATCACATCAAAAAACGGGCAGAAGTTACGAACAGACACTTCTCCAATGAAGAAATACAAATGGTGAACAAACACATGAAAAAAATGTTCATTATCATTGGCAATCAGGGAAATTCAAATCAAAACCACACTGAGATACCACCTTACACTAGTTAGAATAGTCAAAATTAACAAGGCAAGAAACAACAAATGTTGGGGAGGATGTGGAGAAAGGGGAACACTCTTACACTGTTGGTGGGAATGCAAGTTGATGTAGCCACTTTGGAAAACAGTGCGGGGATTCCTTAGGAATTAAAAATAGAGCTCCCCTATGACCCAGCAATTGCACTACTGGGTATTCACCCCAAAGATACTGATGTTGTGAAAAGTGGGGCCATCTGTACCCCAATGTTTATAGCAACAATGGCCACAGTCGCCAAATTGTGGAAAGAACTGAGATGTCTTTCAACAGACGAAAGGATAAAGAAGATGTGGTCCATATTACTCAGCCATCAGAAAGGATGAATATCCAACTTTTACATCATCATGGATGGGACTGGAGGAGATTGTGCTGAATGAAATAAGTCAAGCAGAGAAAGTCAATTATCATATGGTTTCACTTACTTGTGGAACATAAGGAATAGCATGAAGGACATTAAGAGAAGAAAAGGAAAAGTGAAGGGGGGAATCAGAGGGGGAGATGAAATATGAGAGACTGTGGACTCTGAGAAACAAACTGAGGATTTTAGAAGGGAGGGAGGTGGGGGTATGGGTGAGCCTGGTGGTGGGTATTAAGGAAGGCACGGATTACATGGGGAGCACTGGGTGTTATATGTAAACGATGAATCTTGGAACCCTACAACAAAAACTAATGACATATTGTATGGTGACTAATATAACACAATAAAAATTGTCTTTAGAATAAAATTAAAATTGATTAATGTAATGTATCATATTAATAGAATAATGGACAAAAACTCACGATCATCTAAATATATAAAGAAAAAGCATTTTTAAAAATCCAATACCCATTTATGATAGAAAGAATGAACAAACTGTGAATGGAAGTGTGCTTCCTCAACCTGACAGGACATTTATGTAAAGCCACGGCTAACGTCATCCTTAGTGATTCAAGACTGAATGGTTTACCCTTAAGATCAGGAATAAGGCAAATATTTATGTTTTCATTACTTCTATTTCAACATTTTACTAGAGGTTCTAGCCAGGGGAATAAAGGCAGGAAAAAGAAATAAATAGCATCTGGTCACAAAGAAGAAAGTAAAATTTTCCCCATTTACAGATGACCTGATGTCGTTTATTGAAATTCCAACAAATCCATGGAAAATATTTTAGAATAAAAACAGGTTCAGCAAGGCTGCAGAAAAGAATATAAAAATACAAAATTCAATTGAATTTCTATATAATAGTGGTTCCTCAAAAATTAAACATAGACCTACAATACAATCTTACAATTCTGCTCCTAGAGTATACCCCCAAGTAATTGAAAGTCAGTGTTTAAATAAAAACTTGAATGCAAACATTCACAGCAACCCTATCCACAATAGTGAAAAGGTAGAAATTACCCAAACGTCCATCAATTAATGAATGGATAACCAAAGAATGATGTATCTATAAAATGGAATATTATTCAGCCATAAAAGTAATAAAGTACTGATACTTGCTACAACATGGAAAACAACATGCTAGTTGAAAAAAGCCAGACACAAAGACCACATATTGTATGATCTAATTTATATGAAGTGTCCATTAAAGGCAAATCTATAGAGACCAAAAAAACATTAGTGGTTGCCTTGGGATGGAGGTAGGAATAAGGAATCAATATAAACATAAATAAGATATCTTATTAGGATCATTAAAATGTTCTAAAACTGGATCCTAGTGAGTTGACTAATTTAGTAAATTTACTAAAATTATTAAATTTTAGGCTTAGGTGGTAAATTTTATGGTATGTAGATTAATCTCAATGTATGTTTTAAAGAAGGTATCATTCAGATCTCCATTTTTCAACCACCTAGTCAACAGTACAATTAAGCCATGGCTATAAGATTAAGAACTACTGATTCCCAAAGTTTTTATGTTACTCATTATAGAATCAAAGGAAGAGCACTCACCTCTCATATAATTCTTTCCAAATACTCAGTGGAGGGGTGCCTGGGTAGTTCAGTGGGTTAAAGCCTCTGCCTTCAGCTCAGGTCATGATCCCAGGACCCTGGGGTCGAGCCCTGCATCGGGGCTCTCTGCTCAGCAGGGAGCCTGCTTCCCTACCTCTCTCTCTGCCTGTCTCTCTGCCTGCCTGTGATCTCTGTCTGTCAAATAAATAAATAAAATCTTTAAAAAATACTCAGTGGAAAACATTTCATTTTAAGAAGAGGAAAGTATTTGAAATTTATCTTTTTTTTCCACCATAAATAGGAAAAGCTAAGATAGTCAGGTCTTTAACTGGTCAATAGGACACACCTGCAAAGAGTTGTTAAGTAAATGCAAAGTTACAGATTTGCAGAACAGGTACTGCTTAATGATTACTTTGAGCCACTGTATATTTTTTTCCTTTTGGTAATTTTAATACTTAACTTAAAAAAAAATTTCAAACTTTATTAGATGTTGTCAAAATAAACAGATAAATTTGGATTGCTCAGCAAGTTGATTTAATTTTTATTTTTACTTTAAAACTCTTATTTAAATTCCAGTTATTAACGTACAGTGTGATTGTTGAGTACTGTAAGTTTCATGAGGAGAGAGACAAAGTCTCATTTTGCTCACTATGACATTCTCAATACCTAGCACAGTTCCTGGTGCATAGTAAGTGCTAAACAATAGTATGTTGAATTAATGAATTGATTCATGGACAAACGTCCATAGTTAATTCAGTAATTTCTACTTTTGCCATAGCAACCCAGATTATACATTGAATCATGGGTTTAAATTAAAAGACATGGCCTTCCAATATAATAATAGCTCATATTTATTGAATATTTATTTATATCAGCCACTATTTTAAATGTTTTATATGCATTATCTCCTTTAATTCTCCTTCAAGTTCTATGAGAATGGTACCATAATTATTCTCATCCTACTGATGGAGAAATTGAGGTAGGTCTTATTGTTAGCAGGAGGGGAAGCTTGGATTTAATCCAAGGCAGTGTACTTCACACTCCATGCTCTTAAATATTAAACTATTTTCCAGATGGGGAAATTGAGGCCCAGAAGGGAGATGATTTGTCCAAGTTTTTATAACCAATTTAGTGGCAAAGCCAGGAATAGAACCTAGGTATCTTGATTAATAATTTGTAACCTTTAACTACCTCACTCTTCCACTGATAATAAATTAAGTCTATTAATGAAACTATTATGCATATCATTGTATGTATTATATGCAATAGTAAACATATTATGTTAAATATGATGACTTAATTTTATCTTTATTACTGATAATAAATTAAGTCTATTAGTGAAACTATTATGCATATCATTGTATGTATTATATGCAATAGTAAACATATTATGTTAAATATGATGACTTTTAATTTTATCTTTATTTTTTTTAAAGATTTTATTTATTTGACAGAGAGAGAGAGCGAGCACAAGAAGTGGGAGCTGCAGGCAGAGGGAGAGAGAAAAGCAGGCTTCCTGCTGAACAGGGAACCTGATGCAGGGCTTGATCCCAGAACCCTGGGATCATGATCTGAGCCGAAGGTAGGTGCTTAACAGACTGAGCCACCTAGAAGCCCTTAATTTTATCTTTAAAATGACATCTTTCTTCAAATAAAGATCAAAGACTCTTTAAACTACAAGTTTATACATTTTCTTAATTTGTAGCCTAATGAAAAAAACCCAAATGCTTGAGGGTACGGAGCTGGAGTGATTTCTAAGGAATCAACATAAGCACTATTAGGAAAACGCTATTCAAGTCTGTTAAACAATAGCAAGTGCTGGTAAGTATTACCCAACTGCCCACTTGGTGCTGAATTCACAAGTGTAATCTTCAAAAGAAGACTATGGGAGCAATAGTCTTGTTATACTAGGGTTTTGGGGGCAGACACTCTGGGATACAGATATATTAATTTGTCTCAAATCATGTAGCTAGTAAGTGGTGGATCAAGGCTCACACTCAACTCTGATTCCATAATAGGGGAACGGTAGAAGGTGAGAAACTGGTTGTTGGGAGAGGTATTTTGTGATATTAGTTCCTCCATAACAGTAGATGGAAGTTTTTTCTTTTCAAGTACTTACGAACAATAAATCATTAGTTACTTTACATGTAATTATTCAACTTAAATTGATCAGTGAATATTTTTCTATTTCAATTATTTAATTTTACCTCCATGTTTTATCTCTGGGCTCCTAAAGAGGAGTTATATGCTTTATTTATTTTTTATTTTCTTAGCATCTAGTACAATACCTGATACAGAATCAAATATTTATTGATAATGGATAATGCCAGTATTAATATTTATCATCCTATTTTTGAAGTGACATAGACAATACAGTTTATGCTAGAAATAAATGTCTTGAGTTAGAGACACGGGCTTTTGATGGGGCAAGCCTGACAGTCAGCTCTGGTGAAGGTCTTTGAAAACTATTAGTTGTGTGTTCTTAAGAAAGTTTATTTCACCTGTGTCCCGATTTACTTAAATGTAGAATAGGGAAACTACTTCCCTTGCAAGATGGTTGTGAGAAATGACAATTCATGTAAAGTGCCTGGCACAGAGTAAACAATAAATAAATGATAGTATTATCTTGGGTCAGTGGAGAAGAGGAGATAGACTAAGAAACTCCACTATGATGTGGAGAAGATGTTTTGGGAAATTGATGCCCTTCATACAGAAGTTCCTACTTTGTGAATCCTCCAAAATTTTATTTAAAAATTTGAGTATGTTCATTTTCCTGAGGTAAAGACCTATTGATTTCATTAGATTATCAAAGTGCTATGTAACCTGAAGGGTTTAATAACCACAACTCTAATTACTTCAAATAGAATACCATGTTAAAACAATGTCATAATCACTCTTCCTCTAAACTAAGTCCATCAAAAGCTCAGATCCAAGACAGGTCAAATGTCTTTAGACAAAGGACCTACCATCTTCACCATAAACCCTGGTACTTTCTCAACTTTGGCCAAGAAAGAAAAAAAGGGATGTAAGAACACTGTGAAAAGAATGGAACCACTCATCTATTCCAAACCTACCATTACTTTATTTCAAGAAAATCTTTTTTAGGGCCATGTTCACCAGAATATACTTCTGAATCATGCACAGCATGAAGAATATACATGGGTTATCTCCATCACATAGGGAAGTCATAGAAATTGGGAGATAGCCTCAGAGCATTAGACGGGTCCAATCCTGAGGGTTTTAGCTGCTCTGCCTATCATTCTTTGTCCTCCCCCACTCCTCTAGCCCTGAAATTCAACACTTCTTTTTACTGTTTAAAGTAAGGGTTTGAAGCTTGGCTTGAGTCTCTTATGGTCCATGATGAAGAGTAAAAGATAATATAGTGCAGGGGTGCCTGGGTGGCTCAGATGGTTAAGCATCTGCCTTTGGCTCAGGTTATGATCTCCAGATCCTGGGATCGAATCCTGCATTGGTCTCAGACTCCTGGATCAGTAGGGAGTCTGCTTCTCCTTCTGCCTCTGCCTCTCTCCCTACTCATGCTCTCTCTCTGTATCAAATGAATAAATAAAAAAATCTTTAGCAGCCTTTTGACAGATTGTATTGAGTACAGCAGGTGTACCAGGAAGGAGCACACATTGTCACACCCAAGAAAAGAGAGGTTTTTGCAAATTCATAACTCACCCCAAGTTTCAAATTATTTGTTGCAAAGCCACCATACTTTCATTAATTGAAGTTCTACAGAAGATACTAGTGACCTAAGCAGAGTTGCTTAGCTAAGTGTCAAACTAATGAGATTGTATTGAAGAGAATTTTTGGTGTCTTTTTTTTTTTAATTTACATTTGAAGGAAAACAAGTTCAGATCTTTAAACATGAAAGAGAAAACTTTGACTTATACTAGTATTCAGTCTGGTCCCAAACTGCCAATGATATTCAAATTTGCATATTCTGCATTTTATTCACAGAGAGTACTCTCATAGAGTGATCTTTGCTTTGGTACATTCAACTCTCTTAAAACTTCCCTAGTTCAAACTGCTCTGTTCCTTGTCTAAAATGACGTTATTTTTTTAAAGGGAAAAGAAAAAATAAAATGATATTAAGGCCAAAAAAAATCTTTAAAAAAAGACAACACTGCATATTTAATAAAGCACTGTCTCATTGTATTTTGGTATTAAAATGATCTTCTGTGGAATTAATAATAGCTTTTTCATAGTTTTTTGAAATGACTTCATTAAACAAAAAGTTGACAATTCTATAGAGACTCCCCTCTCCATTTCTTTCTCTTTATTGAAACTTTCCAGGATATGAAAACCAAGCCTAGAAATTGCTGAATTAGGACAATGTTGCAATAGTCCCGGTGAAGTACCATGAACTGTTAAATTAATGCAGTGCCAATGGGGATAGAAAGGCAGGAGAACTGAGAGGCACCAATTAAATGAGCAAATGGAGAGAAAGGAGTTGCTGATGAATCTTAATCTCTGGCTTGGATCACTAATTGGATGAATGGCAGCATCATTCACTGAGTTAAAGCACACTCAGAGGATAAAGGGATTATGAAATGATCTTGAATAGGTAAGTCTGAGGAACTTGAAGAATGTCCAAGTGGAGATAGCCAGCCTATAACTGGAAATATAGGCTAGGGACTCAGGAGAGATTCTCAAAGATCTAGGTGGTAGTTGAACTGGTGGAAGTGAATGAGATCATTCAGTGAGAATAGAAGGCTACTCTCTCATACAGATTTTTCAATTTCTTTGAGTAGTGATATTTAAAACCAAGGAAGTGACTGTTGGCTTATGTATGCCACAATGACCAGGGCTCTAGGCTCTGATGGGTGGTTCTCATGATCTGGGCACTTGGGAGAAAATCCAGTTTTTCTATATATACCAGATTTTAAAATACTGAGCCCAGTGGGGATAGAGCTTGGGCAAGTACTGATTAAAGGAGACAGGGTCTTTGCGTGGGTGGTAAATGATGCAGGAATTGTAGAGATTTATGGAAAATCTGACATTTTGGGGGTACCAAGCAAATTAGCATTTATTACTTTCAATAAACAAGTTTTAACACTTTGAGAGGACTACATCTCTGCAAAATCCATCTAGACCACAATACAAGGACACCATTTTTTCTCAGGTCTTTGAAGATGGGACATACTAGAAAATGATTCCCCAGTTTGAGGGGCAGAAGAATCCTATGCAAAAAAATCTAGCCCAGTGTTTCTCAAACTTTAACATGCTCACAAATTATCTAGGAATCTTGTTAAAATTCAGATTCTGATTCAGTAGAACTGGTGTAGGGCCTGGCATACAGCATTCCTAACATGTTTCCAGATAATAGTAATGCTGTTGCTCCTACTCAAAGTGTTACTCAAGGCAGGGTTAGAACTTTCTATGCAATTTAACATTGATCAATGGACTTGTCTTAAATAGAGTACCAAGTCTTTGCAATTCTTTCCTTTTTCCTTGTTATGTTTGTTTTGAAATGTAATTTTACATGTTGAATCAAATACATTAGGGTTTTTATTTTGTATATCTTATTTTCCATTTCAATTTTAAAGAAATTTATTCCTATTGTGTTTTATAATAGTATCAGTTTGTGATGGACAGAGAAAAAAAATCGGTCCCTCACCACAGATAGTTTGAGAAACACTGCTCTAGACAACAAAGAACGTTTTTTAAAAGTTTTTATTTAAATTCCAGTTAGTTAACATACAGTGTAATATTAATTTCAGGTGTACAATATAGTGATTCAACACTTCCATACATCACCCAGTGTTCATCACAACAAGTTAACTCCTTAATCCCCATCACCTATTTAACCCATCCCCCCACCCACTTAACCTCTGGTAAACATTAGTTTTTCTCTATAGTTAAGAGTCTGTTTCTTAGTTTGCCCCTCTCTCTTTCTCTCTCTCTCTCTTTTCTTCCCCCTTTGCTCATTTGCTTTGTTTCTAAAATTCCACATATGAGTGAAAACATATGGTATTTGTCTTTCTCTGACTGACTGACTTCACATAGCCTAATACTGTCTAGATCCATCAATTTCTAGACAATGAAGAACTTTTTATTTGGGACATAGAATTTATTTAAAAATGGTTTGATTTGTTACATATGATTCCAAAGCAGTATTTTTAAACTTTTTTTATTTATTCCATAAACAATAACAAAACTCAGCTAGGTACATTATGACAGTTTCACCATACACTCAGTCACAAATATTTAAAACCTTTGCAACAAGAACAACAAAACCAGAGGTGTTACAAGAATAATTTACAAGAAAATCTATAAAACAGCAAGAAGCTCACAAATGTTCATTTTCATTTGCACAAGATCACTACACTCTTTCACAACATGTTTTGTGTTACAAAATTCCCAACAAAAGTGTATTTTTTCTTTGTATTATGGTTTCTAAAACCAGAAACTTTGAAGTAAATATCCTTTTATTAGCACCCAGTGGTGCAGAAAAAGGAAAACTCTCACATACAGACACTTCACAGCACTTTTCTAAGAAAAATATACACTTACAAAATATGTTACAAATTGGCACACTTAAAAATATACAAGATTTTGTAGGCGTCTTAAGAGTGATCCTTAAGCTTTATACTTCAATTGACTCTACAGATTATTTATAAAGCTTAACTCTGAAAAGAAAAGGCAAACAATTTCCTAACCTTTTAAAGTTGCAGTGTCATATGTCAAACAGAAACTTAAGTTACATTCATAAAAAGGGCCTCTAACATGTTTATTTTGAATTTCTTTAAATGTTTAAAGGGCTTGGGAGAGGACAACAATGGAGATAATAGTTTCTTTAGCACCATAAATCAGTATTTTACCAAAGAGGTGCATTCAGTTTTATGGAAATTAAATTAAGGACTAGTACATTCGAAACTGTAGGCAGCAAACTCTAGTCAGTGCTTCAGGTATCCCAGTAGAGCATTTTAAGCTTTCTACCCTCCTCACTGGGAGTCAAAAACAAAAGCCCTCTTCTAGTTTTCATTCTAAGCCTTTTCTTTTGTGCTGTAAAACCAGGTATCTCTGACAGAAGCAGAGTGATTTAAACATCTTCTTTCTCCTTTCTGAAGGGGATGTCTAAGACTCAGAAACCACTGAGCCTGATAGATGGAGAGACATCCTTTCCATTTTATGTCGACTATTTCTTTTCTACTTACCCAAATACTGATTTTTAAAGCCTCATTCACACCATACACTTTGTACTAAGCTTCTTTCCTTTACATTGTCCTTCTCCAATGTTTCATCTCTTAGTTATGATTCTAAATGAAGAGTACATCTCAAGTATCATGTAGCTGCAATGGGAGCTCTGCTTCATGACTGTAGCTACTGTTTAATGCTCTGAGTAAAAAATGTGCCTTGAAGTGTATCCTGTGTACTGCCATCAAAATAATCCCATGCTGGCTGAGGACCTTCAAGTTGATGACAGTGTTTCCCAAGTTAAAAAGCACAGCTAAATTTTTTCCCCCTTATTCGGGTCCTTGAGAAACCTTTACAAAAATCCCTGGCCTACATTGTGTTGACAAGATTCCTATTTATCCCTAGTTACTAAAATGTTTGGTTTTGGTACTAAACCTTCTAAACATACTGGTGGGCTTGGTGAATTTTATGATTAGAAAATAAATCTCATATTAAATTTATTTCATAAAAGGACATATTCCTATAATAAGCTATCATTTAAAAATCCTAAATAAAAATAAAACTCCAGAAATTAGATAACTTCTTAATAATCCAGGAGAACACAAACATTTATAGTTCTAGCACTAGTTAGGACTAGCTAGTGCTCCATTCTCCTCTTCAGGGCAGAAACTCAGCTCTCTTCAATTCTTGGAACTGTTCTGAGAGCATCTGTAAATTGAAGATGTGGCAGATCTGCATCAGACTCGTTCAACTTGGTAAGAGCAAGCTTGTTTAAAAGGTCCTTGGATGTGGTTTTTCTCCTTTAGGCAATAAATGCTCATCAGGACCCACTAAAACAGAAATTCACTAGAACTGCAGAACCTCACATAACAGGACATAGGATGCTAACCAGAGCTGTTTACAGCTTTTGAAGCTTCCTTTATGCTTCTCTCTCTTACATACATGCTCAACCCCTTCCCTGTCCCTCCCTCCCCCCTGCACACATACAGATGCATCTCAGCAAGGAAAAAGTTCAGAGAAGGTGAAAGTTGTCACAAAAGCCCACCTAGCACCAAAGACTTCAGGGAGATGGCTAAAGAAGTGATGGTCAAGGTAGTGCAGGAGGTTTGAAAAGATTTAGGAGAAGGTAAGGCCTTAACACATAATTGCACAGAATAATAAGAAGTCAGAAGAGAAAGCTGAGAGGAAGCAGCATATGTGAGGAAGCTGGTATATGAGACGCTGGAGAGGCCATTGGTTTAAGCCAGTTATCACAGCCCAAACATAACCCCCAAAGTCTCAAAGAACCTTGGTCAAGGCTACTATTTCAGCACCCTCTCCACATAGTCTAGCACCTAACCAGGGCAGAAAGGGGATCAGACATAGTTTTACAGACTTCCAAGGAAAAGGAGTTTCCAACTTTCCTTAGTAATGTGATACAATTTTCTCTCTCCCTCTCTCTCAATCTCTCCCTCTCTCTCTCTCTCTCTCTCTCTCTGTGTGTGTGTGTGTGTGTGCGTGCGTTGAAAGTAGCCAAGATAATTAAAGGTAATTAAGGGTGAGAAGGTTGCCCTCTGAAATTCTAGAAGTAGCCTGGCTAAGGTTCTTAAACTCTGACACTTTGAGGAGGTGGAGTATAAGATTATAAAAGAAGAAAAATTCCAAGATCAAGGACTGAAATTAAATAAGAAGAATAATGGAGAATACCATTTCCAGGAAAATAAATAATAAATGGGATTCTGTTGAGGAAGCATTAATAGGAAGCAGTGTCTCAGAGAGATGTTAGAAGGGAGTGGCAATCAGAAATTTCAGAACAAGGAAAATTCCATATATCTGACTTGAAATGTCAGTGATAGGGCAAAACACTATTTTTGTATCAGTGGTCCTCACTCCACTAAGGCAGATGGTTGAATAAGGGGTCTCCAAAAAGCCAGGCCTACTGTGTTGTGACAGGAAGAAAAAAATTATGAGCAGTGACAGGACCAAAAAATCCATAAAAACTAAAACACTCAGAACACAATGTACTGAGAGGCTATTAAGTGAAATTTAGAGAATAAGCATCTTCTGCATTGTCCTATTATTCATTAATCAAATTTAGTTTCTTGTTATGTTTTAGTAGAAAGCGATTGATTACAAGTCACTGACACATATGTAAAAAACATAATGCACTGCTGTAGGCCATTAAAACTGGTACTTTAACATGTCAATTCTCTTTGGAGAAAGGGATGAACCATGCCCTAGAACTGGTCCCTAATGGGCTCCATAGGAGCAACTGAAAGAGTATCCATTCCAAAGGACTTGTGCTAGCAAGTTCTGACAAGGAAACTGTTTCTGAAAGTTTCAGGTTGTCCTTCTACCCCACCCCCACCCCATTTTCCAAAGCTGAACTGAGAAAAACTTGGGACAACTCCTCCCATAATTTTTTATAAAGCACATTGTATCCATGGAACATTTTCTTTATTTCTTTAATTGCCACCTCTGATTACATAGAGAGCGCTCCATTCCTGTAAGTGACTTTGAGGTCTGGAGTCTTGGGGATCATAATACAGGTAGAGTTGGTGATTCCAAACCTAAAGTAGCTGCAAAACTGAATAAACAAACAAAATAAAAGAAAATCTAGTTCCTAAGAACCAGGCATAGCATTAAGCATAAACAGCTAGCTATCAGAGTGGAGAAATAGAAGAAAATGTTCCAGTCTGATTGTTTTTCATTCTGGATGGCAGCTGTAGAGTAGGAGACATGTTTCATCTCGTGCCTTTCCATTAAGTAATTTTCGAAAACTCACCACACACGAGCATCAAAGCCTAGGAATAGGCCTGAAGCAACCTCACAAAATGCTCCTCACCCACTCATTCCCACAGACACACACAATCACACCACCAAGAACACAGGCATGTTCATTTTACTACCTAGTTATAAGTAGTAGAGCAGGCTGGTGAAAGGAATCATGGACTATATGGACTATATATGGACTATATATGTGACAGGCTTCCTTCCATTTCTCTCTGACTACTTTCAAATGTTGCTTTTCTGTTTGTGAATATATTTAGGTGGCAATGACTAGGTAGGTTTATATTTTGCTTAAATTTTTCCTTTTGAAACATCTTCCTTTATTTTAAAATCTCCCTTCCCCCACCCACTTATTCTCCACCCTCCCACCCACAGCCTATATATTCACAAGTTAATAGGTTAGTAACAGTATTAGTAAGAATAGTAAGAGTAACAACGACAACAACCAACAACATTAATAATATTAATCCCCTATATCTGTATAGCACTTTATGATCTACAAAGCGCTTTTACATCCATTATCTCATCTGTGCCATAATGCATCAGTCATCAGACACACAGGTCTTCAACTGTGCAAGGAAAATAGATCAAATGTTAGAAGTCAAGTGGTGAATAAAGGGGAAGAAAAAGCAACACTAGTAGTGTTGAAGCTGTGAACTTTAAAGACAAAAGGCGGAAGGGCAGAATAAAAATGTGATTTCAAAAATGTATATAAAAATTGCAATTTAAGTTTAGTGTTTGGCATCAAATACTAGTCATCCTCAGACTAAGTATGTATGGCCCTGATTAGTTGTTACCACAAATTGTTCAGCTTAGCTAATATGTGTACATAACTCATAGGAGTTGAACTGAGATGCCTTAACATTTTCTTTAAGTGACATTGGCATTGCAAGATTAAACATTGAAAGAACAATAAAGCCATGATATGAATGCACTTTTGACAAAACATTTATGAAACTACTTAAATAAAAGCAATCTATGTACTTCATTTGTCATTAGTGTTGATTTTATAGCTATTTTATAATTTATCCCAGACTATTATAAAATATATAAAACTGAGATATAAAGTATCAGCAATATAACTTTGAACTTTAAATAATTTTCAGCTACAGATTTTGCTTTTAGAAAACAAACTTTAAAGCAGCTGTTTTGTTTCCTTGTAAAAGGTTCTGTAAATGCATATAGTAGGTCCCTTATGGACTTAGCTGTTGTGACTTCAAGACTTTCTCAACAATTGAACTGTTAGACAATGGAACAAACAAAACTTTATTGTGCCTTATTTAATTGTTTATGTTTCCACACAGGACAGCAGAGTTTAAAATTTCAAAATAATGTGTGTATATATATATATATATATATACCCATTAAGGAGCTTTAAACTGTGGGGTGAATCTGTGAGATGAGGTAAGGAAATTTGGCACATTTCAAACAGTATCCTTTAAGTTTTGGTAAATTGTGTAACACAACATAATTTTCCACTGTGATCTATAGGTGCTATCCACATAAGTGGGGGTGGTTAATAGCAAGAATCACTGGAATGTTTCTAATAAATCAACAGGGACAAGATCCCCAAATACTCACAACCAAATGTTGCTATAGAAGTAAAAATATATACAATACAGTCACTTGTTTGTAGTTTGGCACAATGTTTTCCTTTTCTTCCTTGGGTAAATAGTGCATAAACTACTTGTGCAACTGTATGACTTTTGAAGTCTTTTACATAGAACATTAGATTAAAGTTTGCTTCCAAAGACTTATTCCCACACTTCAAAATTCTTTTCTTTAAGCACTTACATGTCAACATACATACCACAAGGCATATTTTGAAAGAAATAAAACACAAACATCAAATGTCTTTCTGGAAAATGTGAGTTTCTTCTTCAAACACAGGTAAAACCCAAAATGCTGTTTCTGCTTTTAGGAGATTGTAGTCGGAATCCCTGCAGAAAAACCAAACAATTTATGCCACCTTAGTTAGCTTTAGTGTATGTCCCCAAAAGGGATCATACAACCTAAATTTGTTTACATCATACTAAATGCTGTATGATGCAGAAAGAGATATAGATATGGGGGCACTAGAAAGCACTCCTAATTGCCACACGATGAGGTTTTGTTTTCCACATTATGCTCTTTTTGTTTAAATGATCTTGCCCTTTTGTCTATATAACTTTTTGATTCTGCTGTTCAAAATGTTTTTTCCTGCAAAGCCCTTCCCTTCCCAAAATCATTCAAGAGCATATTTTAGTTCTATTTTCTCAATTAGTAAAAACTAATGCTGAATAGCAGAAAAAGTAGCCTTGTTAGAGTTTATCCCTAGCTAAGCCACAACAAAATTGCCCAATTTTGGGGGTGGCTTCAAGTATAGGATTTTCATGCACTTTTTTTCTTTTTAATTTGAAAAAGAAGGGAATGGGACAGTTTCTTTCATGCAAACTTTTGTTTTCAAGAAGGAAAAAATGAGGGACTGTGGGCTTAGCAGGTAATAAGAAAGCTAAGGGTACACCATTTCAGCCATTTTGGTGCAGTATTACCTCAGTTTTTCAAAAGAAGCTGTCCCAGCCTCATCCTTGTGGACCTGTTCTCGCTCCATGCACTTTCCCTTACACTTCTCATCTCTCAGGGCCTTGGAGCTGGATTTGTGACGATATAACTTTTTGTGTGTTGGTCCATTATTGCCTAAAGTGCTTGGGTTATTATACTTTTTATCAAAGAAGGCAGAGCAAGAGTCCTCATAACCATGCATGTTTGCACGACCAGGATCACCTATCGCTGCTTTCCCATTGCTTTTACTCACACCCTTGATGGACCTGTGATTCTTAGTGGCTCCTGGGGACCCACTGTTGACCTTTTTCTTAGATTCCTGTGGTGTCCCAGCCAATATTTTGAGGGTTTTTAATTTTAGGCTATTAGACTCTGGGGAGTAAAATATGTTGGGGTTTCCATGGTGTTCCATGGGTTCCCAAAGGGGCTCTATGGAGGCCATCATGAATCTCTGTACATCTGCCATACCAGAGGCAATGTTGGACAAGATATAGGAAGGCTCCTGAAATTCCCGTTGATCATCATCAAGGAGGTTATTGGTGTTGGTTCCCATGTTCAGGTCACTCCAGACAGGGCTACTCTCTTTCCCCAAAGTCCAATCTCCAGAAAGTCCCTTTTGACTTGGCATCTTCATGGAGGCCACAGGGCTACCATGTTGGATACATTCAGCCAATGTCTTCCCTGTGGAAGATATGTTGTTGATTTGGCCTCCCCCACGGCCAATGCCAATTTGCATTTTCTCTCCATTGATTGCAGCCATATATTTCCCTTTCTTTGTTGACTTAGGGGTCTGGCGGGAGGTTTTGCCGGGTGGCTTTTCAATCCCTTTGTTGTTGGCTTTGAGAGATTTTTTCCTGGTGTTTTTCTGAGAAGAGCTCTGGTTCATAGCCCCACTCTTGTTGGGTGAACTTTTCTTTCTTGATTTTGACACTTTGTTGTTAGTACTTATTTGACCAGATGGATCATTAAGTGTTGATAGGCAAGGAGTTTTTTGGAGCAAGCTGACGGAATCCTCATCATTGAACATATGGAACTGAAACTGATGGTTATTTAAAGTAAATCCATCATCCGCTTGGACCTGCCGTGAAAGGGTACTGCAGTCCCACTTGATTTTCTCCATACTGCTCAATGGTCCTGGGACACCCTCTTGGAACCCCTTTAGTGTTCCTAGTGTCTTGATACTCTCACATCTGGTAATTTGAGGTGAAAGACTGGGGGTGTCAGGTGGAGACATCTCTGAGAGAGATGAGTGGCGGAATTTGTCAGGAGTGAAGTTGGAGATATCCAGGAGGTCAGTGGATTCCTTTAATGGTGTTATCTCATCAATGCTCTGCTGGATCACTAGCTTGGGGCTGCAGTGGGCCAGGAAGTCATCAGTAATATCATCATCACCATCTTTTTCACAGGATTTCAAGCTTAAGGAGCAATAATTGCTTGAGTTGACAGAGAGTGGGGCCATTGAATCAAAGCTAAAGAGCCGGCCATCATCTATATTGGCTGGGCCCTGCTGGAAAGGAAAGCATATCTCTCCGTTATTAAAGTGACATAATTGATAAGAGTCATCAGATGGGAGTTGGGTGTCTTGCGCAGTGGCATACAGGACCTTGTTGCAATTACTGCCACCACTATTGAGGCAGATTCGATTGTATGTTGTAGCTGTGAGGTTATTTTCCATGGAGACTACTTGGGAGACTCCAAATTCATTAGATTGGGTTGGAGCTATCTCCCTTGAGACTTCAGCCACGAATTCCTGGGGGCCAGAAGTAGGCTTGTTGGGCCACATATTTCCATAGTTGCTTGATTCTATTTTGAAGTTTTGGGATGATTGCTGCAGCTCAGACTCAGAGGGTGAGGAAAGCACACAGTCCTGGGCAGGCTGGAGAGGCACAAAAGATTTTTCTGTTTGAGTGAGGCTGCCTTCATTTCGCTCTGGAGAATGGTGAGCAAAGTATGACATACCAGTATTATTTGACAAATCAGAAGCATCTAACAACGTCTGCAGATACCCTCCAGGGATAACAGGTATATTGGTGGCAACATTAGCAGATGATAAAGGCATTTCAGAAGAGCAGGTGGTTGGTAAGAAAGTAGAATTCTTAACAACCTTTGCCTCATGAAATTCAGATAGATGAGAACTGTTTGAGGTCCCAGGAATATCTTCATTCTTTAAATCAGCCGTAGAGGGTTGATCTTCCAAAAGAGGGCTGATTTGAACAATTGGCTTGTTTTCTTGCCCAGCTTTGATTTTCTTGGATTTTAACCTGGCTTCACTTTTAAATTTGATTTTGTTGAGCACTTTCCTCTCTGGTGCCTTAAATCCTGCATCTTGGGCTTTGACTTTCACTGAGTCAGGGCCTGTCACATCATTTAAATGTGATCCACTTGCGCAGCTGGGGACAGCTAAAGGTGCTGACTTCACTGTACCTTTCAGGCCTCCATCTTCTTTACGAGTACTACCTTGTCTCTGATCACTACAAAATGAAATCTGCTTACCACTTGCTGAAGTTTCCACAGATGGGATTCTTTGAATCCTGTGTCTACTGCCAAGTTTAGATTTTCGTTTGCGAGCAGGTGGCAGGAATGACACCTCAAAGCTACCTGTTTCAAAGTTTTGTTTTTGGCATAAGGGTATCTTGTTGGAGTCGGTGTTGCTGTTTCTTTGTTTTTTCTTCTTCTGCCAGAAGCCCTTCAAGGGGGCCAGCTTGGCATATTTATTGAGCTGATTCTCACTTAAATTAACTGTTGTCTCACTGGAATCTACCCTACCCAACTTCACCAGCATATTTTTCTCACCTTTAAAGCGATTGATGATGATATATTTGATAATAACAGGAGGCTCCTTACGGGTTACTTTTCTTCTCTTTTTGGGACACCATTCATCATCATCTTCCTCTTTGGAACCACCTGGCAGCCATTCCTTCCTCTCATTTACTTTTTCACCTTCTAGTGAGTCAACATCATATAGATAATCTTCACTGTACCTGACTTTTCTCTTGGCTCGCAGCCCATAGTTCTGCTGGGAGGAGGTGCTGCCAGAATTAGTGTCCCGAGCCATATAGCGGCTACAGTCCTTGATCTCCCCCATGGCATCATAAGAGACCTCAATGAAGGAACTGTCATCACTGAAATTCCCTGATGCCTCCAAGGAATTGGCAAGATGGCCATGCTTTGGATTCTTAAATTGCCCTACTTCAGTCCCACTGCATGGTTTATTTAAGGCGGATTTTTCTCCATGATCCTTTTCATCCCTTTTCTCTATACCCTTGTCTTCCTGTCCCTCTTCTTTGCCTTTCTTCTTGTCCAAATTTTTATCCTCCTCCCCCCAGATGATATTCACATCAGGGACCTTGAACTGGGAAAGATCACTGTTCTGCTTCAGGACCCCACTCTTAGACTCTCGCTTGGGGCAGGTAGTAAAGACACTGGGGAAAAAGTTGAATTGGGCATCCTCCTGCATTAGAAGGGTGGTCTTGTCTCTAACATTGTCTTGGAAGGACTCATATCGAATTTTCAAGGAACAGACATCACTGCCCAGCGTTGACTCATCATCATCGAACATGTAGTTATCCACATCTTCTTCAGAGAATAAGTTGACAGACAGCTCATTTTTGGAACAGAGGTCAAGTAGTTCAATCTTACTCTCACTAATGAAAGTCTCAAAGTAACCCCAATCTTGATTGGAATTTGCCAGCAAAGCCTCTTCCGTATTACACTTGTCTAACAGTAATGCCTCATAATAACTTTTCTGAGCTGGATCCTCCAAGTCGATGTCAGACTTCTCAGCTTCCCGTTTTTCTCCTGACCTTGATTTGTGCAGAGGAAAGCCTAGGAGCTGGTCTGAGAGCAGTTGCTCTCCATATTTCATGTTTTCTCCAGCATTAATACACTGAATCCCTATATCAGAAACTGCACAGGTTTCATAATCCTTATTTAGATCACTAACTTTCAGACTGATCCCAGGCTCAGAATCTACTGCATCCTTGGATTCCATGAAGCAGCCCAAACAAGTCCGGCTTGGCTGCATGAGGCAGTCCCCATTCAGAGCTGACATGCCTGCAGGCTCCATTATGGCAAATGGAGCTTTCTCACACTCATTGGGCAGTGACCATGTATGCAGGCTTTTTGCAACACCAGATGTAAGGGAAATGGCATTCACAGAAGCACTATTAGCAGCATGCTCAGGTGCTTCAATTAGCCCCAAAGGAGATGGAGGGTTCTGCATACAAGGTTTCTTAGAAGGCAGAGGCAGGAGACCCCTGGGATACATCAGGGTCTCTTTTTGAACCACTGGTATAGGCTGAATTGGTGCAGTTGCTTCTAGAGCTGCCAGTGACTTTATTGTCACATCCTGGTCCTCTGAATCTGGACAAAGGTAAAGAAATGACAGTATTAGACCACACTCATGAACTCTCTTTCCTTTGATCAGTTTTCCTTGACCAGCTTATATAAGCTTGATCTTATATAAGCTAAGGCTCAACTTCTCTGGCTTTATAACTAAAAACTACAAAGTTAAAGAATAACTCTGATTTTATATTGAAAAATAGTGAAAAATAGTATTTCTTTAGAGTAAGACACAGAATTCTCCTCAGAATAAGGAGATAATTGGACTGCTTGATTAATTAGAAAGTCAAGGTTTTCAGGGTGGGAAAATGATCAGGTGGGATAGTTGTGGTTTTAAGCTATAAAGCTTAGTCCAATCATTCAGACTTCTATTCTGGAAGCTCCTCTGTATCTAGATGTTCCAAGCCACACATCAGAGCATATTTCTAATTCACTATGAATTCTGAAGAGCTCAAGTATTCATCTGACAGATATGATTTGCAAGAGCAAAGTGTCTGGATTGGATAGTCCTTACAGACCTTTCTAACCCAGTTAGAAATTTGGTGGAATAAAATTTAGGATTAATATCAATCTCAGAGGCACCCTAGACTTAACCTGCTCCAAGTGTCTGTTTTGTGGATACTAAAAATCTACAGCAATAACAAAGGACTACTAGGAGAGATAGTATATACTATAATTAAATTCGCTTACCATTTTCTTTGACCCCATTAATCAGAGTGTTTTCTCCATTGGCTGAGGCAACAACAGCCTTATCTTGTTGGTTATCCATGAATGTAACCTCTTATTGTTTCATTCCAAGTCCAAATGCTGTTCAACCTGCACATTTTAAATATATAATGTTAGTCATTAATGTATTTTTTCTCTGTTTTAAGGTTATTTCAGTTAGAGAGGTCTTAAAAGGCTCACTGGAATTTACATTTCCAGACTTTGTTTCTATTGTTTTTTTTGTTTCATAGTTTATACCCACTATATAAATCAGTTTTTAAAATTTTATTTAAATTCAAGTTAGTTAACATATAGTGTAGTATTGGTTTCAGGAGTAGAATTTAGTGTTTCATCACATACATATAACACCCAACAAGTGCCATCTTTAACACCCATTGCCCACTTAGCCCATCTCCCACCCACCTCCCTCCATCCACCTTGTTTCTTCTCTTAACTGTACAGTATGTTATGGTTTGCCTCCCTCTCTGTTTTTATCTTATTTCAATTTAAACTTACAATTCACTCATACATCCTAAGTACTTCTATCCTCTCTAGGCTACCATACTATTCATAATGGAAATCTGAAGAAGCAGGCAAACTTACACTTTCTTCCAGATAAGAATGTATTTAACCTAATCATGGCCATCCCGTTAGAAAGGATGCAAAATGAAGTCCAGAGTGACCTGAGATAACAAATGTATGCATGTAGTGATTGGGTTTATTTCTGTTTGCCTCATTTCCACTTCAGATGATCTAAAACTCTTCAAAAACAAGGCAATTCATACATACACACACATATACATCACACTCAGCTTTTCTCTCTCTCTCTGTCTTAAAATTTGATTGCTAAGGATGGAAAGAGGTAGAGAATTTCTTTCTTGGTTTCTCAACTTTCGTGACCTTAACTCTTTTATTGACAAATATTCCTCTGAGCCCAGCAGGATTTTAAAATTTTGCTACAAAGAAAATCTGAAATTTCTGAAAAGGTCCCTACATTACCTGGTATTTTTAGAGCATAGAATACCTATCTATAGCCCCTTTTTTCCTGCCCACCTACCTGGGTGGTAGGTATATGAAAAACAATAGAAAACAAGGCCACCTGAAATGGAGTTGTCTACCACATGCCATCACAACATGTGGTAGACATATAAATCTTTATTTATTATAGCCCCCCTTTTTCCTAGACCTTCTTCTCAGCAAAATATCCATCCCTGTGTTAAAAACACAGACTTCAGGGTGCCTGGGTGGCTCACTTGGTTAAGTGTTCAGCTCTTGATTTTGGCTCAGGTCATGATTTCAGGGTCCTGGGATCAAGCCACACGTTGGCCACTGTGCTTAGCAGGAAATTTGTTTGAGGATTCTCTCTCTCCCTCTCACTCTGCCTCTCTCTCCCTCAAATAAATGAATAAATCTTAAAAAAAAAAGGAGAGACTGCTGATAGCCAAGCAGCTATTACAAAAATCTCAAACGTATACTCACTTATCCTATAACATGAATAAACCATGAATGGTAGGTACAAATTTTTTTTAAAGATTTTTATTTATTTGACAGAGAGAGAGAGATCACAAGTAGGCAGAGAGACACGCAAAGAGAGAGGGGAAGCAGGCTCCCCGCCAAGCAGACAGCCTGATGTGGGACTCGATCGCAGGACCCTGAGATCATGATCTGAGCTGAAGGCAGAGGCTTAACCCACTGAGCCATTCAGGTGCCCCAGTAGGTACAAATTTGATGAAACAAGAAGCAGTAAGCAGAATTTTACATGATTCATATCTCTATGATATTTTACCTATTTCTCTACCTGTAATATAAGAAGTCTGTATTGGCCAACCACCCAGTTTTATAAAAATGTGAGATAGTCCTGAGTTTTCTGGAACATTTATATGTCGGAATTGCCAAACTTCCTTCTCATTTTATACAAGACCTGACTTGAGAGTAGTCAATAAACCACAGGGAAAAGAGTAAGATATACTTACTTGTATTTATGCAAAAAGAAGGGCTGGGGATTTCAAAAAGTGGAGAGGAGTGGCTAGGAAACCCAAAGTCCCCATCCCTTGGCAAGAAGGGCTCATTTGTGGCAGAACTGAATAAACAGATCAGTTGATTGAGCCTGTGCTTCAGATAGAATCATATGGGTCAGATGGACTCATACTAGTATCATGGATTCCTCTGTGAAACTTTTTTTAAGAAACTCAGTTGGAGGGGCTCTTGGGTGGTTTAGTCATGTCTGCCTTCAGCTTGTGTTATCCCAGGGTCTTGGGACTGAGCCCTACATCGGGCTCCTTGCTCAGTAGGGAAGCCTCCATCTCCCTCTCCGTCTGCCTGCTGCTCCCCCTGCTTGTGCTTTCTCTCTATATATATCAAGTAAATAAAATATTTTAAAAAAGAAAAAAGACACTCTATTGGAGGTTGCCTGGGTGGCTCAGTCGGTTAAGTGTCTAACTCTTGATTTCAGGTCAGGTCATGATCTCAGGGTCATGAGATGAAGCCCGGCATCCAGTTCCATGCTGGGTGTGGAACTCGTTTAAATTCTCTCTCTCCCTCTCCCTCTGTGCCACCCTGCTCATGCATGCTCTCTCTAAAACAAAATAAAACAAAAACAAACTCAATTGAACTTCAGGTATCATTTTACTCTTCTTTAACACCTCCCGTTCACTAATTCCATCTTGGCAGGACTTGATAAAGGTCAAATTATTTGTGGATTTCAACCATTTAGTGCTTTATTGTCCCTTATGCCTAAAGCTAATTATAAGGAAGTCTATTTTTATCACCAGGAAGACCAAGGCACAGAAAAAAAAAATATATAAAATAAGGTCACAAAATAACATAATAGGGATCTATGACAGAAACTCAAGTATCCTGACCAAGAGACCAAGTGTTTTTTTCTTAAAACACAAAATGCCTTCTCTATAAATCTTACCACTTCCAACCCTTGGCCAAAACAAAGATGTAGAAATATAAGTTTCCACATGTTATTGATTTATACTTTCACCCTCTTTCAGGTAATAAAATAAAAACAGCTGTTTCAGACAAGTTAATTTATTAATTAATTATTAGTAAAATTAATATACCATAAAATATATGCAGGAGCAATATATTTAAGTGTCAAGAATTATCCAATGTTGTCACACAGGGCAAGAACACTATGTCAGGGGACATGTTAGTGCCATTGTAAGTTTTCTCTGGGGTATTATATTTCTAAGAACATAATTTTCCTCTAATAGAAAACTGATCAAGTACCCAGGATTTATGGTTCTAAGATAAAGGAAATCATAAAGGGTTGAGAATAGAAGAAATACACTTTGGCATGCAATAAAGAAGACGTGGATAGGAGTATGGGAGCTTCATGAGTTGGAATGGGGAGAGTAAGAGAATGAATGAATACCCACCAGGTACTAGGCTGGATATGGTTACAGATGTTATCTCATTTTGTACTTATAATTATCTTGTAGGATTAGCTCTAGTAGGCTCACATTTTCTTCAAAAGAGAAAACTATTATAGATACCAAACTTAATGATTATCAATTATTTGGACCTGTGTTCTGCAGAGTTAAAAGGCTAAACCATGGTCCTTTTCCATATCTTTTCAAAGCTCAGCTGTGAGACAACTTAAATCAAATATTTTCCCATATTTTTATTTATTTATAACCTGGCTGCTTATAAAAAACGATTTGGGAGAGGGATTATAATTTTGTATAGTAGTAATACAAACAGTTCTTGGTTTGCTTTAGCTTTTCCCCATTGTTCAACATTTTGGAACAACAAATTTTGTGGGGCTTTAAAAATCTATTTTGAGCTAAAATTGATTAGCACTTTTGGAATTATGTACAAAAATTTGCTTTGCTGATCATGGTAAATCATGCAGTGTAATGGCAATGGAATAACATTAGCATGGAGACTGGTATTTCGAAGCAAGGAAATGTTCAATTAAACTGGAAAAGCAACCCTGCCTAACTTTCCTTCCCCTCAGTTGGGCCTGAAAGTGGTCTCATATATCCTGCCCCAGTCAGCTGCTATGTTCCTCTCCAAAGTTTTTTAAACCTCAGGTCTTAGAGTCCAAGTGACCTGCCCTGGCATTTGTGCTATCCCTGACGTTGGAAAAAAAAAAAAAAAAAAGCAAGGCGAGAAAGTAAATCATGTTTCTGCCTCTGGACCTGGGATAAGATAATCTTTGGGGAAAAAAAAAAAGATAATCTTTGGGGTTTGAGTAGTGCTGATCTTCAGGATACCAGTTTAAATCAATTCAACAAATTGACTAGGTACCTTTTGTGGTAATGGTAGTGTACCAGGCACTGCAGTGGAAAAGACAGGTGGATGAAACTACATCCTTGTTCTCAAGGCTCTCAGCATCTATTGGGGGAAGAAAGCCATAAACAAATTCTAATAAATGTATAATACACTGAAAGAGAAGCAAAATTTTTTACAGGAGTTCCAAATGGAGAGAACTCTTCCACTTCTAGAGAGGAGGGTAATCAGGGAAAGCTTTAACAGTAGCAACAATATTTGAGATGGACTTTCATGGATGGTCTTTCAGGAGATGAGGATGGGGAAGTATAGAAGAAAGACTTCCCAGACTGAAGGAACTTCATGAAATGCCATGAGTCTCTACCCACTCTAGTTTATCCTCTAAACAACTGCTGCAGAATTAATAGGTCTGACAACTTGCCTTAAATATTTATGTTTTGACTTGAATATAACACCCCTCTCAATCAATCCTCAAGTTCTCAAGTTATGTTCTCCTTTCATTCTCTTTACCTCTCCTTATATTTCCAAATATTCTAGCCATCTCTGTCCCCCTTAATATGATAGATTATTTTTTGCTTCCAAGTATCTTGCACTTGATATTCTCTCTACCTGGAATGTTTCCCCTACCCCCTTCCCTTCCCCTATGCCTTCTAGTCTTTCCCCTTCCAGCCTTCCTTTCACCTCCCTTTTCTATTTCCTACTCAGTTTTTTTCTTGATACCTTCCTTGATTTTCCCCACCCAAACAAAATTAGTATCTTCTCTCCATTCCCAAACAACATTGATCTTTGTCTTGATCATCTTATATAAACATGACCTCTTTATATCTGATTCCCTCAATAGACTTAGCTCCCTTCACCTCCACAGGGTGTAGCTCATACACAGTGCTTAGCACATTGTATGTACTCTGTAAAAGTTGATTAGACACTTATGTTGAATCATAGAAAAAGATGGGGGAAAATTCAGTGAATAGTAAGCATTTGTCTAAAATATTAGGTATACGCAAGAAGATATAACTGAAAGGAGCTATACTGTGGAGGCCACCTCAATCTTAATTCAGGAAGACACTGAATGGTTTTGAGTAGGACATTAGGACCAGTGAGAGTGGGAGAATCAGAGAGGTAGGGAAATAGGTTAGGAGACAATATTCAGGTGTAAGAAGTCAAGAAAATTAGAATTAAGGAGAAAATAGGAATGGGAAGATGTTATATTTGAGTTATACTGTAGAGGTATGTTTGGAAAATAAATGTGGGAGGTGAGGGGGCAGGATTCAGCATATACAGAGAAGGGAGAGATCAAGGAGTTAACAGATAGTTGTGAAAGGAGCATTAGAGATTGTTGGATTCCAGGCCAGAGTAGCCTCAGAAATACAGGTGCCAGTATCTTCTTGAGAATAAAATAATGTAAGCAGTAAGTCCGATCATCAGGTCCAACATGGATAATGAAGCTGTCAAGGGTCTTAGCTGAAAAGGAGGAAACTGACCAGCAAGTTGTTATAGATGGGGAATCTACAAGTTTAGTTAGGGACTGAAATGGAACAAGGAGATGGTATTGCTGTAGCAAACAGGTCCAGAGAAGTTTTCCAAGCTATCCTCGCCAAACTCTGTCTAGCCTGACTTCCCAATTCAACTTCAGTCAGTATGATGGATGGCAGAATCAGCAATAGTTCAGAGAACACATTTTTATCCATAATGCTGCTAAACTAATTCCATTTTCTAAACTTGCCAGGATTTCAAGATACTAGGTTAGAAATATGGAGGTATGATGCTTTTAAGTACAGAAAACATGCTTAAATGAGGAGCCATGTAAGTTTAAAAATATTAAGGGTGAGAGATGGATGAAAAAGAGATAATCACAGTTAAACTAAAGAATTCTATATATCTCAAAAGTATAGTATAAATCTATTTTATCTTTCATTATAAAGATTCCAAACTCAAAAGATATACACAAAACAACTCTTACAGAGGGTTGTACGTTGTACAACCACTTACTAGTTGGGTGTCCTGAGGCAAACTCCTTCCCCTCTCTGGTACTAAATATTATTAGCTATACATTAAGGGAATTGAATTAGATTATATCTAAGGGCTCATCTAGCTTTTTAAAAATTAAAATTTGTTTAATTTTTTGAGATTAAAATTACATGTGCAAGAAAAAATTCTCACGTAAGAAGAGTTCTGACTTAAGTTTTGTATGATTCTGAGATGAGCCTATGATGTATATCTGAGGGGACTCTTTACTGTCTTCCATCTCATGTTCCTTCCTGTGTTCCTCTGATTTTTGTACATTCCTATCCCCAATCCTATCAGAGGTAGCAAATAAGGTGCTGCTGGTGGTGACAGGGCTCTGTATATTCCACATGCCTTCATTTTTGGCAGCCACCAATCTGGGGGGGACGGCTTCTTTACTGTCAGGCTCCTGCACAGTAGCTATAGTGACTGCATTTTTGTCCTAGAACAGAGGCTTCACATTTGGGGGTCTCTTATCTGACTTTTCTTTTCTCCCTTCACCTATTGTTCTTATCCGCAGCATCCTTTGGGACATCACTCTAAAGAGATTTCCAAAAAGAACAAGTGCATAAGACCATAAATCATTGAGAAAGTATGTAAAAATGCATTGTCTATGTTAAAGCTCTATGCCAATGCCATAAAACCCAATATTCAATAAGACTTGAAGTAGAGTTAGAAAGAAATAAACAGAGGTATTCATGCACTCAAGTCAGGAATAAACAACCTCCTTACTAGTTTTAATTTCTAAACTTTTAGACGATAGGTAGCTCCATTTCATGGGCACATCTGAGTACCTTTGCCTTTGCAAGTTAATTTTATTTTTAGGCCTTTTCCTGCTTACTTTCTCTCTCAAGTCCAAAGAATAAGTGGTAGATAAGTCCAATCACTGTTTTTCAGATAAAGAATGGGTATTTCCAAAAAGAGTGTCTTCTTTCTGCTAGACCCAAATGGGCAGTATAAATGGCATAGTAAGTGCAGAGACACGAACCTGATATACCCACTGGTGTGTACAAGGTGGTGAGTCCTAGACACCTGAGTGGCTCAGTTGGTTAAACAACTGCCTTCAGCTCAGGTCATGATCCTGAAGTCCCAGGATCAAGCCCCACATCAGGCTCCCTGCTCAGCGGGGAGTCTGCTTCTCCTTCTGACTCTACCCCCTCCAGCTCTCTCTCTCTCATTCTCTCTCTCAAATAAATGAAATGAAATGAAATGAAAAAGATGGTGAGTCCTTAGAAGGAGCATAACACTGTAGCCTGGCACTTTGTTAGAATGGGTTTATACAAGGATTGTGTCCTATTCACCAAGTGCCTTCACTGACAGGCAGCACTGAGTTACATTTGATGCTTGAGTGCAATAACTGTAGGCTGAGTTATCCTTTGAGTTTCACCATACAGTTTCTAACCTCTTTTCTTACTACTAATCTATCCTGTTAATTGAATTTTATTTTTAAAATTTTTAAATTTATTTACTTATTTATGTATTTATATTATGTTAGTCACCATATAGTACATCATTAGTTTTTTATGTAGTGTTCCATGATTCATTGTTAGCATATAACACCCAGTGCTCACTGCAATATGTGCCCTCCTTAATACATCAGTGGGTTAACCCATACCCCCCACCCCCACCCCTCTGAAACCCTCTGATTGTTTCCCAGACTCCAGAGTCTCTCATGGTTTGTCTCCCTCTCTGAATTCCCCCCTTTATTTTTCCTTTCCTTCTAATGTCCTTCATGCTATTCTTTATGTTCCACATATAACTGAAACCATATGATAATTGTCTTTCTCTGCTTGACTTAGTTCACTTAGCGTAATCCCTTCTAGTTCCACACATGTCAATGCAAATGGTGGGTATTCATCCTTTCTGATGGCTAAGTAATATTCCATTGTATATATGGATCACATCTTCTTTATCCATTCGTCTTTTGAAGGGCATCTTGGTTCTTTCCACAGTTTGGCTGTTGTGGACATTGCTGCTATGAACATTGGGGTGCATGTGTTTCTTCTTTTCACTAAATCTGTATCTTTGGGGTAAATACCTAGTAGTGTAATTGCTGGGTCATAGGGTAGCTCTATTTTTAACTTTTTGAGGAACCTCCATATTGCTTTCCAAAGTGGCTGTACTAACTTGCATTCCCACCAACAGTGTAAACAAAGCTGGAGGTATCACATTGCCTGATTTCATGCTATATAACAAAGCTGTGATCACCAAGACAGCATGGTATTGGCACAAAAATGGACACATAGATCAGTGGAACAGAATAGAGAGCCCAGATATGGACCCTCAACTCTACAACTAATCTTCAACAAAGCAGGAAAAAATAGTCAATGGAAAAAGTCTCTTCAATAAATTGAGCTGGGAAAATTGGACAGTTATACACAGAAGAATGAAACTCGACCATTCTCTTACACCATACACAAAGATAAACTCTAAAAGGATGAAAGACCTCAATGTGAGACAGGAATCTATCAAAATCCTAGAGGAGAACATAGGCAGTAACTTCTTCGACATTGACCACAGTAACTTCTTTCAAGATGTGTCTCCAAAGGCAAGGGAAACAAAAGCAAAAATGTACTTTTGGGACTTCATCAAGATAAAAAGCTTCTTTATCTTTGGGGTGAGGGCTTTAGAAGGGAGCGGGGTGGGGAATGGGTGGGCCTGGTAACGGGTATTAAGGAGGGCACAGATCACATGGAGCACTGGGTGTTATACAGAAACAAGGAATCATGGAACACTATATCAAAAACTAATGATGTACTATATGGTGACTAACATAATAAAAAGAAGATAAAAAGCTTTTGCACAGCAAAGGAATCAGTCAACAAAACAAAGAGGCAACCCATGGAATGGGAGAAGATATTTGCAAATGACATAACAGATAAAGGACTGGTATCCCAGATCTATAAAGAACTTCTCAAACTCAACACTCAAAAAACAAATAATCAAGTCAAAAAATGAGCAGAAGACATGAAGACACTTTCCAGAGAAGACATACAAAAGACTAACAGACACATCAAAAAAAGTTCAACACCATTAGCCATCAGGGAAATTCAAATCAAAACCACATTGAGATGCAACTTTACATCAGTTAGAATGGCAAAAATGAACAAGGCCAGAGACAACAAATGTTGGACAGGATGTGGAGAAAGTGGAACCCTTACACTGATAATTGAATTTTCAAAATGCTATTAAATTCTTTTCAGAAATACAATCACTGAAGTCATATATACAATGGAATATTATTCAGCCATCAGAAAGGGTGAATACCCAACATTTACATCAACATGGGTGGGACTGAAGAGGATTAGGCTAAGTGAAATAAGTCAAGCAGAGAAAGACTATTATCATATGGTTTCACTCATATGTGGAGCATAAAGAATAGCATGGAGGACCACAGGAGAAGGGAGGGAAAACTGAATAGGAAGAAATCAGAGGGGGAGATAAACCATGAGAGACTGGACTCTGGGGAACAAACTGATGGTTATAAAAGGGAGGGGGTGGGGAATGAGGTAACTGGATGAGGGGTATTAAGGAGGGCATGTGTTGTGATGAGCCCTAGGTGTTATAGATAACTAATGAATCATTAAACACTACATCAAAAACTAATGATGCATTATATGTTGGCTAACTGAACATAATAAAAAAAAAGAAATATAATCATTAAAACGCAGGATTAGAAGGATCTTAGAAGATAGTCCAATCCCAAACTCCAAGTCCCAGAAAGGGGAAACTACTTGCCCAGTGTCACACAGTGAGTTAGTAATACATACACATCCTTGGAAATATTCCCTATGGCACTATGTTACACATCAGGAGAAATAGAATTTATAAAGAAAAATAACCACTAATTAAAACACTACTAACTTTTTGTCTTTATTGGAGGAAATGCTGTCAAAAATAGGAGAAATGTCCTTGGTTATCACAAGGGGGGAGTCAAAGGGGGTGGGGGAAATGTCAAACTCCAAATCCACCTGGGAAGGAGGCACTGCACTTCTAGCCTCTGGATTCTAGAGCTCAGTGTTGTCACCCTAAGGTGTACCAGTCCAAACACCATCTTTCTCCCATTCACACATTCACAGAATGTTCATGTACACTCAAAAATCATAGTGCCTTCTTCTATTGTGGAAGCAGGATGTTGCATACTGGACCAGTTGGAAGACAAGAGGAGCTGGGAGTTCATTTGATCTGAAAATACTAAATAAATTCAACCATTTGATAATGCCTAGTTAAAATGCTACTTGAAATTTTGAATGGGAGATTGAGGGACCAGGGATACCATGACAAGTAAAAATTTTTGAAGAAGTCCCAAGTGATCACAGTAGTTTTCTTCTATAGTCTTGTACTTATCTCTTACTTCATAGTAAGAAAGCAGAAAATAAGAATATAAAGAAATAAACATCAAATTAATATATTTTGAATCCCTACCGAATTACAAATATGTTTACTCATCTTCTGATATGTCAGCTATTTTTAGGTAAGTAGACAAGAATCATCTATAAAGTAAATTGAAAACAACACATAAACAAATCCAAACCATCCCTTGAGCAAAAGTGATACTGTTAGCCCGGCCCAGGAATTTTGAATAAATCTTGGTCCTATTAGAATCTTCCCAGGGGATGCTGAGCTAGCTGCTACAGATAAAGGGTGCCTCAGTTTCATTATTCATTAAATCCCTGGCCTTCGTCTTTTTCTTTTTTTTTAATGGCTTTACATTTTTTAAAAATTTTATTTTATTTTATTTTATTTTATTTTATTTTATTTTTTTTACAGCTTTATAAACATATATTTTTATCCCCAGGGGTACAGGTATGCGAATCGCCAGGTTTACACACTTCACAACCATAGCACATACCCTCCCCAATATCCATAACCCCACGCCCTCTCCCAACCCCCTCCCCCCATCAACCCTCAGTTTGTTTTGTGAGATTAAGAGTCACTTATGGTTTGTCTCCCTCCCAATCCCATCTTGTTTCATTTACTCTTCTCCTACCCCCTCAACCCCCCATGTTTCATCTCCTCTCCCTCATATCAGGGAGATCATATGATAGTTGTCTTTCTCCGATTGACTTATTTCGCTAAGCATGATACCCTCTAGTTCCATCCACGTCGTCGTGTGGTGCAAAAATAATGAATACTGTTATGCTGAAAAAATTAAAAAATTTAAAAAAAAAATTTTATTTTATTTTTTCAGTGTTCCAAGATTCATTGTTTATGCACCAAACCCAGTGCTCCATGCAATACATGCCCTGGCCTTCTTTCTTTTCTTTTTTTTTTTAAAGGATTTTATTTATTTATTTGACAGACAGAGATCACAAGTAGGCAGGGAGGCAGAGAGAGAGGGGGAAGCAGGCTCCTCGCTGAGCAGAGAGCCCGATGTGGGGCTCAATCCCAGGACCCTGAGATCATGACCTGAGCTGAAGGCAGAGGCTTAACCCACTGAGCCACTCAGGCACCCCCTGGCTTTCTTTTCTAATTTCAGAAATAGGCCCAAGGCTTTCTCAACATATGTACTTGAAGAGGGGCACCTGTCTTTTAGTCTAAGCAGTGAAGAATAAGAAGAACAGCAAAGTTCAACATTGATGAAAATCTGAAGATCTCGGACTTAGTTGAGTGCCCTACTTCCTTACCCCTCCTGGCTATACGGAGATCAGTATAAACAGCTGGTTGGAAGGCTGGAAGTGTCACAAGAATGTGAACATATATTAACTACTTCTGCAATTATTAAATACTTTTTTTAAAGATTTTATTTATTTATTTATTTGTTTGTTTGTCAGAGAGAGAGAGTGTGCACAAGCAGGCAGAGTGGTAGGCAGAGAGAGAAGCAGGCTCCCCGCTGAGCAAGGAGCCCGATGTGGAACTCGATCCCAGGACCCTGGGATCATGACTTGAGCCGAAAGCAGCAGCTTAACCAACTGAGCCTCCCAGGTGTCCCTAAATACTTGTTTTATATGTTAGACTATGCCATGAGGAAAACCAAAATGAGAAACACAAGCTCTACAGCCAAGGCACTTAGAGTTTAGGAGAGGTAAGAGCATACTTGGCATAGCAGGTATCTCTCAGTGTCGTAAATCTTAGATTGGTTCAAATATTTATTTCTGTATTTTGATTATACTTTCCAATTATTCTCCTAGATTTGTCAACCTCCAGGATAGGTTTTCCAGATATTGGTGCAACTGGGATTTCTTTTATCAAAGAAAAAAAAATCCTCCTGGTCCACAGGTCCAAGGCTTAGTAAAAATGAACCCATCTTTGATCACTTCATGAAGACAAGTGTAACTTCCCACTCAAGTCTGAGCTTGTTCCTATTAAATACATAGCTGCTAAGCAACCCCTAACAAGTGGTAAGACTACTGTTTCAGATCTCACCCCATCTTCAACAAACTCCTTTTGCAGACATGTTTGTAGTAGAGTTTGGCAGTTACTGTTAAACTGATAGGCTGGTAGATGCTTGGACCTTTTTATAACCAGACCTGTCATTACCAAAGGTCAGAGGGCCTAGACATTCTCCACAAGTAAGTGGACTCCACAAGTTATCTCTTTGTGTAGCTACTTATTTGTAAAGAGAGATACTTTAAGATGAGTTAAACTATTTATAAAAATACGTAGTTTTAACAAGATGGGATTGGGAGGGAGACAAACCATAAGTGACTCTTAATCTCACAAAACAAACTGAGGGTTGATGGGGGGAGGGGGGTTGGGAGGGGGGTGGGGTTATGGACATTGGGGAAGGTATGTGCTATGGTGAGTGCTATGAAATGTGTAAACCTGGCGATTCACAGACCTATACCCCTGGGGATAAAAATATATTATATGTTTAAAAAATAATAATAAAATTTAAATTAAAAAAAAAGAAGGCAGAAAATCTTCATGAAAAAAAATACGTAGTTTTGACTACTACAGAAGTCTTATTCAATGCAGGAAAGGAAAATTCAATAACTCCACAAAATCACTCAGGAAACTAATGCCATATACTTACAAGGTCATGCACCCCCCTCCCATCAGAAGAATTTTTCTTATACTCTTTTAATTTTACATGGGACCAGGAAGGACTATCTAAAAACAAGCGAAAGATAGGGGATAAGGTGGGGAGACATCAGAAAAGAAGAGAGGTTGGGGCTAAGAATAGGTAAGATGTCTTTTTAGTTAGAGTTCTCCAATAACCTAGGAATCATCTATTACTATTATCTCTCTATTCTGACCCTTAGCAAGCTGTTACTGTCACCCATAGCCAATTCAGAAAAACAAAACAAAACAAAACAAAACAAAACCAAAAACCTTTATAGTACCAGAGTCTCTGAAATAGCCCCCTGGGGTATATTCTCTAACACCCAGCTCACACCAGTCTGGTTGATGCCAAAGCCATACAGATAGCATTCTGGGCCCTGTGCTCATTAAGTCTATTTAGGAGGCACCCATTGCGTGTGAAATTCCAAAGCTCACATTTGCTAAACAGCAGCAGCAGGGTTCTTCCCACTTCCAGCAGCCAAGTCCACAGTAGGGAAGAACTTACCAGGCTTCTGGAGGTTCAACTATTGATGAGAAAAACAAGTCCTGCAGAGGGCAAGGATGAGTGCTGTTCCTTCCTAGTGATCTTGGTTTTCTCAGGTTCCTTTGCTATCTTCTCATCTACTGATAGGGTTGAGTGTTTCTTAGAAGGAGTGTTGTTTGCAACTACAACATCTATTTACCTTTTCTGTGCCAATATCTGGGCTTACTTGCAACCTCTAACCTGCACTGTCAAATACAGTAGCCCCTAGTAACACATAGCTATTTAAATTTAAAAATAAGTAAACTAAAATTTCAGTTCCTCTATCATATTAGTCATATTTCATGTGCTAATCACAGGCAGCTAGTGGTTATCATATTGGACAGCACAGACAGAACATTTTCAATATCAAAGAAAAGTCTATTAGATAGCACTATTATTCTTATTTCCTAATGATCTAGTCAGTGTCTTGCACTGTTTTGCACTCTCAGGCAAACAGGATTGATGTTATCATATTCCTCAATTCATCAGTAATCCAAGCAAAGTTTCTTTTTTGCTATTATTCACTTATTTCCATTTATTCCTACATTCTTTCAAACATAGCTATTCTAATGTGGTGAATATGTATTTCTTTGGTATGCATTCTTTTAAAAGGTATACTGTTTTATGTGTATATTTTTAAAATTTATGTAATGGTATCATGCTACACATCTCATTCTTTTAATTTTTACTATAAATCATGTTATTAAAGACCCATTCATATGTCTATACATGTCTCTAATTTGTTGCTTTTATCTGGTGCATAATTCTCTGTAGCATGCACCCATCACATTTTATCTTTTTGTTTTCATTATGATAGACACCCAGGATTCCTGGCTTAACACTTTTACTCTTAGCAGAATTTTCTGGCTTTATAGAAAATCTTCAAAAACAAACAAGCAAAAGTACTTATAATCTTAGTATGTGACCTTTAATTGAGGGTTTATTAAACCCCTAGAATATATATCTTTGTGCTATCCTTCAATACTCTAACTTGTATCACTCTGCCTGTTATTGATCATTGTCCATTTTTTGTTTGGCTCTGGTCTTACATGAAGTTCCATCCTTATTTTTAACTTCAAATAATGGTTTTCCATTGGTCTTTGGCTCTGCTCACCTGGAGTCAGGTTATTAGTTTATAAAGTCCCTTATTTCCTCTATTTATTTCTGATTCTCCCTGTGGCTCCTATAATTTGCCTTGGTGTCACTCAGGATTCAGGTTGATGGGTAGTTTTCTGGCAAAAGTTTTCACTGAGTAGTGGAGGTTTAGGAATCTAATGGAAACAGGATTGTTGTACTGACAGCCAGAGACATCCAGGGCCTAATGGGAAGTGTTAGCTTGACACACAAGGGAAATAACCTTTTAATCCAGTGCAGTATACTTCATTTATTACAGTGTTATCCAGTTTGAAGATGTTATGAAAAAGATCCCCAGAGAGATTTAAGATTTCAAAAACATCTTGAGTTTGAACTTAATTCAACTACTCCAGAAAGTGGAAACAACAGAGGATGACATTTTAGGCACTTCATATACCAGGCACTATTAAGGCAGATAATGTCATGCCAAATTAGAATGTTTGTCTCCTGGGGAAGGAGGGAGGGTTGTTCAGAAGGAGGGGTTGAGGATGTTTTAATCATCTGTCAGTGCTAATGATCTAACATTAAAAATATATTAAAATATATTTATATATAATACAATATATTAATACATTATATTAATTATACTATATATTATATAACTATATTAATATATTTATATATAATTATAATTATGTAATCATATAATTATAATAATATATAAATATATTAATCTACAGACATACAAAGAAAAAAATTAAACAGGGGACACTTGATGTCTTTAAGGCAGCAGAAAGAAAACAAATGTATGTTCTAATCAACTTTGATAGAGGATATAGACAAAATGGAACTCATTTAGAGAGAAATATCCAGAAGAAGGGGACCTAAAACTGATGTTAAACTCAGGGAAGAAAATTTAAGAAATGTGTTTCCTGTCTTCAAATACTTGAAGAGCTATTACAAAAAAAGTGAAACTAAACTTGTTTAGTTGGACCACAATGGGAAGTTACTTGAGATAGAAAGACTATAGCTCAATAACGTGAATCAACAGAGATATCCAAAGATGAAATGGGTCATGGGGGAAGGGGATGGGGGAAAAAAAAGCAATCTTCCTACCACTAGCAATATTTGAACAGAGGCTGGGCAACAGGTAACAGTAAAGAACAAATTTAAACACCGGATGAAGAAGCTGGACTAGACTCTAATACTTTATGATTAAATGTGACAACAAGAAAATAAGTTGTACAAATCTGAAACAAATTCAAGAAGCTTTTGGAAAGATGTGAAAGAACATACAGCAAAGTTAATAAAATTAGGTCCTACTCAAGCTTTCCAGTCATGTGTGTGAGAAAGAGAATAACAGAAGACATTCCCACACTATGACACCAAGTGCTGTAGCAACAAGGAGCATGACCTGCCCATGGATTCAAGCCATGTTGAGGCACGTTTTTATAAAGGACAGAAAGATTCCGTGGGAACAAGGGGCTTTGACCACTGAAGGAATACTGTAGTTAAAAAAAAATTTAAAGATCTTATATAATTTTTCTCAGCTACAGTCATGACAGTTTTTCAAAGCCACTAAGAGTTTGTAAATTGGCTTAGGTAAATGAGGGTTCTTGCCTTTAACATCTTGACACTCCCTCCCTTCCCAAACTGAGGGGAAAAAAAAAGTGATTTTTCCAGGAAGGCTTTGCCACATTTCTCTAGGACTCTGCCCAGAGATTGAAAGCCCAGTGACATGACACTCCACTTGATTAGATTTTATTGACTGCTGTACTCTTCTATTTCCCTTTTAGCACAGACTCGATTATAATCAAGGTTTGCAAAAGGAAAACTACATGCAGTGAAACTGCCAAAAACTAAACGAGTTCAAATATACCCTGAAAATTAAAATGAAAACCAAATGCCAATGCTATGAAGATACTACCAGCTTCCTCAGAAACAATGAAGAAATACAGAGAGAAAAAAAGAAAAAAAGCTGCTCTTAGCATAGCAATGCAGCCCCAGTCCTATTATGTAATATCCCATGATCTCCTGTACTGCATATTGTATCATTGTTTATGTTTCAGTGCATTTATAACAAATATATCTTTTTTTAAAGATTTTATTTATTTATTTGACAGAGAGATCACAAGTAGGCAGAGAGGCAGGCAGAGAGAGAGGAGGAAGCGGGCTCCCTGCCGAGCAGAGAGCCCGATGCGGGGCTCGATCCCAGGACTCTGAGATCAGGACCTGAGCCGAAGGCAGCGGCTTAACCCACTGAGCCACCCAGGCGCCCCTATAACAAATATATCTTAATGTTAATTTCATAAATCTTATTTAGTGGCATATATCTGCTGTAGGTTTCCAAGAAAACAAATGTACTTTGCCCCAGCCACCCAATAAATTATGACTGTCCACAATTTTCAGTTCTCACCTATGTGTTGACAGGACAAGAGGCACTTTGTGGTCTAGGAAATGGCTCCAGCATGATGGTGGTAGTGACTAGCATTAGAATTGGTTGGCTTGGAATCCTGGATTTCATAAACCAATCTTAGGGCTATAGATCAAAAATAGCTACCTGTTACTGTTTGTTATATGTCCCCTCAGTCCCTAATACAGAGTTTAGTAAATGTTTGTTTCATTTCTTTTTCTCTCTTTTACTCTCTACACTTAATTTAGTTCCAGAGGGCAGTGGTACATGATATAATAATAACAGTGATAATGACAATAATAACTAATACTTAAATAGTGCTATCTTCCTTTAGAGATGAGTAGAAGTAGGGGTGGGGAAAATAATTAGTATTAAATGAAGTAGGTAAGCTGGCTTCTGGTCTCAGCTCTGCCACTTAGGTCTGTGATGCTGGGGACATCATTTAAACTCTCTGAACTCTGGTTTCCTCATGTCAAAAGTAATAGTTACTGCATAGTGTTAGTATGAGAATTAAATGGTTTACATCTATAAAGTAATACAACACCTGGCTCATAGTGGGTCATCAAAAGTGATAGTTCTAATATTTTTCTTTTTCCCGCCTCAGAATGCCATTTAAACAATTCTTGACAGGATACTTTTAAATTGGGAGGTGGAATCGCCAGGATCTTGAGATGGTTCAAGACAGGGTACACAGAAACCAGTGTTCCAAGTAACTCAACAGCTTGATAGAGGAAAACTACCTGAATGGGGCAGTCTGGCCCTTCTCTTATCTTTCTTCTTGATCTCTAAGACATTTTGTAGAACCAAAAGCAATGAGAGTAGTAAAGTTTCCACAATCTATTTGGTGCCTTCAAAGTGTTGCTGAGCAGAGGGGGCTGCTAAAGTGAAAAACTTTGCCTTCTGCCATGCAGCTGAACTGCCCCATCACTGCACACTGGATGGTTTTACATGACCCTAATATACTCATACTTTTTATTCCCTGCCTGCTAGCCCCTCCCCACTAAGGCTATCCTGGTGACTGTATCTTGCCTTTACCCCACATCTTGACAGGTTTGTTTTGTCAAATGTTAAAAGAGCCAGGGGTAGAATCCAGAATTCATCTGGGTTTTTAGTTGGAGATAGAGGACAGAGGGGAGAGGAACTAGTGGTTTCTGGCCCCCAAAAGTTGACAAAGCCTTTACTATCTTTCCTCTCCAGCCCCTCCTGGGGAAAAGAGAAAACTATTTATTTCCACTACCTGCTCTGCTAAGCTTCCCTTACTCAATAACAGTTTCTGTCTTGCTTATTGCCTTACTCAGCAATGCAATGAGGAAGAATCAAACTTTGATGTACTATCTCTAGCATAATCTATTCCCTGCAGATATGAAGGAAATAGAAAAGTCATGAAAAAAAAGTCATGAGCTTTCATTCTGAAGTCCTGAGCTCCTTAGCTCCTCAGGTATCCACTGTCCTTATGCTCTTCAAATGCTTACCCAGATACTTATTCAGATTTTAAGAAGGCATCTAGTTCTTGGGAGGATAGCTGGGATGTGTGTGTGTCGGGGGGAGGCTGCAGGAAGATAGGGAGAACCAAGATACAATTATACTCTTTAGCCAGAAAAAAAATAAATGGTGATGAAATCCCAGGATCTTTGTTATGCATGTATACCTATAGTAATTCTGTCATTAGTATTCAGATATAATGCTGGTAGCCCTTCCCATTCCTAAGATATATATTCAGAAGGACCTTCTCTAGGAGTGGAGGATTCTAAACTGATCCATCCACAAGTCCAGCTGGTTCTCTTTATGTCCACAGTATGAGAAGGGAAGGAGACTAAAACTTATTGAGTGATATCCTAAGCACTTTAAATACATTTATTACTTTAATTTAGAGAGGGAGGAGCAAGATGGAAGAGGAGCAGGAGACCTAAGTTTCATCAGGTCCCAGGAATTCAGCTAGATAGTTATCAAATCATTCAAAACACCTACAAACTCAACATAAGAATGAAGAAAAGAATAGCAGCAGTTTTAGGAACAGAAAAGTGACCACTTCCAGAAGGTAGGACGTGTGGAGAAGTGAATCCGAGCTGATATATGGGAAGATAGATGATGGGCGGAGGGGCCAGCTCCTGGCAAGTGGTAGAGCAGTGGAGCACAAAATTGGAACTTTTAGAAGTCTACTCCACTGAGGGACATTGCTCCAGAGGCTAAGTGGGGAGTGGAGACCTTACGGAGTCAGTGTGGTTTCAGGTTCCTTGGGGTCACAGAAAGACTGGGGGTGCCTGAGTGTGGCAGAGCTCCCAGGTGCCAGAGCAGGGAAATAGCTGCAAAGACAGAGCAGAGAAGTGGGCTCTCAGCTTGGGGTTGCCCTAAAACATGATCCCTGGCACAGTCGGGCCACTGCTCTTTGAACAGGGACCCTACAGGAGGCAGATTTCAGGAGAGCCCCCTTCATCCATCAGGAGGAGTGGCATGGAAGCCTGCTACAGGAATTGGTGGGGTTTGGAGACTCCAAATGGGGCAGTGTTCCAGAGATAGAAATGCTCAGTCACAGGCCAGATGAACATGGAGTGGGGCCAGAGACCAGAGAGACAGGAATGATTGATTGCTTTTCTCTGAGGGCTCACTGAGGAGTAGGGGCCTGAGCTCTTGGCTCCTCTGGACTGGAGATTGGGAGTCCACCATTTTCATTCTCTTCCTCCAAAGCTGTACAGAAAGTATTCAGGGAACAATGCTACCGAGAGCAAAACCAAGCAGATTTCTTATCCTGGCCCCTAGCAGAGGCAGTGCAATTCCACCTCAGGCAAACACAGTTGAGAATCACTACAACAGGCCCCTCCCCCAGAAGATCAGCAGGAACATCCAGCCAAGACCAAGTTCGCTGGTGAATGAGAACTGTGGATCTCCTGAGCTAGGGAAATGCAGCACATAGAATTCATGGCTTTCCTCCCATGATTCTTTGGTCTTTCAAAGTTAAATTTTCCAAATTTTATTTTTTTCTTATTCTATTTTTAAAAATTTTTCCTCTGTCCTATTTTAACCTTTTTAAACTATTTTATCTTATCAATACATTTTAATTCTTTAAAATTTTCATTGTTATAGCCATATTCTATCCCTTTATTGTATTTAACCTCATTTTTTTGTATACATATAAGTTTTCCTCGCCTTAAAATTTTGGGATACCGTTTCTTCTAACAGATCAAAATATATCCTAAATCTAGCTTATGGCTTTGTTCTAGTCTCTAGCCTGATCACATTCTCTCCTTTTTTTTTCTTTTTTCTTTTTTCAACCAATTTCGTATCTTATTGATTCCTGGTTTAGAAACTTCTAACATTTTCATCTTTATGGTCATATTCCATCACTTCATCATGTTTACCCTTATTTTTGTATCTATATAAGTTTTTCTTTCTTTAAAATTTGGGGAGGCAGTTTCTTCTAACAGACCAAAATGCACCCAAAATCAAGTGTGTGGCTCTGTTCTCTCTCTCTCTCTCTCTCTCTCTCTCTATATATATATATATATATATATATATATATATATATACATACATATTTTTCTCTCTCTCTCTCTCCTTTCTTCTCCCCACAGTTTTGGGTCTCTTCTGATTTGGTTAGTGTATATTTTTTCTGGGATCATTGCTACCCTGTTAGTATTTTGTTCTGTCATTCATCTATTCTTATCTGGATAAAATGATAAGGTGGAAAAACTCACCTCAAATAAAAGGACAAGAGGCAGTACCAATGGCTAGGGACCTAATCAATATGGACATTAGTAAGATATCAAAACCAGAGTTCAGAATGAAGATTATCAAAATGCTAGCTGGGTTTCAAAAAAGCATAGAACATACTAGAGAATCCCTTTCAGGAGAAATAAAATCGCTCTATAGAGAAATAAAAGAACTAAAATCTAACCAAGTTGAAATAAAAAAGAGATTAATGAGGTGCAATAAAAATAGAAGATCTGGGCGCCTGGGTGGCTCAGTGGGTTAAGCCGCTGCCTTCGGCTCAGGTCATGATCTCAGGGTCCTGGGATCGAGGCCCGCATCGGGCTCTCTGCTCAGCAGGGAGCCTGCTTCCCTCTCTCTCTCTCTCTGCCTGCCTCTCCATCTACTTGTGATCTCTCTCTGTCAAATAAATAAATAAATAAATCTTTAAAAAAAAATAGAAGATCTTACTGCTATGATAAATGAGGCAGAAGAGAGAATCAGTGCTATAGAAGACTAAATGATAGAGAATAAAGAAGCAGAGCAAAAGAGAGACAACTACTGGACCAAGAGGGGAGGATTTGAGAAATAAGTGATACCATTAAGACAAAACAATATTAGAATAATTTGAATCCCAGGAGAAGGAGAGAGAGGGGCAGAAGCTATATTAGAGCAAATTATAGCAGAGAATTTCCCTAATTTGGTGAAGGGAACAAGCATCAAAATCCAGGAGGCACAGAGAAGCACCCTCAAAATCAATAAAAATAGGTCACAACCCCCATCATCTAATAGTAAAACTCACAAGTCTCAGTGACAAAGAAAATCCTAAAAGCAGCTTGGGACAAGAGGTCTGTAACATACAATAGCAGAAATATTAGATTGGCAGCAGACCTATCCACAGAGACCTGGCAGGCCAGAAAGGACTGGCATGATATATTCAGAGCACTAAATGAGGCAGGGAGGAGTCAAGATGGCAGAGAAGTAGCAGGCTGAGGCTACATCAGGTAGCAGGAGATCAGCTAGATAGCTTATCTAAACGTTGCAAACACCTACAAAACCAACGGGAGACTGAAGAGAGGAAGAACAGCAATTCTAGAAACAGAAAATCGGCCACTTTCTGAAAGGTAGGACTGGCGGAGAAGTGAATCCAAAGCAATGGGAAGATAGACCACGGGGGGAGGGGCCGGCTCCCGGCTCCCGATGGAGCAACAGAGCACAGAATCGGGACTTTTAAAAGTCTGTTCCGCTGAGGGGCATCACTCCCGAGGCTAAACCGGGGTGAAGCCCACGTGGGGTCAGCGTGGCCCCAGGTCCCGCAGGGTCACAGAAGGATCGGGGGTGTCTGAGTGTCACAGAGCTTGCAGGTATTAGAATGGGGAAGCCGGCTACAGAGACAGAGCCAAGGAGTGAGCTCTCAGCTCGGAGTTACCTTGAACTGGTCTCAGCCTGGGTGAGCTCGGAGTGCAGCCGGAGGCCAGGGAGACAGGAGTTATTGGGCGCTATTCTCTGAGGGTGCACTGTGGAGTGGGGCCCTGAGCTCTCAGCTCCTCTGGGCCAGAGACTGGGAGGCCGCCATTTTCATTCCCGTCCTCCGGAACTCTACGGAAAGCGTTCAGGGAACAAAAGCTCCTGAAAGCAAACCCGAGCAGATTACTCAGCCCGGCCCTTGGTAAGGGCGGTGCAATTCTGCCTGGGGCAAAGACACTTGAGAATCACTACAACAGGCCCCTCCCCCAGAAGATCAATAAGAAATCCAGCCAGAACCAAGTTCACCTACCAAGGAGTACAGGTTCAATACCAAGGAGAGCAGCGGAATTCCAGAGGAGGAGAAAGCAAAGCATTGAACTCATGGCTTTCTCCCCATGATTCATTAGTCTTGCAGTTAATTTAATTTGTTTTTTTTTTTTCAAAATTTTTTTCAATTCTTTTTTCTTCTTCTGCTAATTTTTTTTTAACTTTTACCCTTTTCTTTTTAACATTTTTAAACTAGTTTATCTAATATATATATATATATATACACATATATATTTTTTCCTTTTTATATTTTTCTTTATTCGTTTTCTTTTTTTAATTGTTTCTTTTTTTTCAGAACCTCTTTTTATCCCCTTTCTCCCCCACATGATTTGGGGTCTCTTCTGATTTGGTTAAAGCATATTTTCCTGGGGTCTTTGCCACCCTTTTAGTATTTTACTTGCTCCTTCATATACTCTTATCTGGACAGAATGACAAGGCAGAAAAATTCACCCCCCAAAAAAGAACAAGAGGCAGTACTGAAGGCCGGAGACCTAATCAATACAGACATTGGTAATATGTCAGATATAGAGTTCAGAATGATGATTCTCAAGGTTCTAGCTGGGCTCGAAAAAGGCATGGAAGATATTAGAGAAACCCTCTCGGAAGATATAAAAGCCCTTTCTGGAGAAATAAAAGAACTAAAACCTAACCAAGTTGAAATTAAAAAAGCTACTAATGAGGTGCAATAAAAAATGGAGGCTCTCACTGCTAGGATAAATGAGGCAGAATAAAGAAGCTGAGCAAAAGAGGGACAAACAGCTACTGGACCATGAGGGGAGAATTCGAGAGATAAGTGACACCATAAGACGAAACAAGATTAGAATAATTGGGATTCCAGAAGAAGAAAGAGAGAGGGGAGCAGAAGGTATATTGGAGAGAATTATTGGAGAGAATTTCCCTAATATGGCAAAGGGAACAAGCATCAAAATCCAGGACGCGCAGAGAACCCCCCTCAAAATCAACAAGAATAGGTCCACACCCCATCACCTAATAGTAAAATTTACAAGTCTTAGTGACAAAGAGAAAATCCTGAAAGCAGCCCAGGAAAAGAAGTCTGTAACAGAGCACTAAATGAGAAAAATATGCAGACAAGAATACTATATCCAGCTAGGATGTCATTTAAAATAGCAGGAGACATAAAAGGTTTCCAGGACAAACAAAAACTAAAGAATTTGCAAGCACCAAACCAGCCCTACAGGAAATATTGAAAGGGGTCCTCTAAGCAAAGAGAGATCCTAAAAGCAACAGACCAGAAAGGAACAATATACAGTAACAGACATCTTACAGGCAATATAATGGCACTGAATTCATATCTTTCAATAGTTACCCTGAATGTGAATGAGCTAAATGCCCCAATCAAAAGACACAGGGTATCAGAATGGATAAAAAAACAAGACCCACTGATATTCTGTCTGCAAGAAACTCACTTTAGACTCAAAGATACCTCCAGATTTAAAGTAAGGATGTGGAAAACAATTTACCATGCTAATGGACTTCAAAAGAAAGCTTAGATGGTAATCGTTATATCAGACAAATTATATTTTAAGCCAAAGACTATAATAAGAGGTGAGGAAGGACACTATATCATACTTAAAGGATCTGTCCAAAAAGAAGATCAAACAATTTTAAATATCTGTGACCCTAACATGGGAGCAACCAATTATATATATCAGTTAATAAGAAAATCAAAGAAACACATCAATAATAATACAATAATAGTAGAGATGTTAACACCCTCCTCACTGAAATGGGCAGATTGACCATCTAAGCAAAAGGTCAACAAGGAAATAAAGACTTTAAATAACACACTGGAGCAGATGGACATCCCAGATATATTTAGAACATTCCACCCCAAAGCAACAGAATACACATTCTTCTCCAGTGTACATGGAACATGGTTTAGAATAGATCACATCCTGGGTCACAAATCAGGTCTCAACCAGTATCAAAAGATTGGGATCATTCCTTGCATATTTTTAGGCCATAATGCTCCGAAGCTAGAACTCAATCACAAGAGGAAAGTTGGAAAGAACTCAAATACATGGAAGCTAAAGAACATCCTACTAAAGAATGAATGGGTCAACTAGGAAATTCAAGAAGAATTTTTAAAATTCATGGAAACAAATGAAAATGAAAACACAACTCTTCAAAATCTTTGGGATTCAGCAAAGGCAGTCCTAAGAGGGAAGTATACAACACTAAAAGCCTTTCTCAAGAAACAAGAAAGGTCTCAAATATACAACCTAACCCTACACCTAAAGGAGCTGGAGGAAGAACAACAAATAAAGCCTAAACCCAGCAGCAGAAGAGAAATAATAAAGATCAGAACAGAAATCAGTGCAAATAGAAACCAAAAGAACAGTGGAACAGATCAATGAAACTAGGATCTGGTTCTTTGAAAGAATTAATAAGACTGATAAACCCCTGGCCAGACTTATCAAAAAGAAAAGAGAAAGGACCCAAATTAATAAAATCATGAATGATAGAGGAGAGATCACAACCAACACCAAAGAAATACAAACAATTATAAGAATATAATATGAGAGGGGCGCCTGGGTGGCTCAGTGTGTTAAGCCGCTGCCTTCGGCTCAGGTCATGATCTCGGAGTCCTGGGATCGAGTCCCGCATCGGGCTCTCTGCTCAGCAGGGAGCCTGCTTCCTCCTGTCTCTCTGCCTGCCTCTCTGCCTGCCTCTCTGCCTGCTTGTGATCTCTCTCTGTCAAATAAATAAATAAAATCTTTAAAAAAAAAAAGAATATAATATGAGAAACTATACACCAGCAAATTTGATAATCTGGAAGAAATGGATGCATTCCTAGAGACATATAAACTACCAAAAATGAACCAGGAAGAAATAGAAAACTTAAACAGATCCATCAGCAGTAAGGAGATTAAGGCAGTATCAAAATCTCTCCAAAAACAAAAGCCCAGGGCCAGGCGGCTTCCCAGGGAAATTCTACCAAACATATAAAGAAGAACTAACACCTAGTCTCCTAAAACTTTTCCAAAAATTGGAAATGGAAGAAAAACTTCCAAACTCATTTTGTGAAGTCAACATTACCTTGACCCCCAAACCAGACAAAAGCCCCTCCAAAAAGAAGAATTACAGACCAATATCCCTGATGGACATTGATGCAAAAATTCTCACTAAGATACTAGCCAATAGGATCCAACAGTACATTAAAAGGATTATTCACCATGACCAAGTGAGATTTATTCCTGGGCTGCAAGGCTGGCTCAACATCTTCAAATCTACCAAAGTAATATAATACATTAATAAAGGAAAGAACAAGAACAATATGCTACTCTCAATAGATGCTGAGAAAGCATTTGACGAAGTACAGCACACTTTCTTGATCAAAACTCTTCACAGTGTAGGGGTAGAGGATACATAACTCAATATCATCAAAGCCATCTATGAAAAATGCACCGCAAATATCATTCTCAATGGAGAAAAACTGAGAGCTTTTCCCTTAAGGTCAGGAACATGGCAGGGATGTCCACTATCACCACTGCTATTCAACATAGTACTGGAAGTCCTAGCCTCAGCAATCAGACAACAAAAAGAAATAAAAGGCATCTGAACCATCAAAGAGGAAGTCAAACTTTCACTCGTTGCAGATGACATGATACTTTATGCAGAAAATCCAAAAGACTCCACTCCAAAACTGCTAGCTCTCATACAGGAATTCAATAAAGTGTCAGGATATAAAATCAATGCACAGAAATCACTTGCATTTCTATACACCAACAAGAAGACAGAAGAAAGAGAAATTAAGGAGTCAATCCCATTTACAATTGCACCCAAAACCACACCTAGGAATAAACCTAACCAAAGAGGAAAAAGATCTGTACTCAGAAAACTGTGGAATACTCATGAAAGAGATTGAGGAAGACACAAAGAAATGGAAAAGCATTCCATGCTCATAGACTGGAAGAGGAGATATTATGAAAATGTCTATGCTGGGGCGCCTGGGTGGCTCAGTGGGTTAAAGCTCAGGTCAGGTCAGGTCATGATCCTTCAGCTCAGGATATGATCCCAGGGTCCTGGGATCGAGCCCCATGTTGGGCTCTCTGCTCCACAGGGATCCTGCTTCCCACCCCCCCTCTCTCTGCTTGCCTCTCTGCCTACTTGTGATCTCTGTCTGTCAAATAAATAAAATCTTTAAAAAAAAAAAAGAAAAGAAAATGTCTATGCTACCTAGAGCCATCTACGCATTTAATGTAATAGCTACAGAAATACTATGAACATTTTTCAAGGAAATGGAACAAATATTCCTAAAATTTATATGGAAATAAAAAAGACCCCGAATAGCCAGAGGAATGTTGATAAAGAAAACCAAAGTTGACAGCATCACAATTCCAGACTTCATGCTCTATTACAAAGCAGTAATCATCAGGACAGTATGGTACTGGCAAAAAAACAGACTCATAGATCAATGGAACAGAATAGAGAGCCCAGAGATGACCCTCAACTCCACGTTGAACTAATCTTTGACAAAGCAGGAAAGAATATCCAATGGCAAAAAGACAGTCTCTTCAACAAATGGTGTTGGGAAAATTGGACAGCCACATGAAGAAGAATGAAACTGGACCATTTCCTTACAGCACACATAAAAATAGACTCAAAATGGATGAAAGACCTCAATGTGAGACAGGAATCCATCAAAATCCTTGAGAAGAACTCAGGCAGCAACTACTTGGACCTCAGCCACAGCAACTTCTTCCTAGAAACATCAGAAAAGGCAAGGGAAGCAAGGGCAAAAATGAACTCTTGGGACTTCATCAAGATCAAAAGCTTTTGCACAGCAAAGGAAACAGTCAAGAAAACTAAAAGACAACTGACAGAATGGGAGAAGATATTTGCAAATGACATATAAGATAAAGGGCTAGTATCCAAAATCTATAAAGAGCTTATCAAACTCAACACCCAAAGAACAAATAATCCAATCAAGAAATGGGCAGAAGATATGAACAAATATTTCAGCATAGAAGACATCCAAATAGTCAACAGACACATGAAAAGGTGCTCACCATCACTCAGCATCAGGGAAATACAAATCAAAACCACATGAGATACCACCTCACATCAGTCAGAACAGCTAAAATTAACCAGTCAGGAAACAACAGGTGTTGGTGAGGAAGCAGAGAAAGGGGAACCCTCCTACACTGTTGGTGGGAATACAAACTGGTGCAGCCACTCTGGAAAACAGTATAGAGGTTCCTCAAAAAGTTGAAAATAGAGCTACCTTATGACCCATAAATCACACTACTGGGTATTTACCCTAAACATGTAGGGTACAACTACAAATGTAGTGATCCGAAGGGGCACCTGCACCCCAATGTTTATAGCAGCAATATCCAGAATAGCCAAACTATGGAAAGAACCTAGGTGTCCATCAACAGATGAAATGATAAAGAAGCTGTGGTATATATATATACAAACACACACACACACACACACACACACACATATATGTATACATATATACACATGTATATATACACTTATATACATATATACATGTATACACACATGCACGTGCGCACACACACACACACACAATGGAATACAATGCAGCCATCAAAACCCCCCTGAAATCTTGCTATTTACAATGACATGGATGGAGCTAGAGAGTATTATGCTAAAAAAAAATAAGTCAATCAGAGAAAGACAATTATCATATGATCTCTCTGATATGAAGAATTTGAGAGGCAGGGTGGGGGCTCATGGGGGGAAGGGAGGAAAAATGAAACAAGATGGGACCAAGAGGGAGACAAACCATAAAAGACTCTTAATCTCAGGAAACAAACTGAGGGCTTCTGCCAGAAGGGGGGTAGGATAGGGTGGCTGGGTGATGGACACTGGGGAGGGTATGTGCTATAGTGAGTGCTGTGAATTGTGTAAGACTGATGATTCACAGACCTGTACTCCTGAAACAAATAATACATTACATTTTAATAAAAAATAAGTACTCACCTAGTAAGAACTCAAGAGCCCAAATGAAAATGATATTTATTAGTGAATAAAAAAATTATAAAACATGAAGAAAAAACAAATAGCTACCCATAATATTATCATGTAAACTTTTTAAATGTATTTCCTATTGAGCTTATTTTTTATTTTTGAACTATAATTGTGACTGTATGTATATTTAATTTGTGTTCTACTTGACAGTTTACCAGAAGCCTTTTTCATGCCATTTAAAAATTTTAATAATCACTATTTTGAGTCCTGTGAAATATTAAAAATGAATAAACAAATAAATAAATACATTTATTACTTTAAACAGCAGTCATAATGAGATATGTATTATTATCTTTGTCAATAGGTAAGGAAACTGAGACTCAGAAAAATTTAAGCAGCTTTTTCAGGCCCACCTAGCTAGTTGGAGGGGAATCAGGATTCAAACCTAGGACTGAGTTACTCCAAAGCTCACAGTCTTTGGTATTTGGTGGGACCATAAAAGTGGACTGACTTACCCCAAGACTGATAGGACAGCTCCAATTGCATAACATGTTTCTCTAAATATTTAAGTTGAATTCTTTATGTATAAACCATCCTTGTAAGAAAGTAAGGAGAGAAGAGATTGCAGTAGATTGCCAATCTGAAGACAATCTGAAACTGAGAGTTAGCATTTGTGTACTTCTGTTGGGTCAAACTTAAAAAAACAAAACAAAACCAACCCAATAGTGTCACCCAGAAACAAATCTGCATTGCTAAGAAAGTCATGCATATTATTTTTCCACTGCTAGTTCTAATTAAAGTTAAATGATTAAATGAATAGGGTAACAGGACTACAGAAGGCTTTACAATTTAGTAAAATTACAACACCCATCCTGACACCTGAATGTTACTTCACTGCGAATCAGGAAAATAAGTGTCATCATCTCTCTTTATGAATAAGAAAACTGAGGGCCAGGGAAGTAATGATATAAAGTTGTTGAGATGGGGCTGGGTGGGTCCTGAAGTCATGAATGGCATCCTTTCTTTAATACATTTTTAAGTAGGGGAGGAAACATGATCAAAGTAATACCTTGATACTAGTTGACTCAGAATGAATCATGAGATTCAGAACTGTAGGCTAGAGTAATGCTAGGCAAGGAATCAGGAGGTTCTGGGTTCTAGTCATGGTTTTATCACCTTTATTAATGCATGATCCTGTAAAATAAAGATAAATATCCCTGTCATTTCTATTTAACAAAACTGTTGGAGACTCAAATGAGAGAAATAATGGATAGAAGAGTGCTTAATAGGTCTTTAGATATCTTGAAATAAATTAGACCCTTGGTGACCAGAAGAGTTAAAGTTAGTTTTTAATAAATATTCTGAGGATCATCCATTCTGTAGACACTTATGGTACATATGAACATTGTTGTGCCAAACTAAAACATTTTTAGTGAAGAAATAAGACAATAACTCACCTGAAAATATGCTCCACGGTTTTCGGATACTTTAGGTACTTTTCTAGAACTAGTTGAGAATAAGATGGATGTGATAGAATTGCTGATTCTTCCCTTATCTGCCTACCTCTTTACTCAACCCAAATTTCCTCTGAACTCTAAGGACCACTAGGATCTTAAAGAAACAGCCTCATTTAAAGGCCAAGATATAAGGAAGAAAGCAGGAACTGTGAACTTATGAGTCACAGAAGAAATACAACAAACTGCCTCCTATCATCTGCCATAATGAGGTGGGGTGAAGAAAAAAAATTGCACACACATTTTGATCTTTTCACGGTGCCAGAAACAGTTTAATTAGCTCTCAGTATATACCTAGATAAATATATTAGTATATAATTAGATCAAATGATAACTATTATGTCTTCCTATGGACTGTGGGCAAGCAGCACCATCTTGGCACCTATGACAAAAGTTTTTTTTTTTTTTGGAAAAAAAGGAGATTGTTATCTTAACCCATGTTTTTGTATTCCCTTCTTCCCTCCTTTCCATTTTTGCTCCACCTATTTTTCCAATTTTATTGTCTCAACCAGTTTGTGCTATCATCCACCTCTTCTGCTCACAAAATGTTCCAACATATTTACAACAGTTCTGAAATAATTGTGCCACATTCAGATAGGGTGTTCCCATCTCTGCCCTACTCTACAGTTTGTCTGAATTTGTGCTTTGTTTTTGTTTTTGCCAGGATGCCTGGACTTGAAAAGATGACAGCACCATTATAAAGACAGGGTCCAGTATGTAATCAAATAATTAATCATTCAGAACCCCTACTGAGACTATCTAATAAAAGCTTCCATTTTCAAACACAGCATAGAATCAGTTTAGAGCCAGTCATTTTTTTGTTGTTATTTATCTTTCTTTCTTTTTTTTAATTTCTTTTCAGCGTAACAGTATTCATTGCTTTGTACCACACCCAGTGCTCCATGCAATCTGTGCCCTCTCTAATACCCACCACCTGGTTCCACCAACCTCCTACCCACCGTCCCTTCAAAACCCCCAGATTGTTTTTCAGAGTCCATAGTCTCTCATGGTTCACCTCCCCTTCCAATTTCCCTCAACTCCCTTCTCCTCTCCATCTCCCCTTGTCTTCCATGTTATTTGTTATGCTCCACAAATAAGTGAAACCATATGATAATTGACTCTCTCTGCTTGACTTATTTCACTCAGCATAATCTCTTCCAGTCCCATCCATGTTGCTACAAAAGTTGGGTATTCATCCTTTCTGATGGAGGCATAATACTCCATAGTGTATATGGACCACATCTTCCTTATCCATTCGTCCGTTGAAGGGCATCTTGGTTCTTTCCACAGTTTGGTGACCATGGCCATTGCTGCTATAAACATTGGGGTACAGATGGCCCTTCTTTTCACTACATCTGTATCCTTGGGGTAAGTACTCAGTAGTGCAATTGCAGGGTCATAGGGAAGCTCTATTTTTAATTTCTTAAGGAATCTCCACACTGTTCTCCAAAGTGGCTACACCAACTTGTATTCCCACCAACAGTGTAAGAGGCTTCCCCTTTCTCCACATCCTCTCCAACACATGTTGTTTCCTGTCTTGCTAATTTTGGCCATTCTAACTGGTGTAAGGTGGTATCTCAATGTGGTTTTAATTTGAATCTCCCTGATTAGAGCCAGTCATTTTGCTAATGCCTTGCTCATTACTGAGTTTGCTCTGCCAGGGAAGTAGTCTTGAATTCTTGGAATATGAAGAACTGAGAGTAAGGAACTGGAGTTTTCCAAACAATGGGTATGGAAACTTGAAAATTTTTCAGGGTGGTTAACATGACAAAATATGTTGCCATTTCTTCCTCTGCCTCCAACTTGAATATACTAGGGCTCAATGCTGTCACCTCAGGGTGGCAACTCTAGCTGCTGACACTATCTAAAATTTCTACAGCCACCCAGTTGTTACCCAGAGACTTTGGAGTGATAAGACAATATTGTGATTCGATTCCATTTTGATGAGTGGCCACAGTAGGCTCAGCATTGTATTATTTACTTAAGTTACTGAGGAGAATTGGGTGGTACCCTAGAGCTAATCATTTCTAAACACTTAATTTCAGCTAAGTGATTTCTTTGGTATTTTCCATACAATTTATTTATACTAAAAATCACATTTATATATTTAACTATAAAAGTGATCAAGGACAAGTGGGCAAGATGTGTAGAGTACTTTACCTGGAAAAGGCCTGGTGGCCTTTGTACTCCCTTAGATAAAATCCTGGCCCTGTTGAACAGAGAAGGAAACTCATCCGAGCAGAAGGGGAATTTCTCTCAAAATATGAGCATGCCATCATTGCTCCATGTACTGCAAATAAAAGGAGAGTGTTCATGTGTCTGATATGCATGAACAGGTGCCATAGACAGCTCTTGCAGGTGAATGGCAATAAACAGCTCTCACTGTCAACACCTCTCATATCTTTCATTCTCTTTTGAGGTCTGCCAAATGAAGTCACACTGTAGTTAAGATTCATGAGGAAATACGGGATGTAGATTTTGAACCAATTAAACTGGAGTCACATCACCCTTAGACATGGGCTCACTTTATTCCTAGAAAGTAGGATTACCTTGTATTACAATAAATAAGTCAATTTTTAAGGGTAAAATAAAGTATTTCCAGGAACAAGTTATACATTGGATTTACTAGTTGCTGACCATTCCTCCAATATAATCTCAATCGGCGAATTGTAGGCAGATATGTGAACTGAAAGCCAGACTAGTATTTAAGCAGCTGCTGATGCAACTGGGTTAAACTCTAAACATTAGCAACTACTTAAACAGCTAGCTAGGGAAAACTTTTGCTACCTTTAGATGAATGTAAGTAAGTCCCAACACTAAGCTAAACTATCACCTCATGATGTCTAATGATAAGGTTATTAACATTTATGCATCACTTACTATGTACTAGAAGCTTTATATTGATTTGTATTTAACCCTTTAAAAAGCCCTGTAAAGTAGGTAGGAATTAGCATTGCTATTTTATAAATGAGAAAACTAAATATTCTCAGAGAGTTTAAGTAATTTGCTAAAAATCACACAGCCTTATTACCATCATTCTAGGCCAATATGTTCAGGTTACATGCAGAAATTTTAATAGAAGAGACGTTTCAGTGTGTGTGTGTGCATGTGCATGTGCATGTGTGTGTGTAAAAGGGAACAGTAGTTTCATGAGCAACTATAGCATAGGGAATATAGTCAATAATATTGTAATAACTAGGTATAATAACAGACAGTAACTACACTTATTGTGGTGAGCATTTCATAATGTATATAATTGTTAAATCACTACATCGTATACACAAAACTAACACTGTATGTCAACGGTACTTCAATTTTTTTTAAAAAAAGAACAAATTGCTGCTTTAATATTTTTTTCTTATCTTCATATAACTTCCCCTTCCTTTACAGTCTTTTTGTGCTAATACTTTTTTCATTTCTGGCACTTTCTTAATTTCTCCTGAGAGACAATAGAGACCTTTATTTTAATTCAGCCATAATAACATAAATGCTAGACCCACCAGCTCTGGGAAAGCCTAGAGAAGAGAAATTCTTGCACATGCTTGCTGCTGAAACCAGGTCAGGTGTAGAAGCCATTCACTGATTCAACTCTGGGAACCCACCACATTTTTCTTTGAAAAAAAATCTGAATATAGTTGACACACAATTTTACAAAATAGTGATTCAACTTGTCCTTATGTTATGCTCACAAGTGTAGCTACCATCAGTCACCACAAAATGCTATTAAAATTTCATTGAAAATATTCCTTAAGTATCTTTCAACCTCATGATTTATTTATTCTGTAACTGGAAGCCTGTATTTCCCACTCCCCCTCGCCTATTTTTTCTAACTCCCCATCCCCATCCTCCTGGCAACCATCAGTTTGTTCTCTGCTTATTGGTCTAATTCTGCTTTTTGTTTGTTTACTCATTTTTTTTTTTAGATTTCACATATGAATGAACTCATAGTATTTGTCTTTCTCAGTCTGACTTACCTTACTTAGCATAATACCCTCTAGGTCCATTCAAGTTGTCACAAATGGCAAGAGCTCATCCTTATTAATGGCTGCATACTATTCCATTGTAGATACAGATATAAACCTTGTATTCCTTATCTATTAATCTATCAATGGACACTTAGGTTGCCTCTACATATGCATATTACAAATAATGCTGCAATAAACATGGGGATGCATATATCTTTTTGAATTTGTGTTTTTGTTTCCTTTGGGTAAATACCCAGTTGTAGAACTACTGGATCATATGGTTGTTCTACTTAATTTTTTGAGGAATCTCCATACTGTTTTCTATAGTGACTCTACCTGTTTACATTTCTACCAACAATGCATGAAAGTTTCTTTTTCTGTACATAATTGCCAACACTGCTTCTTTCTTTTTTTTTTAACAGTGCTTATTTCTTATCTTTTTGATTTAGCCATTCTGACAGGTTAAAGGTGATATCTCATTGTGGTTTTGATCTTCATTTCCCTGATGATTGGTGAGGTTGAAATATTTTCATATATCTGCTGGTCATCTGCATGTCTTCTTTAGAAAAAAGTCAATTCAGGTCTTCTGCCCATTTATTAATCAGATTATTTCTTGTGTTGAGTTGTATAAGTTCTTTCTTTATTTTGGATATTAATCCTTTATTGGATATATAATTTGCAATTATATTCTCCCAATCAGTAGGCTTTTTGTTTTGTTGATGGTTTCCTTTGCTGTACAAAAATCTCTTTATTTTGACATAGTCCCAATAGCTTACTTTATTATTGGTATTATTTTTTATTTTAATTCCAGCATAGTTAACATGCAATGTTATATTAATTTCAGGTGTACAGTATAGTGATTCAACAATTCCATATATTACTCAGTGATTATCATGATAAATGTACTCCTAATCCCCTTCACCCCCTCCCCCCACCCAACTCCCCTCTGGTAACCATCTATTTGTTCTCTACAGTTAAGACTGTTTTTGCTTTGTCTCTTTTTTCCCTTTGTTCTGTTTCTTTTTTTTAAGTTTTTATTTTAATTCCAGTTAGTTAACATACAGTGTAATATTAGTTTTAGATGTGTGAGTGATTCAATAATTTCATACATCACCCAGTACTCATCGTGATAAGTGCACTCCTTACTCCCCATCACCCATTTCACCCAACCTCTCATCCCCTGCCCCTCTAATACAACCTCTCATCCCCTGCCCCTCTAATAATCGTCAATTTGTTCTCTATAATTAAGAGTTTGCTTCTTATATTTGCAAACGACATAACAGATAAAGGGCTAGTATCCAGCATTTACAGAGAATTCATCAAAATCAACATCCAAAAATTAAATAATCCAGTTAAGAAATGGGCAGAAGACATGAAGAGACATTTTTCCAAAGAAGACATACAAATGGCTAACAGACGCATGAAAAAATGCTCATTACTCATCATCAGGGAAATACAAATCAAAACCACAATGAGATACCACCACACACCAGTCAATATGGTTAAAAGTAACAGCTTAGGAAACAATAGACGTTGGTGAGGATGTGGAGAAAGGGAAACCCTTTTGCACTGTTGGTGGGAATGCAAACTGAAGCAGTCACTCTGGAAAACAGTATGGAGGTTCCTCAAAAAGTTAAAAACAGAACTAGCCTATGATCCAGAAGTTGCACTACTAGATTTTTACCCAAAGGATACAAAACTATAGATTTAAAGGGGTACATGCACCCCAATTTTTAAAGCAGCAGTATCTATAATAGCCAAACTATGGAAAGAGCCCAGATGTCTAACAAAAGATGAAAGGATAAAGAAGTGGTATGAAAGGATAAAGAAGAGTGGTATATATATATGTATATATACATATATACATATACAAAGAAGAAGTGGTATATATACATACATATGTATATATATGAAATATTACTCGGCCATCAAAAATGAACAAAATCTTGCCACTTGCAATGACATGGATAGAACTAGATTGCATTATGCTAATCAATAATATTATATTAATAACATAATATTATATATAATATAATAAATAATATTTCATATATATGAAATATTACTCAGTCATCAAAAATGAACAAAATCTTGCCACTTGCGATGACATGGATGGAACTAGATTGTATTATGCTAAGCGAAATAAGTCAGTCAGAGAAAGACAAACACCATATGATTTAACTTATATATGGAATTTAAGAAACAAAACAGATAAACATAGGAGAAGGGACAGAAAAGTAAAATAAAAACAGAGAGGGAGGCAAATCATAAGAGACTCTTAACTACAGGGAGCAAACTGAGGGTTGCTGGAGGAGTGGTGAGTGGGTAATGGACATTAAGGAGGGCACTTGCTGGGACAAGCACTGGGTGTTATATGTAAGTGATGAATCACTAAATTCTACTCCTGTAACTAATACTAAACTATATGTTAACTAAGTTGAATTAAAAAAAAAAGTCTGCAGGTGCCTGGGTGGCTCAGTCAGTTAAACACTGGACTCTTGGTTTTGACTCATGTTGTGATCTCAGGGTTGTGGAATCAAGCCCTTCATGCGGCTCTGCATTCAGTGCAGTCTCCTTGTCCCTCTCCCTCTCCCCTACCCTGGCTTCTCCCCACACTTGCACTCTCTCTTAATAAATAAATAAATAAATAAATAAATAAATAAATAAATAAAATCTTTTAAAAAAGAGTCTGCTTCTTAGTTTCTCTCTCTCTCCTTATTTCTCATTTGCTTGTTTGTTTCTTAAATTTCACATATGAGTGCAATAATATGGTATTTGTCTTTCTCTGACTGACTTATCTCACTTACCAGTATAGTGTTTAGCTCCATCCATGTTGCTGCAAATGGCAGGATTTCATCCTCTTTTATGGCTTATTAATACTCCATTGAATATATAATCCACTTCTACTTCATCCATACATCTGTTGATGGACACATGGACTGCTTCCATAATTTGGCTATTGTAAGTATCACTGCAAAAAATAAGGGTGCAAATACCCTTCCAATTTAGTGTTCTTATATTCTCGGCATAAATGAGTACCCAGTAATGTGATTATGGACCATATGGTAGTTCTATATTTTAAAAAGAGAGGAATTTAATATAAAATTTAATATGTTTTGAGGAAACTCCATACTGTATTCCACAGTGGCTGCCCTAGTTTGCATTGCCACCAAGAGTGCATGAGTGTTCCTTTTTCTCCACATCCTCACCAACACTTATTGTTTCTTGTGTTTTTTTTTTTTTATTTTAGTTACTCTGACAGGTGTGAGGTGATATCTCTTCATGGTTTTGAATTGAATTTCCTTGATGATGAGTGTTGCTGAGAATCTTTTCATGTGTCTGTTGGCCATCTGTATGTATTCTTTGGAATATGTCCCTTTTAACCTATTTTACTGTGGGTTTTTATCATGAATGGATGTTGTACTTTGTCAAATGCTTTCCCTGCATCTATTAAAATGATGATATGGTTCTTATCCTTTCTTTCATTAATGTGGTGTATCACCTTGATTGATTTGTGAATACTGAACCATACTTGAAACCTAGGAATAAATCCCAGTTGATTGTGGTGAAAGATTCTTTGAATGTACTGCTGGATTTGGTTTGCTAGTATTTTATTGAGGATTTTTGTATCCATGTTCATCAAGGATATAGCCTGTAGTTTTCTTTTCGTGGGGTCTTTATCTGATTTTGGTACCAGGGTAATGCTGGCCTTGTAGAATGAATTTGGAAGTTTTCCTTCCTTTTCAAATTTTTTTTTGTTTTGAATAAACTGGAAAGAATAGATACTAGTTCTTCTTAAAATATTTGATAGAATTCACCTGTGAGGACATGTGGCCCTGGACTTTTTATTGGGAGATTTTTAAAAAATTACTAATTCAATTTCTTTGTTGGTTATTGTTTGTTCAACAATATTGTTTTCTATTTCTTCCTGTTTCAGTTTTGGCTTTTATATGTTTCTAGGGATTTATCCATTTCTTCCAGGTTGTCCAATTTGTTGGCATATGGTTTTTCATAATATTCTCTTATAATTGTGTATATTTCTGTGGCATTGGTTGTTAATTTCTCCTCTCTCATTTGTGATTTTATTAACTTGGCTGCTTTCCCTTTTCTTTTTGATAAGTCTGGCTAGGCGTTTATCAATTTTATTAATATTTTCAAAGAACCATCTCCTGGTTTCACTGATCTGTTCTAATTTTTTCCTCAGTTTTTATATCATTTATTTCTGCTCTAGTCTTTATTATTTGCTTCCTCCTGCTGGGCATAGGCTTCATTTGTTGTTCTTTTTCTAAGTCTATTAGGTGTAAGGTTAGGTTGTTTATTTGAGATTTTTCTTGCTTTTTGAGGTGGGCTTATGTTGCTATATACTTCTCTCTTAGGACCCCTTTTGCTGTAAGATTTTGCATGAGATTTTGTACTGTTATGTTTTCATTTTCTTTTGTTTACATTTTTTTAATTTCTTCTTTGGTTTCCTGGTTGACGCTTCATTGTTTAATAGCATGTTGTTTAACTTCCATGTATTTGTGGTCTTTCCAATTTTTTTCTTTTGGTTGACTTCAAGTTTCATAGCCTATGGTCAGAAAAGATGCATGGTAGATTTGAATATTTTTGTATTTGTTGAGGCCAGTTTTGTGACCTGATATGTGAACTTTTCTCAAGAATGTCCCATATACACTTGAAAAGACATTCTGCTGTATTCTGCTGTTTTAGGATGAAATGTTCTGAATATTTCGGTTAAGTCCATCTGGTCCAGTGTGTCATCAAAGCCATTATTTCCTTGTTGATTTTCTGTCTAGGTGATCTGTCCATTGATTTAAATGGGGTGTTAAAGTCCCCTGCTATTATTGCATTATCAGTTACTTTATATTTGTTACTGTTTTATATATTTGGTTGCTTCCATGTTGGGTGCATTCTTCTTTGCAATTGTTAGATCTTCTTGTTGGATTATCCCCTTTATTGTTACAAAGTGTCCTTCTTTGTTTCTTTTTACAGTCTTTGTTTTAAAGTCTATTATGTCCAATGCAAGTATTCCTACCCTGGCTTTCTTTTGACATCCATTTGCATGATAAATGTTTCTCCATCCCCTCACTTTTAATCTGCAGGTGTTTAGGTCTAAAGTGAGTCTCTTGTAGGCAGTACATAGAGGGGTCTTGTGTTTTATTAATCCATTCTGACACCCTATGTTTTTTTATTGGAGTGTTGAGTCCATTTATATCAAAGCAATTATTGATAAATATGTACTTAGTGCCATCCTTGTACTTGTTTTGTCATTGTTTCTAGAGATTTTCTCTGATTCTTTCTTTTCTTTGTCACTTTTCGTCTGTCCTGCATGCTCAAAGAGCCCCCTTTGATATTTCTTGCAGGGTTGGTTTAATGGAACTCCTTTAGTTTTTTTGTTTTTGTTTTTGTTATTGTTTGCCTGGGAAAGTCTTTACCTCTACTTCTATTCTGAATGATAGCTTTGCTGCATAGAGTACTCTTGGCTGCAGATTTTCCTATTCAGCACGTTGAATATACCATGCCATTCCCTTCTGGTCTGCCAAGTTTCTGTTGAGAAATCTCTACCTGGTCTTATGGGTCTTCCCTGTAAGTAAAGGACTTCTCTTCTCTTACTGCCTTTTTTTTTTAAATTTTTTAAACAAGTCTTTATTTAAGATCAACTCAGTTTTTATTTTATTTTATTTTTTTTTCAAAGATTTTATTTATTTATTTGACAGAGAGAGATCACAAGTAGGCAGGCAGAGAGAGAGGAAGGGAAGCAGGCTCCCTGCTGAGCAGAGAGCCCGACATGGGACTCGATCGCAGGACCCTGAGATCATAACCTGAGCCGAAGGCAACAGCTTAACCCACTGAGCCACCCAGGTGCCCGATCAACTCAGTTTTTAAAAACTGGACTGTCTAATCACATTTGAGATGAAAAAGTAATGCTTCCTTCAACATCCTTGCAAACTTGGCTCATTTATAGCAAGCAGGCCAGTAAATGTGTGAATGGCCAAAAAATAGTCATCAAATAATCCATTTCATGAAGCTGATTGGCTAGATTTTCTTTAAAATTTTGTAGGCAGCAGTATGTTGTGAAGACAGGTGTATCACTCAAGAAAAGCAGCTAGCCATTCCAAGCGAAATAGGTGCTAATCCAAAATTGAGCATAAATATCATTTGCTGTGATTTTGATCTCTCTGGATTTGGAGATTTTATTTTTGTTTTGGATTTTTATTTATTTTTTTTCAGCATAGCAGTATTCATTGTTTTTGTACCACACCCAGTGCTCCATGCAGTCTGTGCCCTCTCTAATACCCACCACCTGGTTCCCCAACCTCCCACCCCCCCACCTCTTCAAACCCTTCAGATTGTTTTTCAGAGTCCATAGTCTCTCATTGTTCACCTCCCCTTCCAATTTCCCCCAACTCCCTTCTCCTAACTCCCCATGTCCTCCATGCTATTTGTTATGCTCCACAAATAAGTGAAACCATATGATAATTGACTCTCTCTGCTTGACTTATTTCACTCAGTGTAATCTCTTCCAGTCCCGTCCATGTTGCTACAAAAGTTGGGTATTCATCCTTTCTGATGGAGGCATAATACTCCATAGTGTATATGGACCACATCTTCCTTATCCATTCGTCCGTTGAAGGGCATCTTGGTTCTTTCCACAGTTTGGCGACCGTGGCCATTGCTGCTATAAACATTGGGGTCCAGATGGTCCTTCTTTTCACTACATCTGTATCTTTGGGGTAAATACCCAGTAGTGCAATTGCAGGGTCATAGGGAAGCTCTATTTTTAATTTCTTGAGGAATCTCCACACTGTTCTCCAAAGTGGCTACACCAACTTGCATTCCCACCAACAGTGTAAGAGGGTTCCCCTTTCTCCACATCCTCTCCAACACATGTTGTTTCCTGTCTTGCTAATTTTGGCCATTCTAACTGGTGTAAGGTGATATCTCAATGTGGTTTTAATTTGAATCTCCCTGATGGCTAGTGATGATGAACATTTTTTCATGTGTCTGATAGCCATTTGTATGTCTTCATTGGAGAAGTGTCTGTTCATATCTTCTGCCCATTTTTTGATATGATTATCTGTTTTGTGTGTGTTGAGTTTGAGGAGTTCTTTATAGATCCTGGATATCAATCTTTTGTCTGTACTGTCATTTGCAAATATCTTCTCCCATTCCGTGGGTTGCCTCATTGTTTTCTTGACTGTTTCCTTTGCTGTGCAGAAGCTTTTGATTTTGAAGAAGTCCCAAAAGTTTATTTTGGCTTTTGTTTCCTTTGCCTTTGGAGACATATCTTGAAAGAAGTTGCTGTGGCTGATATCGAAGAATGAAACTCGACCATTCTCTTACACTGTACACAAAGATAAACTCAAAATGGATAAAAGACCTCAACGTGAGACAGGAATCCATCAGAATCCTAGAGGAGAACATAGGCAGTAATCTCTTACTGCTTTTAAGATTTTTCTTTGTCACCATATTTTGCAAGTTTAATTACAATATGTGTTGGTGTTGGCCTGCTTTTGTTGATTTTCATGGGAATTCTCTGCTCTTCTTGGATGAATGTCTGTTTTTTTCCCTGGATTAGAGGAGTTTTCAGCTGTTGTTTCTTCAAATATATTTTCTGCCTTCTTTTCTCTCTTCATCTTCTGGGACTCCTATAATAGGAATGTTACTAGGTTTGATAGAATCACTGAGTTCCTTAAGTTAATTCTCCTGTTCCATAATTCTTTGTCTCTTTTGTTCAGTTTTATTATTTTCCATTATTTTGTTTTCTATATCATTAATGCATTCCTCTGCTTCTTTCAGGCTGCTGTTCATTGCATTCAGCCTGTTTCTAATCTCATTATATCCTTCATCTCTGACTGACTCTTTTTTAACTCTTTTATCTGTGTGGGAAGGGTCTCACTGATGACTTCTATTCTTTTCTCAAGCCCAGTGAGTAGCCTTACAATTGTTACTTGAAATTATCCATCAGTCATTCTACTTATATCTGTTTCACTTAGATCTCTGGCCATAGCCTTTTCTGTTCTTTCATCTGAGACAAATTTCCCTGTCCACTCATTTTGTCTAGGTCTCTGTGTCTGTTCCTCTGTGTTAGGAAAGTCAGTCATGTGTCCTGTTTTTGAGGGTAATGGCCTTTTGAAGAAGAGGTTCTATAGTGCCCTGCTGGTGTGTAATGACCCCTGTTCCCCAGGGCCTGCTGTTTCAGGGAGTGTCTTACCTGGGTTCTGCATGTGTTTCAGAGAGTGCCTTAAATGTGTTCTGCATGTACTCTGCTTTTGTGTCCTGGTTGCTTTATCCTTCAGGCCAGTCAACTGCACAGGCTCTCTTTGTCCATTGTAGGCAGTGTCTGTTCCCTGGTTTAAATGTGGCAAGTTTTAACTATTTTTGCTCTGGTCTGCTTATGAAATGAGACTTATTGCCACTTCTGCTGGAAATTGAGCCTTGCAAAATTCCTGACTTGGGATATGTATTTTGGACAGAGTTTTGGACTGGTCTTGTGGGAGAGGGGTCCCACTGCACTGGGACTAAGGTAACTGTGACTGGTAAGGGTGGTTCCACCAGAGAATAGGGGTGGAGGTGGGGCTTGGTCTAATTAAGCAAGTTAGGCAACCAGAGCCTGTGCTGCACTAGTTCCTGTGCTTATGATGAGGAGTGGGGAGGATTTGGTGCCAGCCAGTTCCTTTGTTCCTAGAGAGATCTTTCTCTGAACAATGCCTGTCTGGGACATACTATAAGATGAAGAAATAACCACTTTGTGTCCCAGGCACTCTTCAGATTGCTGTTCCCATGCTGTATGTCTGTGGACTGTTTCTCCTGCCTTCTCTCCAAGAGCAGCCCAATGCCCTCTGGCCTGTATCCAAGCCAAGTCCATTTACCTTTAGAACTCCAGGCTTTAAGCCCACTGTTTTTAAGAACTCAAGAAATTCAGCTCCTCTCACTTTCCAAGCCAATTGCTATGGGGATTTCCCTTCCCTCTGAAGGCTCCCTCCCCACCACAATAATCATTATCCATTTCTCTCCTAGTTGCATCTCCACACTTCCTATCTTCAGTGTGGACTCTTCTCTACCTTTAGTTGTGGTGTTTGTTCTTCCAGTCTTCAGGTCTCTTTCTGGGGTATTTAGGATGATTGATAGTTATCTAGTTGTACTTGTGAGATGATGAAAGCCTAGGGTCTTCCTACTCTTCTTCCATCTTCTCCTCTACAGTCTTTGTATTAAAGTCTATTTGTTTAAGTATTGTTACCTTCACTTTTTTTTTCAACTTTCATTTGCATGGCAAATTTTTTTCCATTCCTTGACTTTCGGTCTGTCTTTCTCTTTAAGTTTGTGGTGAGTGTCTTTTAGATAGCATGTAGATGGGTATTATTGTTTTAATCCATTGCAATTCTCTATACCTTTTGATTGGAGCATTTAATCCATTTACATTTAAAGTAATTATTGAAAAAAATAATTATTGATAGGTGTATACTTATTGCCTTTTTGTTAATTGTTTTCCAGTTATTTTTGTAGTTCTTCTCTGTTCCTTTCTCCTCTTTCTTTGTGATTTATGTAGTGTTTCTGTAGTGTTATGTTTGGCTTTCTTTCTATTTATTTTTTGTATCTATTATACATTTGCTTTTGTGGTTGCCACAAGGTTCATATATAACGTCCCAAGTGTATAGCAGTCTTAATTAAGTGATGGTCATTTAAGTTCAAATTCTAAAACAACAACAACAACCCTTTTTACTCCCTTTTCCACTTTTTATGTATATGTAAATACTATCATATTTTATATATTTTTGTTCATAATCTTCTCATGTATAAATATGTACATTTCTTTTCCACTTCAGTCCCCTTAACATTTCTTATAAGGCTGGTTTAGTAGTCATAAACTCCTTTAATTTTTGTTTTTCAGGAAAGTCTTTATTTCTCATTTTTTTAAAATTGTGTTATGTTAGTCACCATAAAATACATCATTGGGGGCACCTGGGTGGCTCAGTGGGTTAAAACCTCTGCCTTTAGCTCAGGTCATGATCTCAGAGTCTTGGGATGAGCCCCACATCAGGTTCTCTGCTCAGCAGGGAGCCTGCTTCCCCCTCTCTCTTTCTGCCTGCCTCTCTGTCTACTTGTGATCTCTCTCTCTGTGTCAAATAAATAATTTTTTAAAAAATCATTTGTTTTTGATGCAGTGTTCCAAGATTGATTGTTTACCTATAACACCCAGTGCTCCATGCAATACATGCCCTCCTTAATACCCACCACCAGGCTCACTCATCTCTCTGCCCCTCTCCCCTCTAAAACCCTCAGTTTGTTTCTCAGAGTCCACAGTCTCTCATGCTTCATCTCCCCCTCTGATTTCCCCCACTTCACTTTTCCTTTTCCCCTCCTAATGTCCTCCATATTATTCCTTATGTTCCACAAGTAACTGACCTCTCTGTTTGACTTATTTCAGTCAGCATAATCTCCTCCAGTCCCACCCATGGTGATGCAACAGTTAGGTTCATCCTTTCTGATGTCTGAGTAATACTCCATTGTATATATGGACCACATCTTTATCCATTCTTCTGCCGAAGGGCATCTTGTCTCTTTCCACAGTCTGGCTATTGTGGACATTGGTGCTATGAACATTGGAGTACACATCTCTCTTTTAATTCTGATTGATAATCTTGCCAGGCCAAATATCTTTGGTTGTTAGGTTTTTGTGTTTTTTTTTTTTTTTCCTTTTCTGCATTTTGAATATATCATACCACTCCCTTCTGGCCTGCAATGTTTCTGCTGAAAAATCAGCTGATAGCCTTATAGGATGGACTTGTATGTAAACTTTTGGTTTTTCTCTTGTTGCTTTTAAAATTTTCTCTTTCTCTTTAACCTTTGACATTTTAAATACTGTGTGTCATGGTGTAGACGTCTTTGAGTTCATCTTGTTTGTAACTCTGTGTTTCTTGAATCTGGATGTCTATTTCCTTTACTAGGTTAGAGATGTTTTCAGCTATTATTCCTTGAAATAAATTTTTGGTGTCTTTATTTCTCCTCCTCTTCTGGGACCTTAAAAATGTGAATGTCTGTTTGTTTGATATTGTCCAAGAAATCCCTTAATGTATCCTAATTAAAATTTTTTCTTTCTTTTTGTTATTTGGCTTGGGTGTTTTGCACTACATTGTCTTTAATATCACTGACACATTCCTCTGCATCTGCTGATCTACTTTTGGGGAACCCACTACACATTAAGCCTATAAACGATTTAATGTTATTTGTTTCTGACAGAAATGTTTTTTCATAAAAATCACTGATGCCAGAGTTCTGACTGATTAAATAAAATGTCCTCTGACCTTCTGACCCCCTTTGTCCTCGTTTTCTTTTCTTTAGCCACATCTTGTTTTCCATAGTCCTCCTCCATGCCTACCACAACATCTTACAACGGGAGCCAATAAATGAGCTTTTGGTAGTAGGTGTCTGTCTATAGTTAAACTTGCTCATTTCTTCCTAACACACTATTCTTTTTTCAGTGTCCTGGCTCAGGAGCTCACAATGAATCATCACTGTGAATCATACCAAATCCAGTCTCCTCTACAAGGCTTTCAAGGACTTCTATAATCTGACTCCACCATACCTCAGCAGCCCTACCTAGCACCATGCACAGCACTTGACATGCTTACTATCCTAACAGGCAAGGTTTCCTTGCCTTCTTCTTTGCCTCTCAAAACTCTATCTCTCAAAGCCTAACCCACAAAAGAAAAAAACTTATTTTTCCTATATTTTGTGGACCCAAACAGAATCTGAGCTCCTGGAAAGCAGGCTTTCAGGATTTTACATCTACCACCCAACATGCCCTTAGCAGAACTGGACGTGCAACAAGGAATCAGTAAATCCTTGTTTCTTTATTCCCCCAAAATATTTCCTTTGAATAATTGAGAACACAGATTTATACAGTTCACACTTTGAAATGGCTGGAAGAGTACAGATTCAGTTTTTATTTAAGTTTTTAATATTTTACTAATTGCTTTTAATGTACTTTCTCCACTAGTATAAGTTGCTTTAATTACTCCTGGGTATACATTTGGGAATTTCACCAAGAACCAATGGAAAAATGAACTATATTCAAGTGATGTAATGGCTCTTGGCCTTTGTATCAAACACAGATAATGACTGGACTTCTCTCTTTCCTAATGTTAACTTTAATCAAAGTGTCCAAATGAGCTGAAACTAAGCAAACCTGGGTCTGTAAAATGGGCTTGGAATGACACAACATAATCTGTTTGGAAGCACAGTTCACAGATGTGACAAAATTTTGTGCTCTTTGATATTTCGTGACTAATATAATAAAGCCACTTTACATTTTTCACAGTTCATATCTATTATTCTATTTGATCTGTAATAAAACTATAAAGAAAGTATTATGTGTCTTTTGTGTAAGGTGAAACAAATTCATAATCAGAGAAATTAAGAAAACTACCCAAGGCCTCAAAGCTAGGAAGTGGTAGAAAAAAACCTAAGTCTGAAGAATAGAGAAATTGAACAGGGAAGGTAGGGTACAGCACAGTACCTGTCCTTGGGTCAGGTACTGGATTCAACAGAACATCTACTCTGTGCTAGGTACTGTTAGATGATACAAACATTAATCATTATCCTTACCTTAAAGGCACATAAATGTGTGAAAAATATATATAAAGCCTAGATAACTGTTAGTTAAAAGAAAACTAAGTCTAAAGTGCAGTCTTCAAACCTATGCCTCTTCTATTATTCCACATTATCTCCCACATTTCTGTTGCAAAGGCTCAAATCCTACTAACCACCTTCTGTCTCTTCTCCCTTTAGCTTTCAGAGCCTGCCTTTTGGAAGAGTTAAGAAAGATTTTGGTGAAGCTCCATGGCTCTTCAGATAAAGGATAAGAGCATATTTGTTGGAAAGAAATATTAGGATGGGTTGTTATGATGTTTTGCAAAGAAAACCAAAACCAGGAGGTTAGGGATACGAAGAGATGAGAGTAGGATGTTTGTATTTCTATCTATTGTCAAATATGCAATTTGTATAAAAAAACAAACCATAAGAAGTATGCTTCAGAGGAGGTGGAAGAAGAGTAGAGGAAAAGAGAGGTAAGGGAGGAAAAGAGGGAGCAAGAACCCACAGACTTGGTGTATGTGGAATTTATATTAAGATTTACCCTCTCGTCTTATATACAATTAATGAATCATTGAACACTACAATAAAAACTTACAATGTGTATATGCTGACAAACCGAATTTTTTAAAATAAATTAAACAAATAAAAAAGATTTATCCTCTTAGCAGGTGTGATGGAGTTTTGTTAGTGGAAGTCATTGGGTTTTTGATACTTGCTAGTCTTGAGGACAGGTTAGTAACAGACTGGTTAAAAATTTGTTAAGACTTTGCAATACAGAGGACCAACCAGATGACTTGGACATTTGAAAGCCTGGAGAGTAGGTAAGAACTTGAGTGCCATGAGCCAAATGGTGGCTGAATGATAGTGTTCCCCAGAGGTTAAATCCAGATATTAAAATGTTGAGAGGGGTGGCTTAAGGAGGTATCCTCTGTCTCAGAAACTCCTTTGCTTTAAACTCTTCTAATTAGAGTACTAGAGAGAGGCTTCTAGAAACTAGCAGTGGCTCCTAGGCAAGACAAAATCCACATTACCATGACAAAGAGTTCTGAAACTCTTTCAGATTTGTAAGATGGCCCTCTCTGAGCTGAGGTTTAGAAATCTGGCAGCTAATATTTTATGCACTGAGCAAGTTAGAATATTTTAATAAAATATATTTTATACTCCGAGCTGACCAAGCCAGGAGGCAGAAGGTTCAGGGGCTTAGGTCCCTGCCATCATTCTTAACTTCCAAAAGAGTTAGCAGACCAGAAAACCCTAAGTCCTCCCTACTACAGACCATTCCCTCATATGAGGCTTCCTGCATTTCCTACTATGTAACATCCTAACATTTCTGCATGACTTTCAAGACCCAGCCCCAACAAGTCCTGATGACCTGATTAATCTTGGCATCTCCACAGATGTTCTTCCTACCTTTGTGCTTTTACTGTTAGCTCTGTCTGGAACATCCTCCCCTTTGGATCTTACCTACTGAAATTATACCCATGTGTCAAAATCCACTTCCTCTTTAAAGCCTTCCCTAACTATTAGGGACTTTGATGATCCTCCTCCTTCTGAAGAGTAAGTGTGATCTGCAGTAAGAAGTCAGGATAAGGGAAGCAGCGTGGTAGAGAATTTAAAATAGTACTATAAAATTAGGCAAAAAATTGAGTTGAAATTCATGGTTTTCACCAACATAAGTAAATGACTTTGGCAAAGTTATTTAAGCTTCAAGCATTTGTTTTCTACCCTATTTCTACTCCATTATTCATTACTTGTCTGATAGAGACTAAGTTGTTGAATACTATCTAGATCTTCCCATTGAAGATTTTATAGTCTAATAAACTTTATATATAATTAGAACAAAAATAGGAAAAGTGGTTAAATATCAAGAAAGCATCGTAGAAAGATCCCCAAGAGGTCAGAGGAAGTTAAAATTAAATTTCCTTTTCTAGAAAATAGGATTTGAACTTGGTCTTGGAGCATGAACAAAAATATTCTAAAGATCAAATAATATACAGGGAAATGTTAGAAAAGTATAAGATGTCATACAAATGTGAAGACTAGTATTTTAACTGCAGTGAGTGTTAGAAGAAACTGTTTAAGGAATGATAAGGTGGAACAAGGAGCACTTCAATCCCTTAAATCTTTAGGCAAACCCTGCCAAATCTGTTACTTCAGAAGAAGCAATGGGTTCCCTTGATGGCAGGGCCTCCATCTATTCTCTGTCTTTTTCTGCCAGCACACAAAAGATACTACATTACATTGTGCATGAAAACTTTCCAGGGCCACCTGGAGCAGGGGGCTCAAAAAGAGCCTTAGATAATGTTCGGAAAGTCTGGCAGCACAGGGCCAATTTGAGGAGAACTACCGACATGACTCATATACCTCAGAGATAAAGGGTAAAAGAACATACCAGCAAGACAAATGAGCTGATTTTAGTTTAAATGAATAAAGGCAACTGCCTCAGGTTTCACTCTTGGGTGGTTTGGGGGCAGGGAACTATAGTAGCTATGTGGGTATAAAGGAAAGGAGTCTGACAGTAGCCAAAATACTCTTAACAGGCCCTCACTTATCAAAGTTCCATCATGGGGCTTGTCCATCTGTAAGATTACTCACCTCCAAGCTGTTCTCCAATTTAGCGGCTGCCATTACCACCAGGGTTCAGATAATAAAACTATCCTTTCGCATAAGCATCTAGCAGTTTTAGGTATGAGTATATGTGTCTCCTCAAAATGACCCTCCAGGTTGCCCTCCACATAAGGAAATCATCCTAGTGCATGATGCCCAAGCTTCCTTTCCATAGCATTTTTCTTCATCCTTAGAAGGCAATTAAAAAAAATCAGGGTTTAGCTGGACATATAGCCCAGTATGTAGCTCAAATTGATACTCCAACGTATTCAGGTTCACATAGATTCATCTCAATTCAATTCAGATTCAAACTCACGGTTGGTATTAGTTATATTGTTAGTCATAGTTTTTCACTGGGCCTGGATCAGGGCTTTCTATGCCTTTCTATGCCTTTCTCCAGAGGCTCAATTCTGCACTTTTCTTGGGAGGGTAACATCCTTCCCAAAACTCTGTTATGGGTGGTGGAACAATTTGGCTTGTGCAACATACCTTCCCCCTCAGAAATAAAAAGCTATGGATAAGAAAGTACTATGTCAAACTAGAAAAGAATGGATCCAATGACAAAATTATCTCCATCACGGAGAAAAAGTAAAATCCTTGGTGAGTTTTTTTTATAGCCTCCCATTCACTGCTCTATTGAGTTGCCTTGCAAAATTTCCATTCTTACTGCTCTCAATTATATCCTAAAACAACTCTAGCCCTCATTACTCAATTGTAATAATAATAATCCTTCATGTGTACTATACTGTTTATCATGTATATATCATGTATATATCAGTATATATATATCATGTATATATCATATGTTGTCTATGGTATATATTTATTTATATTTAGTAATAATTTAATATATTTTATGTGGTACTTTATTATATATGTGATATTTGACATGTCATATACACACACATTATATATATGATAAAGCAGTGCATTAAATTCACGAAAATTTAATGTCTGTGAAGAAAAGAGTTATTAACTCAGCATACCTGAGTTGCTCAAATCTTGTACATTCTCAGAAGGGCCTACTTTTAAGACTGGACTTTGGCTGGCTCCTGGGAACTGAGGTCATAGAATTCCCTATGTTGCTAACTGATAAGGGCACTGTGCATGCTTAAAGCCCTGAACCACACTGTACCAACTTGTCTAGATTATATAAAAAATGTGATTTATGGTGAACACCTGCTTTCCACCTGGGGGGCCTGGAGTTTCCATAACTGTAATCAATCACTGCAGTTACCCCAATAAAAACCCTGGATTTTTAGGCTCAAGCAAGCTCTCTGGCATTTTGCATGTTTCTGGAGTTCATTGTTGGGGGATTAAGCACATCCTGTATGACTCCATTAAGAAAGGACTCTTGGAAGCTTGCACCTGGTGTCCTTTAGCCTCTGCCTGATTGTGCCTCTTTCCGTTATTGATCTTCCTTTTTATCCTTTTGCTGTAATAAACCATAGCCTGATTATAATGACTTTTAAGTCCTGTGAGTCATTCTAGCATACCAATGAGCCTGAGGGTGGCCTTGGGAACCACCAGTACAGTCTTGCAATTTTATAAGTGTTATGACCTCCATTTTACATATCAGGAAACTGAATTTCAGAGAGATCAGATGACTTCACCAAGAATAAAGTTAGTGTTTGAAATGGAACTAGAACACAACTCTTGCTAAATCCCACACTTTTTCTACTATACTAAATTCCCTCTATAAATTTTGTTTAGGTTGGAGAAGTAGATAAAGTAGTATCAGAGGTCTCTTTTAGCTCTGAAAATCCATAACTGTATGTGCAGAAGCACACACACACACACACACACAAAAGCAGGAAAGAGGGGGCGCCTGGGTGGCTCAGTGGGTTAAAGCCTCTGCCTTCGGCTCAGGTCATGATCCCAGGGTCCTGGGATCGAGCCCCATATCGGGCTCTCTGCTCGGTGGGGAGCCTGCTTCCTCCTCTCTCTCTCTATCTGCCTCTCTGACTACTTGTGATCTGTCTGTCAAATAAATAAAAATCTTTAAAAAAAAAGCAGGAAAGAAAGAAAGGAAGAAAAGGGGGAAGTACAACTAAAAATAATGCAAAGTTTTTTCAGGTCACCTCTACCTATGCCCCCTTTGCATACCTCACTTCTGTCCTAGGGTATACAGGGCTCTACTGACACTCTGTAACAATGTATAGGCAAGGGAAAAAATTACACTTCAAGGAATGACTTGTTCTACAAAGCATACTTTTACCCAAGCAATCTACCTAGTTCTTGAAAAATAAAACTTTACAAATGGATTTGAGAAAGACTTTGGTTGGGCTTGTTCATTGTCATTACTAGTGTAAGAATGGAAGGGAAAATTTATAGCCTTCTCCAACCTGATAATACCAACACAACTTTGTCTTGCTCTAAATGCCCCCAAGGACTGGCTTTGTTACTCAACACTCCCTATACATCTGTGTAGTCTGTCTCACTAAGTTATATGTTCTGCAAATGATGGAAGAGACATTGTGACTAGGTAGGATAACAGATAAAACATATGAAATGAACCCCCTTTCATTAAATTTAATATGTATAAAATACATTGTGTGTTTTAAAGAGAACAATAAAGCAAACAAATGAATTAGGCTGAAGCCTTGCTTTTATCTCCAACATAAAAATATCACCAGGTGAATTTCAAGGCCCTTGGTTTAGATTTTGTTTTTTTACCAGTTTAGGCGAAATTTCCGCTGAGAGATGAGAGTGGATAGACACCCACCTTTGTAACAATCAATCTTATCCTTGACAATGGCTTCCTAAAGAGTCTTTCTGCTCTGCATTTGGCATCAGCAGGTCCAGTTTCACTGCAATTTGTGAGAGCTTATATCACTCAGAAAAAAAGCGTGATTGTCTACGTGGAGTACAGTGTGGTGATTGCAGTGTGAGGGGATAGAATTTGGCTTGTCCAGAGAGAAAAAAAAAAAAAAAAACCTCTAAGAAAGCACTAAAGGATAGCTAAACACATCAAGATTTGTTTGTTATCATACATAGAAAGGAATATTTGGGGAGAAGGGAGGAAGAGGCAGCTCAATTACTTATGAAGATATTTTTAGGCATAGAGTAGCACACAGCATATCATATCCATTAATAAAAACGGGCTTTGCAAGACAAAAAATAGAGCATTTATACTTAATATAAAGCTGTAGTTTTGAGGAACTATTATTAGCCTGTATCCAGCAACTGCCCCCATACACAACTATATACATTTACCCAGATGTGCATACAGCATTCCTAAACTAGATACTCTTAACTCTGCCTTCATTTATAAACAAAAAAGTACATATTCACCAAATTTTTCTGACAGGTTAGGAGGATGATGCAGAACTTAGAGGCAAAATGAAATTAGGTAATTGAAAACAAGGTTGTTTACACATACATATACACAATCCATCCCTCTAGTGCTCTATAGTATTAGCTATTTCTAATTAAGCTATACAACTTTCACTGGAGGAAGATAAAGATCAGAGCCATGGGCATTTCAAAGTCTCTTTTCTACTTGCCCAATGCATACCTACAGTGGTTAAGATTCACTCATTTTGACCAATAAAAGAGTGAAAGCTACCTAGAAAATTAGAGCTATCACTTTTTGGTCTGGGTCTCAGTTTTCCCAATTGTTAAAATGAAGGGACAGATGTGGACCTACAGAGTCAGTTAATACTCTGTGGTTGTTTGACTCTATCGCAAACACCATGTGCTATATGCCACAAGACAGATGTTAAGAATGCTTTCAACATTTACTTCTTATATGCAGGCCCACACATACACATGGGGCTTTTCTTTTTGGCTCAGAAAGGTACGGGGGCCCAGAGAGTGATGGCTTTTTCAAATGCAGATAAACAAGCTGAGAAGATTACAATTAATCTTACCCCCCAGTTTGTCTGTTTTAAGGGAGAGAGGAATGCTGAGCTATAATGGCAAGGTCTAAATGAATCTAGACCACAGTTAGTATGACAGTCCTTTGATGACTATTGGTTTCTGTGTGGCTGTGAAGAGAAAGAGCACACTCCTCCTTCTTGAATGGCAAATCTTTGAGTCACATAAACTACAGATAATTTCTAGGCTGAAGATTAAGCCACTTCTAAGGCTGAGATTTGCTGGATCCTGATGCATACCAAAGGTGTACACCAAAGGTAAGGGAATAAATAACTTGGGCCTAGAGGACCAGAGTCAATCAAGAATCCCAATGGAAACCCAAAATACTCACATGATAATCATGCAAAATTTACTGAATGTGCTAGTGTTTACATGAACTGACATAATGTGTATTTTGTGGGGGCAAAGAATAAATCAGCTCAAACTGGATTCAAGTTAATGTATTTTCTACAACTTCTAAAATAAAAAATTACCTACCAGCTAAGTTCTGAGAGAAATACTGGGTCACTTTAAGAACTAAACATCTACCACTTCTGAGGTAGGGAAACAGATTTTACCTTCAAGACTGACTTATTATTGTATGATACAACTTAAAATGTATAACATTTTATGTTCTGATTTGATCATTAATAATTAATAATTCACATTTTTGTGATGCTAAATTTATAAAGTACTCCAGCATATTTCATACTATTTATCTTATGTTGATCTCTGCCAACAGCCCTGTAAGTGTAAGTAGGTATGTGTTATTATCCTTATTTTACAGATGATGAATAGGAAGCTGAGAGAGGTTGAGTACTAGATAACTGGCATTAGAATCCAGGCATCAAGATTCCAAGCTTTTCCTACTTTGAGGTAAGGTCAGCAAGGGACACAAACATAATGATATTGCATACCCTATGCCAGCTCAAAGCTTGTTACCTAAACCAAGGTTTATCTTCACACAAGTTTACCTGTTGAATGCTTGCCAACATGAAACCCAAACTTAACTTTCTTTTAAGTTTAAAAAATATATAAATTTAAATTTAATTTAATTCACATATACTGTATTATTAATAGAATTCAGTGATTCATCAGTTGCATACAACACCCAGTGCTCATTACTTCAAGTGACCTCTTTAATGTCCATCACCCAGTTACCCCATCCCTCCACCCAGCTCCCCTCCACAACCCTCAGTTTGTTCCCTATAGTTAAGAGTCTCTAATGGTTTGCTTTCTCTCTGTTTCCCCTCATTTTATTTTCATTTGCTTCCCCTATGTTCTTTTTTGTTTCTTAAATTCCATATATGAGTGAAATTATATGTTATTTGTCTTCCTTGGACTGACATTTCACTTAGCATAATACCCTCCAGATCCATCTATGCCATTGCAAATGGCACAATTTCATTCTTTTTGATGGCTGGGTAATATTTCATTGTATATGTATTCCACATCTTCTTTATCCATTCATCTGTTGATGAACATCAGGGCTCTTTCCATATTTTGGCAATAGTGGAGATTGCTGCTATAAACATTGGGGTGCATGTGCTCCTTTGAATCACTATGTTTGTATCCTTTGGACAAATACCTAGTAGTGCAATTGCTGGGCCTTCGTGAAGCTCTATTTTTAACTTTTTGCGGTACCTCCATTCTGTTTTCCACAGTGGCAGCGCCAGTTTGCATTCCTACCAACAGTGGAAGAGGATTCCCCTTTCTTCACATCCTCACTAATGCTTGTTGTTTCCTGTCTTGTTAATTTTAGCTATTCAGACTGGTCAGAGGTGTTATCTCATTGTGGGTTTGATTTGTATTTACCTGATGCTGAGTGATGTGAGTATTTTTTCATGTGTCTATTGGCCATTTGTATGTCTTCTTTGGAGAAATGTCTGTTCATCTCTTCTGACCATTTCTTGACTGGATTCTTTGTTTTTTGTGTTGAGTTTGAGAAGTTCTTTATAGATTTTGGATACTGGCCCTTTATCTAATAAGACAGGTCCAAATATCTTCTCCCATTCTGTAGGTTGCTTTTTAGTTTTGTTGACTGTTTCCTTTGCTATACAGAAGCTTTTTATCTTGATGAAGTCCCAATAGTTCATTTTTGCTTTTGTTCCCCTTGTCTTTGGAGATGTGGCTAGCAAGAAGTTGCTGTGGCTGAGGTTGAAGAGGTTGCTACCTCTGTTTTCCTTGAGGATTTTGATGGATTCTGGTCTCACATTGAGGTCTTTCATCCATTTTGAGTTTGTTTTTGTGTATGGTGTAAGAAATGGTCCATTTTCATTCTTCCACATGTGGCTGTCCAATTTTCCCAACACTATTTGTTGAAGAGACTGTGTTTTATCCATTGGATATTCTTTCCTGCTTTGTCAAAGATCAGTTGCCCATAGACCTAAGGATCAACTTCTGGATTTTCTATTCTGTTCCATTGATCTATGTGCCTGTTTTTGGGCCAGTACCATACTGTCTTGATGATTACAGCTTTGTAATACAGCATGAAGTCTGGAATTGTGATGCTTCCAGCTTTGGTTTTCTTTTTCATCATTCCTCAAGCTATTCAAGGTCTTTTCTGGTTCCATACAAATGTTAGGACTGTTTGTTCCAGCTCTGTGGAAAATGTTAATAGAAATTTGACAGGGATTGCATTGAATGTGTAGATTGGGTAGCATAGACATTTTAATAATATTTGTTCTTCCAATCCATGAATAAGGGATGTTTTTCCATCTCTTTGTGCCTTCCTCAATTTCTTTTGTAAGTGTTCTGTAGACTTTAGAGCACAGATCCATTACTCTTTGGTTAGGTTTATTTCTACTTATCTTATGGGTTTTAGTGCAAATGTAAATGAGATCCATTCCTTAATTTATCTTTCTTCTATCTCATTGTTTCTGTATAGAAATGCAACTGACATCTGGGCAGTGATTTTATGTCCTGCAACTTTGCTAAATTCCTGTATCAGTTCTAGCAATTTTTGGGTTAAGTCTTTGAGTTTTGGTTTTTTACATAGAGTATCTATCGTGCCATCTGTGAAGAGCGAGAGTTTGACTTTCTCTTTACCATTTTGATGAATTTTATTTCTTTTCATTGTCTTATTGCTGAGGCTAGGACTTCCAGTACTATGTTGAACAACAGTGGTGAGAGTGGACATCCCTGTTGTGCTCCTGACCTTAGGGGAAAAGCTCTCAATTTTCTCACACTGAGGATGATATTTTCTGTGGGTATTTCATATAAGGCTTTTATGATATTGAGGTTATGTACCTTCAGGCTTAACTTCTTGAATCAGTAGGGAGGCACATGCTAGAAGACAGAAATCTTTTATTATTTCCTGATTTTGCTCAAATATCCTTTACCAAGAAAAAAGAAGGGGAAGATACAATTTTAACAATCTCCCAGAATCTTCCAAAGATTTCCAGCTCCCAGGACACCAGCAAGTACCCTGCCATCTAGTGGTCCTTTCCAGGAATTTCACCTCCTTCTATGTTGGGGAGTAGACATACTGTGGGTATTCCATTTTCCATCCACATGGAATATGGCATGAAAGTGATCACTTTTCCAATTGAGTTCAGTCAAGCCAGACTTCTTTGAAAGGGATAATGTTAAAAGTTTGTAGTTTAAACATAGACATACCATACAATCCAGCAAGTGCTCTCCTAGGTATATATCCAAGTGAATTAAAAACTTATGTCTTTACAAAAACCTGCATGTAAATGTATATAGCAACTTTATTCATAATTTCCAAAAGTTACAAGTATTCGAGATGTCCTTCAACAGGATAATGGATAAACACCTTTGCAATGGAATATTAGTCAGAGAGAGAGAGAGAGAGAGACTATGGATATATATGTATACATGGGTTAACATACAAATATATATTTCCTAGATCTGTACACTAAGAAACTTAGAAGCAATGATAGCTTAGTAACAATGGCCATTCCCAGGTTTTAATTTCTGAGTAAATTCTAAATAAAAGCAACTTGTGTTCCTTGGAGAAATGGCTGAATCTAAGGTGAGGAAAGGGTAAATACAACATGAGTACAGAATAGTTTGTAGTACCAGAAAATAAGGAAGTAGTGAGAAGACCAAAGGAAGAGGGGGCATTTCAAAGGCACACAGGAGTCAATCTAAAAGAACTCCCAATGATCAAAGCTGGAACAATTTGAGCAACAAAATAAATGAGGCAGTACTGAATGAAAACTCAAAGGACATAATAAATATATATGAGTCCATACATGTAAATGAATGATTGAATAAATAAATGCTAAAGAAGAAAACATCCTCCTTATAGATAGTTCCAAATTGTGTGTGTGTGTGTGTGTGTGTGTGTGTGTGTACTCCCTCTTCAAGAAGTGTAAGCTTGGGTATGAGCTGGACTTAGTCACTCACTTCCAAAGAATAGAGAATGGAAAAAACAAAAAAATAATAAGTTTACAGTGGACAAACATGGCAAACACTATCTTAGCTAAGAGATTACAATTAAGTAGTGATAATTACTGGTGACAACTCTTGTTTGTACTATGTATCCCTTGATAAAATGTGATGAAAATGGTACTTAACCTCTTTGGTATTCTCCCAAACCAATAACCCCACTGTGATCATGAGAAAAACATCAGAAACATCAGACTAACACAAAGGGAGGGACATTCTGCAAAATAGCTGACCAGTATTCTACAAAAACGTTAAAATCATGAAAACTGAAAAACTGACAAAGACCACAGAAGATTGAAGACACATGATGATTAAATGCAATGTGGTAACCTGGTAACCTGGATTGGATCCTGCCATTTTAAAAAGGATGTTAATGGTAAAACTGGTGACCTCTGAATGAAGTTTGAAGTTCAGTTAATAGTAATATACCAATGTTGGTTTCTTAGTTTTGATAAATGCTGCATAGTAATGCAAGTTGACAACATAAATGGGTGAGGAATGTATGGGAGTTCTCTGCTATTTTTGAAAATTTTCTGTAAACATAAATTAATCCAAAATAAAGTTTTTAGATACTTAAACTATATGGAATATATGGAAATGCACACACACACACACACACACACACAAGTTAGTAGTTTAAACATATATTTAAATATATGTCAGATTGTTCCTTAACGCTCAGTTAAGGATTAAAACAGTCTTCTGAAGGTCAGAGGTCCACTATTACCTGCCTATAATCTTAAGTGAGTTCCTTTTTTCAACTCTGAGCTTGAATTTTCCATCTGTACCATGAGGGGTTGAACCAGATGGTCTCCAAAGGCCCTTTCAAATTTACCTAGTTTGGACTCCTTTTTAGCTGTTTGGGAGGCAGGAACAGAACCCGAAAGCTTCCCTTGGGTTTGCTTAAGAATACCAGCTGTTTTACCAACACAAGCTCAAAGTGGAATGTTCCATGTGAGTTCTAATTGCTAGTAATCCCAGAGAGATGGGTTCAGTAAGAAGCAGGATGGAACTGAGAATGGTAGAAGCCTCCTTTCTGAGAAAAGTTCTGTGTTCTCCAAGAAATGAGGGCAATGTGAAAACCATATATAGGTGGAGTTTAAGAAAAGGAGAAAATGAACCAAAACTTGTATTTGTATGGTTAAGAGATAAGTTGTTTCTTGCTGAGCCACCACTTCTCAATCACTCTAAGTAAAGGTATATTGCAAGTAAACCAAGTTGCCTTCAAAATGGCACTTTCTTTCCTTTTTAAAAAATATTTATTATTTATTTATTTATTTATTTATTTATTTTAGAGAGAAGAGGGGAGGGGCAGAGGGAGAGGTAGAGAGAGATAGAAGCCCACTCCCCACTGAACACGGAGCACAACACAAGGCTTGGTCTCATGACCCTGAGATCATGACCTGAGCTGAAATCGAGTAGGATGCTTAACTGACTGAACCACACAGGTATCCACAAATGTTACTCTTTCTATTCACCAGATGTGGGGAAGTAATATTTGAAAGCAATGCCTACTTCCCAGGGGAGAGGTGGGGCCATTCATGGCAATCACGCTAATATTACTCCCTATTCATAAAGGACCTTTGTCAGGTCAGACTTCACAAGGAAACAACCCTTGACTGCCTAGAATCAGAATGTGCTAGTTTCAGACCTTGAAATTACTTCAATGGCTTTATAGGAAAGAGATGACAGAGAGAAAGATGTGCACCCTCACTTCTAAGATAGTGACTGCATGTGATAAATATACATATACTAACACACAGTACACCAACCTCAAAACTGAAGGGATAGATAAAATCTTATAAAAATTTGAACCACCAAAACTATTTCTAGCCCATTCCAGCCTGCCTACAGCCTAGGCAGGAAGGGAATGATTAAATTAATAGAAATAGAAAATGAACCAAAATTCAATGGATATTTCCAAATCTTATCAACCTGCAAGAGTATTAAGGAGTGTTTTACTCAGAAAGGAATACAAGGCTATTACTGCCACCAGCATATTTAGCTGTGCTTAAACTCAATAGCTGCTATTATAGTTCATTCTTTCCCCCAATCAGTCAACAGTTCTGTCAGTGTAACAGACAACCTGAGGAAATCTGGCTTTTGCTAGAATTTCGCTGCTTTGAAGCCAAAGGGGATTTATACTGAATGTATTTCTTAGAGAAAAGTCTTGCTTCCCTCTTTATATTTAGATAATTTTCATAAAGAGCAATGTGGACATTTGGGTCCAGATAATAAAATTTTCTTAACAGGTTTTAAAAAAATTAAATCTTTCTTTTCAATTGCTGTCAACACTGAACTCCAGTTAGTGAGATAGCATAGGCTTTTTATTTTAATTTGTACACCTTTCCCCCACAAGACAAAATTATGTTTATTCTATTAACATTCTCTATTGATGCTAATTTAAGATATTTAGTCTCACATCCAGTGTGTAATAATGCAATGGTCACAGGGTAAAGGAAATAATAGAGCAAAGAAGAAATCAGAGAGATGCAAGAGAGAAGGACAAGAAAAGGGGAAGTGAAGAAGAAAAAAAAAGAAAGATGGAAAACAAAATGGCTGGAGAAAAAGAAAGAAAAGGAAGAATTAAAAAAAAAGATGACAATGAAACAAGAAAGCAATGAAGAAAAGCTTCAAATTGCCACTTATTTCTAATTTTATCAAGTAGTGATACTGTAGACCTAAGATATTTGTTGCTGAGTGTGGAAGAGATTTAATTCCAGTTGTCATTTCTGTGTACAGGGAGATTTTCACAAAAGCCTAAATGAAGGTCTGGTTCTCCTTCACAATAAATCCATGGACTCATTCTCAACCCAGCTATAGGATTTTATTAGAATAGGAAGTTAATGATACAAGCTCATTTCAGAGATGCCAACAAAAAATGCTTCTGACATCTCATGGAGTTAAAGATCAAGTAGGCCTTTTTTTCCTACCAGCCAGTAGCATATGAATACACATGTACACACACACACACACACACACACACATACACACACTTCCTCAAATTGGGGAATTTAGTTGACTCCAAACAATAAAAACTCTCAAAACCCAGTAAAAGAAGAGTCAATTCATCAAAAAGATATACCAAAAATATATACACACCTAACATCAGAGTCCCAAAATATATGAAGCAAAACATGACAGAATTAGGAGAAATAGTTGTATAAAAATAGCTGGAGACTTCAATACTCAACTTTTAGTAACAGATAAAACAACTGAAAAGAAGATTTATGAAGAAACAGAGGACTTTAACAACAATCCAAACTAATACCTAACAGAAATATGGAGAAAACTAAACCCCAGAACAGCAGAATACACATTGTTCTCAAATGCACATGGAACATTCTCCAGGATTGGCCACTTTTTAGGCCACATAACAAGTCTCGATAGACTGAAAAAGACTGGAATCATACAAAGTATCTTCTCTAAACCACAAATAAAAAATAGAGAATTAGAATCTCACAAATATTTGGAAATTTAAAAACACACTTTTTAAAAATAGTTTGAAGATACTTCATGTATGTTTTTTTATTTAAATTCAGTTAGCCAACATAGAGTACATCATTAGTTTGAGAGGTAGTGTTCAATAATTTATCAGTTGTGTATAAAACCCAGTGTTCATCACATCACACGTCCTCATTAATGCTCATCACCCAATTACCTTATCCTCTCACCCACCTCCAGCAACCCTCAGTTTTTTTTCCTATAGTTAAGAGTCTCTCATGGTTTTTCTCCTTCTCTGATGACTTCCCAATCAGTTTTCCCTACCTTCCCTTATGATCCTCTGTACTGTTTCTTATGTTCCACATATGAGTGAAAGCATATGATAATTGCCCTTCTCTGAGAGACTTATTTCGGTAAGCATAAAAACCTCCAGTTTGACCTACATTGATGTAAATGGTAAGTATTCATTATTTCTGATGGCTGAGTAATAGTCCATTGTATACACACCACATCTTAGTCCATTCATCTGTCAGTGGACATCACAGCTCTTTCCGCAGTTTGGCGATTGTGGACATTGGTGCTAGGAACATTGGGGTGAAGGAGCCCTTCTTTTCACTACATTTGTATCTTTGGAGTAAATACCTAGTAGTACAACTTCTGGGTTGTAGCATAACTCTATTTTTAACTTCTTGAGGAACCTCCATACTGTTTTCCAGAGTGGCTGTACCACCTTGCATTCCAACAAACAATATAAAGGGGTTTCCCTTTCTCTGCATCCTAGCTAACATTTATTGTTTCCTGTCTTGTTAATTTTACCCATTTTGACTTGTGAGAGATGGTATCTCATTGTGGTTTTGATTTGTATTTCCCTGATGCCAAGGAATATGAAACATTTTTTCATGAGTCTATTGGCCATTTGTATATCTTCTTTGGAGAAATATCTGCTCATGCCTTCTACCCATTTTTTGACTGGTGTATTTGTTTTTTGGGTGTTGAGTTTGATAAGTTCTTTACAGATACTGGATACTAACCCTTTATCTGATATGACATTTGCAAATATCTTGTCCCATTCTGTAAGTTGACTTTTAGTTTTGTTGACTGTTTCCTTTGCTGTGCAGAAGGGTTTTTTGTTTGTTTGTTTGTTTTGTTTTTTATCTTGATGAAGTCCCAATAGTTCATTTTTGCTTTTGTTTCTCTTTCCTTTGGAGATGTGTCTAGGAAGTTGCTATGGCCAAGGTCAAAGAGATTGCTGCCTCTGTTTCCCTCGAGGATTTTGATGGAGTCCTGTCCACATTTAGTCTTTCATCCATTTTGAGTTTGTTTTTGTGTATATGGTGTAAGAAAATGGTTCCAGTTTCATTCTTCTGCACATGGCTGTACAATTTTCCCAACACCATTTGTTAAAGAGACTGTCTTTTTTCTATTGGACATTCTTTCCTGCTTTGTCAAAGATTGGTTGCCCATGGAGTTAAGGGTCCATTTTTACGTTATCTAATCTGTTACACTGATCTATGTGTCTGCTATTGTGCCCCTACCATATTGTCTTGATGATTATAGCTTTGTAATAGATCTTGAAGTCCAGAATTGTGATGCCACCAGCTTTGGCTTTCTTTTTCAACATTCCTCTGGCTATTCAGGTTCTTTTCTGATTCCATACAAATTTTAGGACTATTTGTTATAGCTTTGTGAAAAATGTTGATGGTATGTTGATAGATTGCATTGAATGTGTAGATTGCTCTGGGTAACATAGACATTTTAAAAAATATTTTATTTATTTGACAGAGAGCATAAGCAGGGGAAGCAGCAGGCAGGGGGAGCAGCAGGGAGAGGGAGAGGAAGAAGCAGACTCCCCACTCAGCAGGGAGCCCGATGTGGGACTCGATCCCACGACCCTGGGATCATGACATGAGCTAAAGTCAGATGCTTAACCCACTGAGCCACCAGACATTCCAGTAACATAGAAAATTTAACAATATTTGTTCTTCTAATTCATGAGCAGGGAATGTCTTTCCACCTCTCAGTGTCTTCCTCAATTTCTTTCATAAGTGTCCTGTAGTTTTTAGAGTACAGATCCTTTACCTCTTTGGTTAGGTTTATCCCTACATATCTTATAGTTTTTTGGTGCAATTGTAAATGGGATCCATTCCTTAATTTATCATTCTTCTATCACATTGTTCCTGTATAGAAATGCAACTGATTTCTGTGCATGGATTTTGTATCCTGCCACATTGTTTAATTTCTTTATGAGTTCTAGTAATTTTGGGGTGAAGTATTTGGGGTTTTCCACATAAAGTACCATGTCATCTATGAAGACTGCAAATTTGACTTCTTCTTTGCCAACTTGAATGCTTTTTATTTCTTTTTGTTCTCTGAGGGCTAAGGCAAGGACTTCCAATACTATGTTGAACAGTAATGTGAGAATGGGCATCCCTATTATGTTCCTGACCTTCAGGAAGAGCTCTCAGTTTTTCCCCACTGAATATGATATTCACTGTGGGCTTTTCATAGATGGCTTTGATGATATTGAGGTATGTTTCCTCTATCCTTATGCTTTGAAGAGTTTTAATCAAGAAAGTTTGCTCTATTTTGTCAAATGCTTTTTCTGCATCCATTGAGTGGATCATATAATTCTTGTTCTTTCTTTCATTAATGCAATGTATCACATTGATTGATTTGTGAATGTGGAACCATACTTGGAGCCTAGGAATAAATCCCACTTGGTTGTGGTGAATAATCCTTTTAATGTACTGTTGGATCCTATTGGCTAGTATCTTGGTGAGAATTTTGGCATCCATGTTCATAAATGCTACTGGTCTGTAATTCTCTTTTTTTGGCGGGGCCTCTGGTATTGGATCAAGGTAATGCTGGCCTCATACAATGAGTTTGGAAGTTTTCTCTCAATTTTGATTCTTTGAAACAGCTTCAGAAGAATAGGTATTAGTTCTTTTCTCTAAAAAAAGACTTTATATATTTGACTGAGAGAGACACAGAGGGAGAGGGAACACAAGCAGGGGGAGTGGGAGAGGGAGAAGGAGGCTTCCTGCTGAGCAGAGAGCCCAATACAGGGCTCGATCCCAGGACCCTGGGATAATGACCTGAGTGAAGGCAGACACTTAACAACTGAGCCACATAGGCATCCTGGTATTAGTTCTTCAAATATTTGGTAGAATTACCCTAGGAAACCATCTGGCCCTGGACTCCTATTTGTTGTGAGATTTTGGTTATTGCTTCAATTTCCTTGCTGGTTATAGGCCTGTTCATGTTTTCTATTTCTTTCTCTTTCAGTTTTGGTAGTTTATAAGTTTCCAGGAATGCTTCCATTTCTTCCAGATTGCTTATTCATTGGCATATAGTTGCTTATAATACATTCTTAAAATTGTATTTCCTTGGTCATTATCTCTCCTCTTTCATTCATGATTTTATATATTTATTTATTTATTTGAATCCTTTCTCTTTTCATTTTGATAAGTCTGGCTAGTGGTTTATTGATTCTTTAAATTCTTTCAAAGAGCCAGCTTCTAGTCTCATAGATCCATTCTTTTGGTTTCTTTTCATTGATTTCTGCTCTATCTTTATCATTTTTCTTCTCCTCCTTGCTTTAGGCTTTATTTTCTCTTTTGTTCTCTAGTTCCTTTAAGTATAAGGTTAGCTTGTGTATTTGAGACTTTTCTAATTTTTTAAGAAATGTTTGTACTGCCATGTATTTCCTTCTTAAGACTGTCTTTGCTGCATCCCAAAGGTTTCGAACAGTTATATTTTTGTTTTCATGAATTTTCAAAATTCTTCTTTAATTTCCTGGTTGACCCATTTACTCTAGTAGGATGCTCTTTAACCTCCGGGTGTTTGAGTTCATTCCAAATTTCCTCTTGTGATTGAGTTCAAGTTTCAAAGAATTGTGCTCTGAATATATGCAGGGAATAATCCCAATATTTTGGTGCCAGCTGAGACCTGATTTGTGACCCAGTATGTGATCTATTCTGGAAAATGTTCCATAGCATTTGAGAAGAATGTGTATTCTGTTGCTCTAGGATGAAAAGTTCTGTATATATCTGTGAAGTCCATCTGGTCCAGTTTGTCATTCAAAGCCCTTGTAATTTTGTCCAGAGCATAATAGATGAACAAGGGAATAAAATGAAAAATATCAACCACAACCCCAGTGAAATACACACCAGACAAATCTGAATAGTTCAGAAACAAAAAAAAAAAAAAAAAAAAAAAAAAGGAAAGACAAAGAGCATAATCCCACGGGTGGACAAAACTGGGTGATCCACTTGGTCCTGGGTATATTTTGGTCTGTTTGTTAGAACACACTATGTCTCAAAATTGTAAAGAAAGCAAAACTTATATATATATATATATACAAAAATAAAATCAAACATATTGAAAGGAAGCAAAAAATGAATAATATATCTATAAAATGTATCTAGAAAAATGAAAATTAAAAGACTTAAAAACAAAAATTTGATGGAATAAGAAACTAGTTGAAAAGGGGGAAAAAGGAAAAAGGAAAAGAAAATTTTAAACGAAAGGGTAGAAGAATCATGAGAACAAACCTTAAGTTATATATACCATTTTCCCCTAGCACTGAAGTTTTGCAGTTTTATGTGCTTGGTAAACTTGGTATTTGCCTAATGTTCCAGCCAGTCTTCTGGGGAAGGGGCTTGCTGCACTGATTCTCTTGTATCTTTGCCTGGGTGGAGTTGCACTGTCCCTTGCTAGGGGGTCGGGCTCAGTGTAAGCTGCTTTGTATTGTTCTGTGTGGCTTTGGTCCCTGAAGGCTTTCCACACTGCTTTAGAGGATGAAAATAAAAATGGCCGTGCCCCACTCTCTAGACCCAGAGCTGAAGATTGCGGCTCCCTCTCTTCATTAAACCCCCAGGGAAATATGGCCTTCATTTTCATGTGCCCCAAACTGCAGATTCCTGCAGTGCACACCAGTGCTGATCCTTCCAGGGGAGGGAGGAGGATCACTGCATGCCTGACACTTGCAGGGCCCCCACTCAGAGAGTGGGCACCTGGTCTTGCCATGGTTCATGGTTTAGGGCCACACCTAAATAAATGCTGCCACTTTGGAGCTCGCTAACTGTAGTTGGCTTCCTCACTCCAGTGCTTTGGAACTGCCACACTGAGACATCCCTGTTCTTTCTGTGAACTCTGAGATCCTGAGACCACACTATCCCACCTAGGATTCTGCCCTATTTTGCCACCTGAGCACCTTTCAGGGAGGGACATCTCTCACTGGAGCAGACTTCTAAAAGTTCTGATTTTGCACTCTGGGACTGTATCACTTTCTGGTATCTGGCTTAAGGAAGCTCCCTCCACCCACCATTTATCTTCCAATATATCCCTTTTGAGTCACTTCTCTGCACCTTCTACCTTGCAAAAAGTGGTCACTTTTTTATTTGTAGAATTCCAGCAATTCTTTTCTTATATCTCAGGTTTAATTCATGGGTGTTCAGAATGATTTGATAGTTATCTAGCTGAATTCAAGGGACTAGATGAAACAAGGTCCCCCCACCCTTCCGCCATCTTTATAGCTAAACAATACACTCTTAACTAATCAGTGGGTCAAAGAAGAAGTCACAAAGGAAAATTGAAAATACTTTAAGATGAAAACAAAACATAACATACTAAAAGTTATGGGAGGCAATAAAAACATTGCTCAAAGGGAGATTTATAGCTGGATGCACCAATATTTAAAAAGGAGTAACTCAAATTATTAATCCACATACATAATTTAAGGAACTATAAGAAGAAAGGCAAACTAAGCCCAAAGATAGCAGAAGGAAAGATAATAAAAACCACAGTGCAGGTAAATAAAATAAAGAACATAAGATCAAAAAAGAGAATCATTGTGTATATGAACCACATTCTCTTCTTTATCCATTCATTTGCTGAAGGACATCTGGGCTCCTTCCATGGTTTGGCTATTATGGATATTGCTGCTATGAACATTGGGACAATGGGTGCATGTGCCCCTTTTTTCACTAAATCTGTATCTTTGGGGGTAAATACACAGTAGTGCAATTGTTGGGGCATAGGGCAACTCTATTTTTAACTTATTGAGGAACCTCCATACTGTTTTCCAGAGTGGTTGTACCAGCTTGCATTCCCACCCACAATGGAAGAGGGTTTCCCTTTCTCTACATCCTCACCAATATTTGTTGTTTCCTATCTTGCTAATTTTTGCCATTCTAACTTGTATCAGGTGGTATCTCATTGTGGTTTTGATTTGTATTTCCCTGATGATGAGTGATGTTGAGCTTTTTTCAATTTGTCTGTTGAAGGACATCTTGGCTCTTTCCACAGTTTGGCTATTGTGGACCTTGCTGCTATGAACACTGGGGAGCAGGTGTCCCTTATTTACACTACATCTGTATCTTTGGGTAAATACCCAGTAGTGCAATTGCTGGGTCATAAGGTAGCTCTATTTTTAACATCTTGAGGAACCTCCATACTGTTTTCCAGAGTGGCTATACCAGTTTGCATTCCCACCAATAGTGTAAGAGGGTTGCAGAAGGAAGGGGTTTGGGGGATGGGGTAACCTGGTGGTGGGTATTAAGAAGGGCATGTGATATGGTGAGCACTGGATGTTATACGCAACTAATGAATCACTGAACATCACATTAGAAAATTAATGATGTACTATATGCTGCTTAATTCAACTTAAAAAAATTTTTTAAATAAAAATGCTTCTATCTTCAGGATAGAAGATGTTAGTCGAAAAAAGAATCATTGCAGTTATAAGTTTTTCTTTGAAAAAATCAGCAAAGGTCATAAACCATTAGCTAGACTGATTAAGAAAAAAGAAGGCAAGAGTGAAATTATTAAATCATAAATGAAAGTGGAGATGGTCTACTGGCCTTACAGAAATAAACAAGATTATAAGAGAATATTATGAACAGTTGTATGCCAAAAAGGTAGGCAAGCTAGATAAAATGTACAAATTCCTAGAAACACAAACTACACAAAGTGGCTCAAGTAGAAATAGAAAATCTAAGCAGACTGATTACTAGTAATAAGTTTGAGTCAGTAATCAAAACCCTCCTAAAAAAGAAAAGTGTAAGACTTTTGAATGAAGCTATTGGTGAATTCTGTAAAACATTAAAGAAAAATTGGAATAAATTATTCTCAAGCTTTTCAAAAAATACAATAAAAATTTCTAACTCATTCTATGAGGCCATTACCAAAGCCAAATGAAGACATCACAAGAAAAAAATTACAGACCAGTATCTCTTATAAATATAGATACAAAAATATTCAATAAAAAGCTATCAAATAAAATCCAGCATAATATATATAACCCAGGATTATATACCATGACCAAGTATGATTTATCCCAGCAATGAAAGGGTGGTTTCATGTTAAAAAACCTATCAATATAATATACCACATTAATAGAATAAAGGAAAAAACAAAGCTATGATGGCAGAAGAGTAGGAAGAACCTAAGCTTGCCTCATCCCACAAAAACAACTAGGTAACTATCAAATCATCTTGAATACCCCAGAAATGAACCTGAAGACTGAGAGAACAAACTCCACAACTAAATGAAGAGAAAGAAGCCACATTGAGAAGGTAGGAAGGGCAGAGATGTGATTTAGGGGAGAAACAGACTGTGGGTGCTGTGGAGGAGAGGGAGCTGTGGTCATGGAGAAAAACAAGAGAGAGGGGAACACCGAGGAATGCACAAGGAGAATATTTTCCCAAAGCCATTGGTTGGGAAAAACAAGAGGGGCTGATTTTCCTGAGTTCTTACAACCAGCAAGGTTTAGAGACTGGAGTTTGAAAGGTCAGCAGGCTTGGCTGGAATAAAGCCCTAAAGCCACTGCCCTAATCCTGAAGAGAAGACAGGCAACAACCTAGAGGCAGACAGTGTGGAAACAGCAATCTGAAGAGTGCCTAGGGTGCACAGTGGGGAGATTATCTCCTCTTCTTGGAGTGCTCCTGAGAGAAGCAGTGTTCAAGGAGAAACCTCTCTGTAGACATAGGACCTGGATGGCACCATTTCCCTCCATCACCCTTCAGCATAAACACTTAATTCGCTTAACTTAACTTGCTTACACCAAGTCTTACACCCCTGCGCTCTTCTCAGACTCCAGTTTGTCTCAGTTCCAGCATGGTGGGCTCCTTTCCCATAAGACCAGCAGAAATCCCTGCCCACACCAAGTCTCCCAACTTGAGAGTTCTGCAGCACTTCAGTTCTAGTGGAAGTAATATCAGCTCTCATTTAATAAGCAGACCAGAGTACACCTAGTTTAAACATGCCACGTTCTGGGCAAGGACCAAATACTCCTCACTGCAGGCAAGAAGAACCTCTGCAGAAGACTGGCCTGAAGGATAGAGCAGCCAAAATACAACAGCAGAGTCCATGCAGCACACATGAGACCCTCCCTAAAGTGCCAGACCCTGGACATTATATGACCTGTTCTTCATAAAGCCATGGTTCTCAGGACTACAAAACATAATGGGTTTATATAACACAGAGACAAAGGAAGAGACTTAGACAAAATACCACGATGGAAGAATTCATCCTAAATGAAAAAACAAGATAAGGTCACAGTCAGAGAGTTAAATGAAACAAATATAAGTAAAATGTTGATGGAAAATTTAAAAGAAAAATCATAAGGATACTAGCTGGACTTGAGAAAATAATGGAAGATATCAGGAATATCATACCACAGACATAAGAGTTAAAAAAGAATTAGAAATGAAAAATGCAATTACAGATTGGAAACAGACTTGATACAATGAACAGAAGTCTGGAAGAAGCAGAGAGATGAATAAATGATATAAAAGATAAAATAATGGAAAATATACAAGCTGAATAAAGGAATAAATAAAAGTTAGACAGCACAAAAATACATAGGAAACTCAGTGACTCCATCAGTCAAAACAACACACAATATTATAGGAACCCCAGAAGAGAAAGAAAAGGGGGCAGAAAATTTGTTTGAATAAATAATAGCTGAAAACTTCCCTAATCTGGGGATGAAAACAGATATCCATATCGAGGAGGCACAGAGAACTCCCCATCAAAATTAACAAAAGCAGGCCAACACCAACACATATTATAAGTAAACTTGCAAAATACAGTGACAAAGAAAAAAATCTTAAAAACACCAAGACAAAAGAAGTTTTTAACTTACAAGGAAAGACCCATAAGGTTACCTAGAAATTTCTCAACAAAAACTTGGCAAGCCAGAAGAAAGTGGCATGATATATGCAAAGTGCCAAATGGGAAAAATCTGCACCCAGAATACCCTGTCCAACAAACCTATCATTCAGAATAGGAGAGATAAAGAGCTTCCCATAAAAAAACTGAAGCAGTTTATGATCACTAAATCAGTCCTGCAAGAAATATTAAAAGAGATTTTAAGCACAAAGGAAAGACCCAAAGTGAAAAAGACTAGAAAAGAACAGAGAAAAAGCTCCAGAAACAATGACAAATCAAGTAATAAAATGGCAATAAATACCTATCTATAAATAATTACTCTGAATATAATTGAGCTGAATGGTCCAATCAAAAGACATAGGTGAATACCCAACTTTTGTAGCAACATGGACGGGACTGGAGGAGATTATGCTGAGTGAAATAACTCAAGCAGAGAGAGTCTATTATCATATGGTTTCACTTATTTGTGGAGCATAACAAATAGCATGGAGGACAAGGTGAGTTAGAGAGGAGAAGGAAGTTGGGGGAAATTGGAAGGGGAGGTGAACCATGAGAGACTATGGACTCTGAAAAACAATCTGAAGGGTTTGAAGTGGCGGGGGGTGGGAGGTTGGGGGAACCAGGTGGTGGGTATTTGAGAGGGCACAGATTGCATGGAGCACTGGGTGTGGTGCAAAAACAAGGAATACTGTTATGCTGAAAAAAAAATCTGCAAAGAAAAAAATATTATAAAATGAATAAAAAAAGACATAGGGTGTCAGATTGGATAAAAGCAAAACAAAACAAACCCCCAAAACCAAATAAACAACAAGACCCATCCATGTGCTGCCTACAAAAGACTCATTTTACACCTGAAGACAGCTGCAGATTTAAAGTGAAGGGATGGAGAAACATTTATCATGCAAATGGATTTCAAATGAAATCCAGGGTAAGAATACTTATATTGGACAAAATAGACTTTAAAACAAAGACTGAAAAGGAGATAAAGAAAGATACTATATAATACTAAAAGGGACAATCCAACAAGAAGTTCTAACAACTGCAAATATTTGTGCACCCCACATGGGAGCACCAAAATATGTAAAACAATTAATAACAAATATAAAGGAACTAAATGATCATAATGCAATAATAGTAGGGGACTTTAACACCCCACTTATATCACTGAATAGATCATCGAAACAGAAAATCAACAAGGAAATGATAGCTTTAAATGACACATTGGAGGGGCGCCAGGGTGGCTCAGTAGGTTAAAGCCTCTGCCTTCAGCTCAGGTCATGATCCCAGGGTCCTGGGATCAAGCCCCGCATCAGGCTCTCTTCTCAGCAGGGAGCCTGCTTCCCTTCCTCTCTCTGCCTGTGTCTCTGCCTACTTGTGGCCTCTGTCTGTCAAATAAATAAATAAAATCTTTTAAAAAAAATAAATGACACACTGGATCACATGGACATTTTTCTTAAGATTTTATTTATTTATTTGTCAGAGAGATAAGAGAAAGCACAAGCAGGGGAAGTGGCAGACAGAGGGAGAAGCAGACAGAGGGAGAAGCAGGCTCTAGGAAGCCTGACATGGGGCTCAATCCCAGAACCTTGGGATCATCACCCAAGCCAAAGGCAGAAGCCCAACTGACTGAGTCACCTAGGCATCCCTGGATCAGATGGACTTAACAGATACATACAGAACATTCCATCCTAAAACATCAGGATACACATTCTTTTCAAGGGAACATGGGACATTCTCAAGAATAGATCACATACTGGGTCACAAATCAACCCTCAACAAATACAAGAAGATTGACATCATATCATGCATCTTTTCTGATCACAAGGCTATGAAATTTGAAATCAACCAAAAGAAAAAACTTGGAAAGACCACAAATACATGGAAGTTAAACAACATGCTATTAAACTATGAGTGGGTCAACCGGGAAGTTAAAGAAGAAATTTTAAAAATATATGGAAGCAAATGAAAATGAAAACACAATGGTCCAAAACCCTCAGGATGCAAAAATAGCAGTCCTAAGAAGGAAATATATGGGAATACAGGCCCACTTCAAGAAGCAAGAAAAGTCTCAAATAAACAATCTAATTCTATACCTAAAGGAGCTAGAAAAATAACAAAAAACAAAACCTAAAACTAGTAGAAGGAAGGAAATAATAAAGACTAGAGCAAAAATAAATGATATAGAAACAAGCAAAGAAAAAACCCACAATAGAACAGATCAATGAATCCAGGCACTTGTTCTTTGGAAACATTAATAAAATTGATAACCCACTAGACAGACTTATCAAAAAGAAAGGAGAAAGGATACAAATAAATAAAATCATAAATAAGAGAGGAGAAATAAAAACCAACACAACAAAAATAAAAACAATCATAAGAGAATATTATTGAAAAATATATGCCAACAAATTGGACAATGTGGAAGAAATGGATAAATACCTAGAAATATATAAACTACCAAAACTGAAACAGGAAGAAATAAAAAAACTTGAACAGACTAACAACCATCAAAGAAATTAAGTAATCAAAAATCTCCCAACAATGAAAAGTCCAGAACCACATGGCTTCACAGATGAGTTTTTCCAATATTAAAGAAAATTTAATACCTATTATTGTCAAACTATTCCAAAAAATAGAAATGGAAGGAAAGCTTCCAAATTCATCCTATGAGGCCAACATTATGCTAATACTAAGACCAGACAGACTCCACTAAAAAAGAGAACTACAGGCCAAAATCCCTGATGAATATGGATGCAAGAATTCTCAATAATAGACTAGTAAACTGAATCCAACAGTGCATTAAAGGAATCATTCACCACAATCAAGTGAGATTTATTCCTGAATTATAAGCATGGTTCACTATTTGTAAATCAATCAATATGATATATCACATTAATAAAAGAGAGTATAAGAACTGTATGATCACTTCAATAAATGCAGAAAAAGCATTTAACAAAGTACGTCAACTCATGATATAAAACCTTCAACAAAGGCTAGAGTGAACTTACCTCAACATAATAAAGGTCATATATGAAAAACCCACAGCTAATATCATCCTTGAAAGAGAAAAACAGACGTTTTCCCCTATAGTAAGGAACAAAATAGAAAAGCCCATTCTCCCTACTTCTACTTAACATAGTACTGTAAGTCCTAGCCTCAGCAATCAAACAACAGAAAGAAATAAAAGACATCCAAATTGGTAAGGAAGAAGTCAAACTTTCATATTTACAGATGACGTGAGAGTTCATATAGAAAACCCAAAGGACTCCACCAAAAATTACTAGAACTGATACATGAATTCAGTCACTCACAAGACAAAAATTCAACATACAGAGACCTGTTCCATTTCTATACAGCAATAATGAAGCAGCAGAAAGAGCAATCAAGGAATCAGTTCCATTTATAATTGCAACAAAAACCATAAGACACCTAGGATAAACCTAACCAAAGAGATAAAAGACCTGTACTCTGAAAACTAAAACACTGATGAAAGAAATTGAAAAGGACACACAGAAATAGAAAAATTTTTCATGCTCAAGGATTGGAATAACCAAGATAGTTAAAATGTCTATACTACCTAAAGTAATCTACACATTTAATTTAATCCCTATCAAAATACCACCAGCATTTTTCACAGTGCTAGAACAAACAATCCTAAATTTTGTGTGGAACAAAAGACCCTGAATAGCCAAATCAATCTTGTTAAAGAAAACCAAAACAGAAGTCATCACAATTCTAGATATCAAGCTATATTACAAAGCTGTAGTCATCAGTACTATACGGTACTGGCACAAAAATGGACACATAGATCAATGGAATGGAATAAAAATCCCAGAAACGAAACCACAAATATATGGTTAATTAATCTTCCACAAAACCAGAAGGAATGTCCAATGGGAAAAAGTCTCTTCAACAAATGGTGTGGGGGAAAACTGGACAGCAACATGCAAAAGAATGAAACTGGACCACTATCTTACACCATATATAAAAATAATTTCAAAATGGATTAAAGACCTAATTGTGAGACAGTAAACCACTGAAATCCTAGAGAATAACACAGGCAGTAATCTCTTTGATATTAGCCATAGCATCATCTTACTAAATGTGTCTCCTGAGGCAAGGGAAACAAAAGCAAAAATAAACTACTGGAACATAAATAAAATAAATAGCTTCTTTACAGTGAAGGAAACAATCAATAAAACTAAAAGGCAACATATGGAATGGCAGGGGGTTGGGGGGAGGTTGTGGAGGAGTAGGGGATCCTATTTCAACTGGTCCCCTGAATTGAGCTGGATATCTACCAGACCATTTTGTACACCAATGAAATCAACTGAGATGTAAGAAGATATATCTGGATCTCCACAAACAGAATATCTCAGGTGGTTGGTCAAGAGGTATAAGGCAGGGAGTTGTAATTCTGCAGGCAGATATTGGAAGATAAATGGAAGGAGGAGGGAGTCTCTGGGATGCTGTGCCACCAGAATGCAAAAGTCTCCTGCAATGGGAACTGGGCACAGACTCACAGACCAGTAGCAGTGGGGAAAGGACTTTAGGGCAGCCCCCCAAACTGAAACTTGGAGCTTCAGGGGTTTGTGTACAAACTGGGGGTGGCTAGCGGTTTTAGAAGCACAAAGGGCAGAGACATGCCTGGACCTGGAAGCAAGGGCTGGGAGTGCTGCTGTGGGGGCACACAACCCAGGACACTGTGGTTTTTAGCATCACAGACAGAAAAGGAGACAGTGTGGCCTGGAGAGTGCACTGAAGGGCAGACTGTGAATCTCTGTTCTGAGACAGAAGTTTGGATATGGTCACTTCTGCTCTGACTCTTGGGTGGGGTGGGGGACATGGAAAGCCACCAGAGAAAGCCGCCAGAAAACAAAAGCCCTCCAAAAACCGATTTTCACTAAGCCCACCCCCCACACACACACAGGGGCAGGGCAACTCTGCCCAAAAAGTGTTGCCTGAATAACAGCACGGCAGGCTCCTCCCCCAGAAGACAGGCTGGAAGAACAAGAGGTTGACAACCCCAAGGTTGCTATAAGACAGGTGCATCTTGCTTGGGTTGTGGTCAATAATTTGGATTCTGTACATTCCCTCAACCACCCCTCAACAGAATGACTAAGAGGAGGAACACCCAACACAGGAAAAATTCAGAGACTGTGACCTCTGCCACAGAGCTAATGGATAGGGATATAAGCAAGATGTCAGAAATAGACTTCAGGGTAACAGTTATTCAGACAATAGCTAGGATGGAGAAAACCATTAATGGCAACATAGATTCTCCAAGGGCAGAAATGAGAGCTGATCTGGCAGAACTAAAAAATGTTATCAAAATCCAATCTAATCTAGATACTCTAACAGGTAGGGTAAATAAGGCAGAAGAATGAATTAGTCATCTAGAAGACAAACTGATAGAAAAGAAGGAACAGGAGGAGGCCTGGAATGAACAGCTAAAATCCATGAAAACAGAATTAGAGAAATAAATGGTGGAATGAAATGTTCCAATGTCAGAATTATTGGGATCCCTGAGGAGTGGAGAGAGAGAGGACTAGAAGATATATTTGAGCAAATCCTAGCTGAGAACTTCCCTAATCTGGGGAAGGAAATAAGCATTCGTGTCCTAGAGGGAGAGAGGACCCCTCCCAAGATCAAGGAGAACAAACCAATGCCCAGGCATGTAATAGTAAAACTCACAAATACTCGAAAAAAGGAAATCATCTAAAAGGCAGTTAGGGGCGAGAGATTCCTTACATACAGAGGGAGGCACACCAGAATAACGTCAGACCTACCCAAAGCATCCTGGCAAGCCAGAAAGAACTGGCAAGACATATTCAGGGTGTTAAAGGAGAATAACATGCAGCCAAGAATACTTTATCCGGCAAGGCTGTCATTTAGCATGGATGGAAAGATAGCTTCCAGGACTGGCAGAAACTGAAAGAATATGTGACCACTAAGAAAACCCTGCAAGAAATATTAAGGAGGGGGTTCTACAAAAGGAGAAAGACCCCAAAAGTTATATAGAACAGAAATTTAGAAAAAGTATCTATAGAAATGAGGACTTCACAGGCAAAATGATGACAATAAAATAGTATCTTTCAATAATCACTCTCAATGTGAGTGGCCTAAATGCTACCATGAAATGGCACAAGGTTGCAGACTGGATAAAAACACAGGACCCATCCATATGCTATCTACAAGAGACTAATTTTGAACCTAAAGATACATCCAGACTGAAAGTGAAGGGATGGAGAACCCTCTTTCCTGCCAAAAGACCTCAAAAGAAAGCTAGGGTAGCGATTCTCATATCAGACAAAATAGATTTTAAGCTAAAGACTAGTTAGAGATACAGAGGGACATTATATTATTCTTAGAGGGTCTAACCAACAAGAAGATATAACAATTGTAAATATGTATGACCCTGACATGGGAGCAGTCAACTACATAAGCCAATGGTTAGCAAAAAAAATAAAAAGAGAGAGAGAGATTGATAATAATATGTTAATAGTAGAAGACCTCGACATTCCACTCTCAGCAATGGACTGATCATCTAAGCAGGAAATCAATGAAGAAACAAGAACTTTGAATGACACATTGGACCAGATGAACCTCATAGATATATACAGAACATACACCCTAAAACAACAGAATACCCATTCTTCTTGAGTGCACATGGAACTTTCTCTAGAATATACCACATACTGTGTCACAAATCAGGTATCAACTGATACCAAAAGACTGAGATTATTCCCTGCATATTCTCAGACCACAATGCTTTAAAACTGGAACTCAATCACAAGAAAAAGTCTGGAAGAAATTCAAACACTTGGAAGCTAAAGACCATCCTGCTCAAGAATGTTTGCATCAAATGGATAAAGAAGATGTGAGATAGATAGATAGATAGAATCTATCTCACATCATATATATATATATATATATATATATATATATATATATATATATAATGGAGTACTATGCAGCCATCAAAAGAAATGAAATCTTGCCATTTGCAACGACATGGATAGAACTACAGGGTATTATGCTGAACGAAATAAGTCAACCAGAGAGAGACAATTATCATATGACCTCTCCAATATGAGGAATTTGAGATACAGAGTTGGGGGGTTTGGGGAATAGGGAAGGAAAAAATGAAATAAGATGGGATCAGGAGGGAAACAAACCACAGGAGACACTTAATCTCAGAAAACAAACTGAGGGTTGCTGGGGGGTGGGGGGTAGGGATGGGGTAGCTGAGTTATGGACACTGGGGAGGGTATGGGCTATGGTGAGTGCTGTGAAATGTGTAAGCCTGATGATTCACAGACCTGTACCCCTGGGGCAAATAATACATTATACGTTAATTAAAAAAAAAAAGAATGTTTGGGTCAACCAGGAAATCAAAGATCTTAAACATTTCATGGAAACCAATGAGAACAAAAACACATTGGTCCAAAACCTATGGGATATGGTAAAGGTGGTCCTATTGGGGAAATACATAGCCATCCAAACCTCACTCAAAAAAAATAGAGAAATCCTGAATACACAAACTTTCTTTACACCTTAAAAAACTGGAGAATCAACAACAGATTAAGCCTAACCCATGCACAGGAAGAGAAATAATTAAGATTAGAGCAGAGATCAATGAATTAGAAACCAGAAATATAGTAGAACACATCAACAAAACTAGAAGCTTGTTCTTTGAAGAATTAGTAAGACCAATAAGCCACTGGCCAGAATTATCCAAAACAAAAGCAAAAAGATGGAGCACCTGGGTGGCTCAGTCATTAAGTATCTGCCTTTGGCTCAGGTCATGATCCCAGAGTCCCACATCAGGCTCCCTGCTCAGCAGGAAGCCTGCTTCTCCCTCTCCCACTCCCCTTGCTTGTGTTCCCTCTCTTTCTGTGTCTCTCCCCATCAAATAAATAGATAAAATCTTATTTAAAAAGGAAAGGAAGAGGACCAAAATTAATAAAATTATGACTGAAAAGGGAGAGATCACAACTAACACCAAGGAAATAGAAATAATCATCAGAAATTATTATCAACAGCTATATGCCAATAAATTAAGCAACCTAGAAGAAATAGATGTATTCCTGGAAACCTATAAACTATAGGAAAACGGGAAAAAATTGACAACCTGAATAGATCAGTAGCAAGATTAAAGCAGTGATCAAAAACCTCCCAAAAAACAAAAGCCCAGGGCCTGATAGATTCCCTGGGAAATTCTGCCAAACACTCAAAGAAGAAATAATACCTATTCTCTGGAAGCTGTTTCAAAAAGTAGAAACAGAAGGAAAACTTCCAGACTCTTTCTATGAGGCCAGCATTACCTTGATCTCAAAACCAGGCAAAGACCCCACCAAAAAGGAGAATTTCAGACCAATATCCCTGATGAATATAGATACCAAAATTCTCAACAAGAAGCTAGCTAATAGGATACAACAGTACACTAAAAGGATTATCCACCACAACCAGGTGGGATTTATCCCTGGCATGCAAGGGTGGCTCAACATTCACAAATCAATCAATGTGATAGAACACATTAATAAGAGGAGAGAAGAACCACATGGTCCTCTCAATTGATGGAGAAAAAGCATTTGACAAAATACAGCATTCTTTCCTGATTAAAACTCTTCAGAGTATAGAGATAGAGGGAACATTCTTCAATTTCATAAAATCCATCTATGAAAACCTACAGCAAATATCATTCCAATGGAGAAAAGCTGAGAACCTTTCCCTTTAGATCAGGAACAGGACAAGGATGCCCACTCTCACTACCATTTTTCAACATAGTACTGGAAGCCCTAGCAATAGCTAACAAACAACAAAAACAACAACAAAAAATGTATCCAAACTGGCAAAGAAGAAATAAAACTCTCTTTCCTTGCAGATGGTATGATACTTTATGTGGAAAACCCAAATGAGTCCATTCCCAAATTACTAGAACTCAAACAGCAATTCAGTAATGTGGCAGGATACAAAATCAATACACAGAAATCAGTTGCTTTCTTATACATTAACAGTGGAACTGTAGAAAGAGAAATTAGAGAATCAATTCCATTTATCATAGCACCAAAAACCGTAAGATGCCTTGGAATAAACCTAACCAAAGAGGTAAAAGATCTATACTCTAGGAACTGCAGAACACTCATGAAAGAAATTGAGGAAGACACAAGAAGATGTTCATGGATCAGAAGAACAAACATTGTTAAGATGTCTATGCTGCCCAGACAATCTACACTTTTAACACCATCCCAATCAAAATAACAATGGCATTTTTTAACGTGCTGGAACAAACAATCTTAAAATTTGTATGGAACCAGAAGAGACCCTAAATCACTAAGGGAATGTTGAAAAAGAGAAACAAAGTGGGGACATCACGTTGACAGACTTCAATCTATACTACAAAGCTGTGATCACCAAGACAGTATGGTACTGGCACAAAAACAGACACATAGACCAATGGAACAGAATAGAGAGCCCAGATATGGACCCTCAACTCTATGGTCAAATAATCTTTGACAAAGTGGGAAAAAATATCTAATCTTTAAATTCATTTGGAATTATAAGGGACTCAGAATAACCATAATAATCTTGAAAATAAACCCCAACCAATTGGAGGACTTGCATTTCCTAATTTCTAAACTTACTGCAAAGCTACAGTAAACAGAATAGTGTGATACTCACATGAGGATAAAAATATAGATCAATGGAATAGAATTTAGATTTCAGAAATAAACCCATACACCTAGGGTTAATTAAATTTGACAGGGATGGGGAAGACATTCAATCAGGAAAGAATAATCTCATCAACAAATGTTGCTAAGACAACGGTATATCAGCATGCAAAAGAATGACATATATTTCTATGATAGCATATAGAAAATATTTACTAAAAAGGGTTTAAAAACTTAAGTATAAGAGATGAAACTATAAAACTCTTAGATGAAAACTATACAGGTAAATCTTTATTACCTTAGGTTTGATGATAGTTTCTTAGCTATGACACTAAAAGTGTAAGCAACAAAAGAAAAACTAAACTGGAATTCATGAAAATTAATAACTTTTGTGCCTCAAAGGAAACTATCAAGAAAGAGAAAATATAATGCACAAAATGTACTCTGGTATTCTGAATATATAAAGAAAGCTTACAACTAAACAACTAAACAACCAAAAGACAAATAACCTTGAGCAAAAGACTTGAACAGACATTTCTCCAAAGAAAATATACAGATGACTAATAAGCACATGAAAAGATATTTAATGTCATTAGTCATTAGAGACATGAAGGCCAAAAGTACAATGAAATATCACATCACATCTACTAGGATGACTGTAATAACAAAAAAGAAGAAAAATAACAAGTGTTGGTGAGGATGTGGATAAACTGGAACACTGAAACATCATTGGTGGGAATGGAAAATGCTATAGCCACTATAGAAATCTGTTTCATAGGTCCTCAAAAAGTTGAACATCAAACCATCATGATCCTGTAATTCTACTCCTTGGTGTATACCTAAAAGAACTGACAGCGATTGTACAAACAAAAACTTGTTTGAATATTCATGGCAGTACTACTCACAATAAACCAAATGTCCATCAGTAAATGAATAGACAACAAAAGTGTCATATACATAAAGGAGAGGAAGAAGGTGGCACAGTAGGAGGACCCTAGGCTTGCTTCATCCCACAAACACAACTAGATAACTATCAAATCTTTCTAAATACCCCATAAATAGACCTGATGACTGACAGAACAAACTCTACCAATAAAAGGAGAGAGAAGGCCACATCAAAAATGTAGAAAGTGCAGAGATGTGGTGTAGGGAAGAAATGGATTACAGTTGCTGTGGAGAGTGGGAGCTGTAGCCATGGGTATTATATGATCTCTTCTTCATAAAGTCACTACTTCCAGGAACAGGAAACATGCCTGGCTTTTGTAACACAGAGAAGAAGACAGAGACTTAGACAAAATAAGAAGACAGAAGAATTTATCCCAAATGAAAGAACAAGATAAGACCATGTCCAGAAAGCTAAGTGAAACAGATATAAATAAAATGCCTGATGGAGAATTTAAAGCAACAATCATAAGGATACTCACTGGGCTTGAAAAAAGAATAAATGATATCAGTGAGACACTTACAGAAATAAAAAAAAGTTTAAAAAGTCAATCAGATGTAGTGAAAAGAAGGGCCATCTGTACCCCAATGTTTATAGCAGCAATGGCCAAAGTCACCAAACTGTGGAAAGAACCAAGATGCCCTTCAACGGACGAATGGATAAGGAAGATGTGGTCCATATACACTATGGAGTATTATGCCTCCATCAGAAAGGATGAATCCCCAACTTTTGTAGCAACATGGACAGGACTGGAAGAGATTATGCTGAGTGAAATAAGTCAAGCAGAGAGAGTCAATTATCATATGGTTTCACTTATTTGTGGAGCATAACAAATAGCACGGAGGACAAGGGGAGATGGAGAGGAGAAGGGAGTTGAGGGAAATTGGAAAGGGAGGTGAACCATGAGAGACTATGGACTCTGAAAAACAATCGAGGGTTTTGAAGGGGCAGGGAGTTGGAGGTTGGGGGAACCAGGTGGTGGGTACTAGAGAGGGCACGGATTGCATGGAGCACTGGGTGTGGTGCAAAAACAATGAATACTGTTACGCTGAAAAGAAATAAAAAAAATAATTGGTTAAAAAAAGTCAATAAATGAGGTTTATTTATAAAAAGTCAATAAATGAAATAAATGAGGTTAGAAAAACACTTGATGCAATGAACAGCAGGCTTAAAGAAGCAGAGGAGCAAATCAGTCTCCTAAAAGAGACAGTAATGGAAAGTAATGAAGCTGAAAGAAGAAAGAAGTATGCAACATTAGAACAGACTATGGGAACTAAGTGACTCCATCAAATGTAATAACATTCTTATCATAAGAGTCCCAGAAGAACTGGAGAGAGAAAAGAGGGAAGAAAATTTATTTGAAGAAATAATAGCTGAAAACTTTGCTAATCTGGAGAAGGAAACAGACATCCAGATGCAGTAGGCATAGAGAACCACCCCCCATCAAAATCAACAACAAAAAAAAAGGCCAACACCAAGTCAGATTATTTAAAAAAACCTTAAAAGTATCAAGACCAAAGAAGCTCTTAACTTATAAGGGATGACCCATAAGTCTTGCTGGATTTTCTTAACAGAAATTTGGCATGGCAGATGTATTTGAAGTACTGAATGGGAAAAATCTGCAGCCGAGAATACTCTATCCAGCAAGCCTATCATTCAGAATAGGAGGAGAGATAAAGAGTTTGCCAGAAAAATAAAAACTAAAGGAGTTTATGACACTAAACCAACCAAGCAAGAAATATTAAAGGAGACTCTTTGAGTGGAAAGGAAGACCAAAATTGACAAAGAGTAGAAAGGAACAGAGAAAAACTCCAGAAGCAATGATAAAACAGGTAATAAAATGGCAATAAATACATATCTATCATCAATCATTTTAAATATAAATGGACTCAACACTCCAATCAAAAGACATAGGGGGTTAGAATGAATTAAAAAACAAGGCCCATCTGTATGTTGCCTACAAGAGACTCATTTTACTCCTAAGGACACCTGCAGATTGGAAGTGAGGGAATGGAGAAATATTTACCACACAAATGGATGTCAAAAGAAATCCAGAGTAGCAATACTTGTATCAGACAAAATAGACTTTGCACCAAAGACTGTAACAAGAGATGAAGAAGGGCACTATATCATAGTAAAGGGGACTATCCAACAAGAAGATATAACAACTATAAATATTTATGCATCCAGCATGGGAGTAAGCAAAATATGAAATAATTAATAACAATTATAAAGGAACTAATTGGTAATAATGCAATAATAACAGGGGACTTTAACACCCAACTTCCATCAATAGACAGATCATCCAAACAGGAAAATCAACAAGGAAACAATAGCTTTGAATCACACACTGGACCACATAGACTTAACAGATATATTCAGAACATTTCATCCTGAAGTAGCAGAATATACACTCTTTTCAAGTCAGAGGGAACATTCTCCAGAATAGATCACATACTGGGTCACAAATTAAGCCTCAACAAGAACAAAAAGACTGATTTCATACTATGCACCTCCTCTGACCAGAATGCAATGAAACTAGAAGTCAACCACAAGAAAAAAATCTGGAAAAACCACAAGCACTTGAAAGTTAAATAACATGCTACTAAACAATGAATAGGTCAACTGGGAAACCAAAGAAAAAATTGTTAAATACATGGAAACAAATGAAAATTAAAACACAATGGTCCAAAGCATTTGGGATGCAGCAATAGCAGTCCTAAAAGGGAAGTATATAACAACACAGGCCTACCTAAGAAGCAAAAAAAATCTCAGATAACCTAACCAAACACCTAAAGGAACTAGCAAAAGAACAGCAAGTAAAGGCTAAAGCCAGCACAAGGATGGAAATAATAAAGATTGGAGAAGAAATAAATGATATAGACACTAAAACAAAACAAAACAAAACCAAAAACCAAAAAACAAAAACAAAAAAAACACAGTAGAACAAATCAATGAATCCAGGAGATGTTTCTTTGAGAACATTATTTAAATTGATAGACTCCTAGCCAGACTTATCAAAAAGAAAGGAGAAAGGACCCAAATAAAATCACAAATGAGAAAGGAGATACCACAAGCAACACCACAGAAATATAAGCAATATAAGAGAATATTATTGAAAAATACATGCCACCAAATTGGACAACCTGGAAGAAATAGATAATTTCCTAGAAACATGTAGATTACCAAAACTGAAATAGGAAAAAATAGAAAACTTGAACAGACCAATAAACAGCAAAGAAATTGAATCAGTAATCAAAAAAATCCCAAAAAAGAAAAATCCAGGACCACTTAGCTTCACAGGTGAATTCTACCTAAAATTTACAAAGGAATTTATACCATTCTTGTCAAACTTTCCAAAAAATAGAAATGGAAAGAAAACTTCCAAATTTCTTTTATGAGGCCAGCATTACCCTGATACCAAATCCAGATAAAGACTCCACTAAACAATGGAACTATAATCCAATATCTCTGATGAACATGGATACAAAAATTTTCAATATAATACCAGCAAACTGAAGTCAATAATACATTTGAAAAAAATCACTCACCATAATCAAGTGAGATTCATTCCTGGGATGCAAGGGTGGTCTGGTATTCACAAATCAATCAATGTAATACATCACATTAATCAAAAAATAATATGATCATTTTAATAGATGAATAAAGGGCATTTAACAAAGTACAACATTTATTCATGATAAAAACCCTCAACAAAGTAGGGTTAGAGGGAACATATCTCACCATAATAAACACCATCTATGAAAAATCCACAGCTAATATCATCCTCAATGGGGAGAAACTGAGACCTTTTCCTCTATAGTAAGTAACAAGACAGGGAAGTCCACTCTCTCCACTTTTATTTATCAGAGTGCTGGAAGTCTTAGCCACAGCAATCAGACAACAATAAAAGGCATCCAAATAGGCAAGGAGATTGTAGTACTTATATTATTTGCAGATGGCATGATACTCTATATAGAAAACCCAAATATTCCAACAAAAAGCTGCTAGAACTGATACACAAATAAGTCAAGTTGAAAGATACAAAATCAGCATACAGAAACCTGTTGCATTTCTACACATCAATAATGAATCAGCAGAGGAATTAAGAAATCAATCCCACTTACAACTGAACCCAAAACAATAAGATATCTAGGAATAAACTTAGCCAAAGAGGGGAATGACCTGTGCTCTGAAAACTACAGAACATTAATGAAAGAAATTGAAGAGGACACAAAGAAATGAAAAGACATTACACCCCCATGGATTACAAAAATAAGTATTGTTAATGTGTCCATACTACCCAAAGCAATCTAAACATTTAATGCAATCTCTTCACTTTTCACAAAGCTAGAACAAACAATCCTAAAATTTGTATGGAACCAGAGAAGACTCCAAATAACCAAAGAAACCTTAAAAAAGAAAAGGAAGGCTGCAAGCATCACAATTCCAGATTTCATGTTATATTACAAAGCTGTAGTGATCAAAACAGTATGGTATTGGTACAAAAATAGACACATAGATCAACGGAATAGAATAGAAAACTCAGAAATAGACCCACAAATTTATGGTTAATTAATCTTCCACAAAACAGAAAGGAATATCCAATGGAAAAAAGTCTCTTCAACAAATGGTGTGGGGGGAAAACTGGACAACAACATGCAAAATAATGAAATTGAACAACTTTTTTACACCATACACAAAAAAATAATTTCGAAAGGGACTAAAGACCTAAATGTGAGACAGGAAACCATTGAAATCCTTGAAAAGAACACTGGCCACAACTTCTTTGACACCGCCATTGCAATTTCTTTATAGATACGTCTCCTGAAGCAAGGGAAGCAAAGGCAAAAAGTAAACTACTGGGACTTCATCAAAATAAAAAGTTTCTCCACAGTGAAGGCAACAGTCAAGAAAACGAAAAGGCAACCTATGGAATGGGAAAGATAGTTGCAAAGGACATATCTGATAAAATGTTAGTATCCAAAATCTATAAAGAACTTTATAAAACTCAATACCTTAAAAACAAGTAATCCAATTAAATATGGGCAGAAAACATGAATAAACATTTTTCAAAGACATCCAGATGGCCTACAGACACGTGAAAAGATGCTTAACATCACTCATCATCAGGGAAATACAAATTAAAACTACAATGAGTTATCATATCACACCTGTCAGAATGACTAAAATCAACAACACAAAGAACAGCATATGTTGGTAAGGATGTAGAGAAAGGGGAACACTCTTGCACTGTTGGTGGGAATACAAACTGGTACAGCCACTCTGGATAACATTATTGAGCTTCCTCAAAAAGTTAAAAATAGAACTACCCTATTATCCAGCAATTGCACTGCTAAGTATTTACCCCCAAAATACTATTTCAAATGGCTACATACACCTTAATGTTTATACCAGCAAAATCTACAATAGCCAAATTATGGAAACAGCTCAAGTTTCTATTGACTGATGAAAATATAAAAGGATGTTATTTATATATTCAGTGGAATATTACTCCACCACAAAAAAGAATGAAATCTTGTAATTTGCAATGATGTGGATGAATCTAGAGATTATTATGCTAAGTAAAATATGTCAGACAAAGACAAATACCATGTGGTTTTACTCATATGAAGAATTTTGGAAACAAAACAAATGAGCAAAGGGGTAAAATGAGAGGGGGGTTGAGAGAGAGAGAGAGAGAGTCAAACAAAGAAACAGACTCATGTATAGAAAGCAAAATGATGGTTACCAGAGGAGATGTTGGTGGAGGGATGGATAAAATAGTGATGGGGATTAAGGAGTGCACTTGCTGAGATGAGCACCAGGTTTTGGATGTAAGTGTTGAATCACTGTATTGTATACCTGAAACAAATATTATACTGTATGTTAACCAACCAGAATTTAAATAAAAACTTAAAAAATAAATTGGATTACAAAATAACTCAATGAAAGTAGGCTTTATCCAGAAGAAAAAAGAAAACATATCAACGCTGCTTTGGTACTTTTGAAACACAGAAAATTTCAATGTATTTTCTTCTCTAGACAGAGTAAGATAAAGGCTGCGATTTATAAAATGAATCATCCTTGTACAACTTGAAAACTGCATTCCTTTGAAATCAGGATTTGTTTAAGAAAATTACCGTTATGAAAGATTGTCTTGATGATAAGAGGTCTTTTGATTATATTAAATTTTAAAATTATTTTATTTATTTATTTGACAGACAGAGAGATCACAAGTAGGCAGAGAGGCAGGCCGAGAGAGAGGTAGAAACAGGCTCCCTGCTGAGCAGAGAGCCTGATGCGGGGCTTGATCCCAGGACCCTGAGATCGTGACCTGAGCCAAAGGCAGAGGCTTAACATTCTGAGCCACCCAGGGGCTCCGGTTATATTAGTTTTTAATAAATACTGGATTTTAAGGACAAAATGGGGAGAGAAGTGTGCAGTTTTTCTAGTGGGTTTACCATAAACAATGTACATTAGTATGCAAATTACTATTCTTGCTTAATCTTGTGCCATTCATATAGCTGTAACTTTAAAAGCTACCCAGTATCGACTACCATAGACTTGGCAGAAACAAATCATAGAAGTGACCTAAGCTCCAATTTTGAGGACTATGGTGCAATGAAAAGGGCATTGAATTTAGCATTAGGAGATCTGGGTTCTAGTCCTAGCTCTGACATTATTATGTCACCTTAGGCTATCCATTTCTCCTCTAGGCTTCAATTTTCTGTGTTATCAAGTGCTCTACAGATTGGAAGTGATATAATGGCTAAACAGAGACCAATCTCATTTGCTTCTTCCAAAGCTTATTCACCAAACTGGAATCAAAGGGCTATAAGGAGGTCCAAAGATTACTCATAATAGCTACTATTTATTGGGTACCTAAAACATGATAGGCACTAAACTTTATGTACATTATCTCACTTAATATTTGCAACATTTAATATTAATAATTATTTAAGCTAAATTATTATTACCCATATTCTACAAAAGAGAAAATTGAAGCACATTGAAGAAGCAGCAACATAGGGATAATCCCATAGTAAGTATCAGAAAGAGTAATTCAAAGCCAGGTTTGTTTAAATCTCAAGGCTACACTCTTCTTTTATAACCCAGACCACAATAAAGACTTGTTCTAACTATATATGTAAACGATAAATTTTAGGTTCCTCAGCCTGGTATCCAAGATCTTCCAAGATAAGACGTACATTGTTTACTTTCTAATGTCATCTCTCAGTATTATTTTTCCTTTCATTTTCCATTTCCTTCCATATATTATCTGTAGGCTATGTGGCACGGGAATGACACCTTCCCATAGAAAGTGTGTAAGAAAGCATCCTACTTGAAGTAGAAGCTGTCTCCATTTCAGGGTCTCATTGCTGATAACATTCCCTTGTGTCTGGTGTTACAACTACAAGTCATATATTTAGCGAAATCCTATAGACAAATACAAACCCTCCACTAGCTTCAGGTATTCACTTATAGCTCACTTCTTAGCTAGCAGCAGATGTCACAGAGTGTAAATTGAGGAGACTAGCAATGAGGGGTAAGACTAAGTTCACATACCATCAGGAAAAGCCATCCATTCCTCTAAGTAAGGTAGTGTAACTTAGCCATCTCTCTGAGCCAGCAGGTTAGTTAAATTCTTTGAACCCAACCTCCTCCAGACTGGGAGAGACTAGCAGCATCTTATAGCCAGCTTCCCACTTTCTTGACTCCCCACAGCACAGTAACAAGATTCCTTTATTTCCCACAAGGTCCCAGGATGCTAAACTCCTAAGTGATGTAGGAAGAAAGGCTCTGTGCTCTTTGCCCTTGCCTCTCAGGCATCAAAATAAGGGGGGTTGGGTATAGAAGAAGGAAAAATCTAGCTTCAAAGAGAACATTTGTGTTGTTTGACTGTCCTCTCCTTTCAACCAGATATCTAAATTATAATGTTCTGAAAAATATGCTATGATTTAGTGAAAATTAGATAGAAAGCAGAACTGGACCCTGGGAGTAATTAGGAGGTAGAGTTTCATCCTATCAGTATTTCTAGCATTGAGCCTCAGTAAACAGTAACCTACACATTTCAAAAGCTATTCTACTCACTATTAATCACTAATGATAACTCCTTTGGTACACACATAACTCCTTTGGTACATGTATCAGATCCAAATAACATCCAAACTTAATTAAAATTATACACATATATCTATGTATCCCCCACACCAATGTAATATAGAGTTTCCTTAGCTTGATAGCCTCTTTTTAAAAAGGTATTTAAATAAACTTCTTCATTAGCTCCTTAAAGTAAAATAAATCTTTTCCAAGTTATTTAGGATTTTTTTTAAAGATTTTATTTTATTTATTTGAGAGAGAGACAGTGAGAGAGAGCATGAGCGAGGAGAAGGTCAGAGAGAGAAGCGGACTCCCCGCGGAGCCGGGAGCCCGATGCGGGACTCGATCCCAGGACTCCAGGATCATGACCTGAGCCGAAGGCAGTCGTCGAACCAACTGAGCCACCCAGGCGTCCCTATTTAGGATCTTTAATCTTCATTGTGTTTAATATTTCATATTCTTTTGATAAGCAATGAATTAAGATATTGTATCCTTTGTAAAGATGCCAAATTAGGTTCACTTTCTGTTCATTCAAGGATGATGCAAGAAACAGACAAATAAATATTACATAGGACTATATGATACCAAGAGGTTGAGGGGCAGATTAAAGCAGAGTCAGGGGTGCCTGGGTGGCTAGGTTGGCTAAGTGGCTTGATTTCAGCTTAGGTCTGATAGGGTCCTGAGATTGAGCCCTGTGTCTGGCTCCACACTGGGCATGGAGTCTGCTTAAGATTCTCTCTCTCCCTGCTCTCACTCTCTCTCTCTAAATAAAAAAAAAATCAAAGTCAAGGCTAGAAGAGACAAAGCTAGTCTCAGCTTAATAAGAAATAGAAGAAAGAAAAGCTGAGATTAAAAAAAAAAGAGAGAAGATTAAAGAAAGGTATACTAAAAGAGAGTTTTAGAAAAGCTTATCACTTATCCCATTTTATTGACATCCAGAATGCTTAGCTGCTTGTCCAAGATCATAAAAGAGGCAGAACTAGGTCCAGAGGCCAAGTCTTTTGGCTCCAAGTTCAGCATAACTGCTGCCTTCTCTCTTGGTGTGATAGATTACTGGCTGGCTGAGCTGGGGAAAACTGCTATAGTGAACAAAGCACAAGTCTACAAGTAACAATTACTGCTTTTTAATCCTAGAGAGTATTTACTTTCTTTATACCTTAGTTCCTCCTGCTGTCAAACAGCGATCATAATAACAGGCCCAAAATTCCTAGGGAGGATGTGAAAATAAAGAAGAGAGGTGAGAAAACACTTAGAAAATAATTATTTTATTCAATTGAGAATCTTTAAGGAGCTGTATTAATTAGATGGCACAGCCTTAATTAAACAAAAAGAAAGCAAACAATACAGAGGCTCTACATTACTTTTCATTAAACTCCAAATTGAAACAAAACAAAAAGCAAAATGAAAGGCAGATGTAGAAAAAAACATGCTGGAAAAAAAACATAGCAACTCTCCTTAGTTCCCTCCTGGAGACAAAGCACTTTACCAAATGCTGCCCAGAGATGCCACCAGAGACCAGACCAATACTATGCATTCTAAAAACAAATTTTGTAAATTTTGTGTGGGATTAAACCAGTATTCTATTGGAGACAATAATCTATTTGAAACAATAAAGGTCTTGGGAAAACATTTGTATAAGAACACATGCATATACGAATGTAAACACAGACGTATTTCTCTTACAACTAGTGAGTTAACAACTACATCAGAACTAGTGGCCAGATTTCTTCACTCAGAGTTCAATCCACCAGAATGTGAGTTCCATGACAGCAGGAATTTTTATGTGTATCATCTGTATTTTCACTGATACATCGCCAACATCACTAGTACTCAATGTTTTTATTGAGTACATGGATTGATTTAGCATGTGTGGACTAAATAAATAGATTAATGCTTTTAACACATTTATCTGTTGTGAAGATCAAATGAGATAAGAGCTGTGAAAGCATTTTGTTTACCATAAATGACAATATACATGAAGAGGGATCGTGAACATTATAATCACAGTATTTTAGAGCTTAACAGTGCCTTAATATTGGTCACAGATACCGTTACTCAGAACCAGAATTTCTGAATAGATTTGTCAAAAAAAAGGGATTTATTTTCATCCCTCTAGCACATCTCAACAAAAATGGACAATGGTTTACTTGTTCTCACTCCCAGGAACTGGTACTGCCAGGATATTTACCTGTTATTGTATTTATCATCACAACTAGTTGCCACAGTAAAAATATTCTCATCCTATTTTGCAGTTAAGGAAATTCTGAGCTCAGTGAATTTAACTAGCAGGCCTGAGTGGAAAAGCCAAGAACAGGTCATTAATTGGTCAGATCCACTCATTTGACAGATAAGTATATATTTCTACTTCTTAGTTTGTGTCTGCATGATTATATACAAACATCCCAGTATATCTGGGACTAGCTGTGCTAGGAATATAAAATCATCTTGCTGGTATAAAGTCAACATTTACAGTACTGTTGTGAAATCTACAGTGCTACAGAAGTGTACAATAGTACTATGGATCCAGACAAATATTCTAATATGCCTTATTCTACCTCAACTCTTAGCCATGTGCCAAGTATCATGCTATTCATTGGAGGGAACAAAAGGGACGCATAGTCTCTGTCCCTCGGGAGCTTCCAGTTTACCTAGGAATACTGTGTCTAATATATGTGAAACAAGCAATTCAACAATAATGGAAGGAAGAATATGTAACTGACACAAAACAATTAGCCAACAATACACAACTGAATATATAATTGACATGGAACAATTACAGAACAATATGAGATTGAACATAATTGACTTCTTGCTTTTCAACTCCATGTTGGTTCATAAATGACACCCCACACATATTTGTGTTGTTGTGGAGCTTCAGGGAACTTTCTATTGGCTTTAATTTCTAGACAAAGTGGGCTGAGCTCTGGAACTGGCTTGGCAATGTTCCAGTCCCTGCTGTCAGTAAGCTGTCTCGCCTTTCCAGAGACCCCCACAGGGGGCACAAAATCTTTGCATTAATGGAATAAAGTATGTTGATTTAAATCACTAATCAAGACAACTCAATTTAATTAATATTTCTATAAAAATGCACACTTGTTTGATTCAACCTTAATATACATCTTTTTCCAACTCAGATCCAGAGTTTATTTTTAAAAGATATGTAGGTATATAATTAAAATAGTGACTTATATTTTACATTTTTAAGATTAATTTTCAGCTTCATCATGAAAATGAATGATTTCTTATATTATATATCAAAGCTGACAGAAATAAATCCTTTCAGGATCACTGAAAAATGTCTGGAATTACAACCACTATCTTATTTCTGTCAAAGTCACAATCATTTCAGGGTTTCAAATCTGAGCAACTAAGAGCCATTCCTTTGCCCTAACTTTATCGGAGTCACCAAATCTAATCACTATTGCATCTCTTTGCAATGCCTGTGCTAGGTGCTAGGCCCTCATTCTCCCCCAGCTGGGTTAGAGCAAGAGCTTTCCAGCTGCTCTCTGTGCCTCCAAAACATTTTCTACACTGCTTAGCAAAAACTCTCTCTTGAAAAACATCCTCTTTGCACATGCCCTTATCTCCCTACTCAAAAACCATCAGTGGTTCCCCACTGCTCACAGTGGTTTCCTAGCCTGGTATTAAGGCACTTCATGATCTGAAGCTAATGTATTTCAACATCATCTGCCACTATTCCCTAATATTAATTCTTACCCCTTAAACAAACTACTGCATTACTGGCTCCCCCATACAACAACATTTCCATTTCTGTCTCTGCACCTTAACACCATTCATTAATCAAATAGGAAATTACATTATTTTCCTTAAATTCGAGTTCCTTTCATTATCCTGTTCAAGTTATACCTTTTTCAAAAGGTTTTCTTCAACTACCCCAGCTCACAATGACCTCTAGGTTCCTTTTTTAATTTATTTATTTAAAATTTTTCTTCAGCTTTATTGAGAGATAATTGACATTACCTTTCACCAGCATCTCCCCATTTCCCTCAACCCCCAGATCCTAACAACCACCATTCTACTCTGTTTCCATGAGTTTGGCTTTTTAAAATTCCATATGTAATGTTATCATACAGCATTTATTTTTGTCCAACTTATTTCACTTAGGACAATGCCTTCAAGTTCTACCCATGTTGTCCAAATGGCAGGATTTCCTTCTTTCTTATAGCTGAATAACACACACACACACACATCTCACATCTTTATCCATTCTTCTGCTGACACTTAGATCGTTTTTATATCTTTCCTATTGTGAAAAATCCTGCAATGAACATGGAAATGCAGATACCTCTTCAGGACCCTGATTGGTTTTTTTTTTTTTTTTTCTGGATATATACCAAGAAGTGGGATTGCTAGATCATAGAGTAGTCCTAATTTTAATTTTTTGAGGAACCACCATACTGTTTTGCAGAGTGGCTGAACGAATTTACTTTCCCACCAACAGTGCACATAGATACCGTTTTCTCCTCATTTGTGACAACGCTTGGTATTTCTTGTCTTTTTGATGACCACCCTAACAAGTGTGAAGTAATAATTTATCATGGTTTTAATTTGCATTTTTCTGATGATTAGTTATGTTGAACACCTTTTCATGTATCTGTTGGCCATTTGTACATATTCTTTAGAAAGATGTCTGTTTAGTTCCTCTGTCCATTTTTTAAATTGGATTTTTTGTTTTGTTTTGTTTCATTTGCCATTGAGTGGTGTGAGTTCTCTATCTATTTTGGATATTAATCCCTTATCAGATATATGACTTGCAAATATTTTCTCTCATGCCATAGGGTGCCTTTTCATTTTGTTGATTGTTTCTCACCAAAAACAATGAGCATTTATGCAATCTTTCTTTAGAGCAAAATTATCTATGTGTTAAATTAAGTGAACGTATCTTTGAACCTTACAAATCTAAGGTAAGGTTTTTTTTTTTAAGAAATTCAAGCCCAGTCAATATGAAAAGAAACTTAAATATTGGCGCTTGTAGCTAATTTAGTCAATCATTTTCTTTATAGATTGGAAAAGATGAGTTCCTGCTTTCTTAATTCCCAAAAGATTTATTCTATTTAGAATGAATAGGTAATGAATAAGCAAACACCCTCTTTACACTTAGAGATAAAAGCATTGCTTTTAAAAGCTAGATTAACATTTTAATGGTTCTTGATGATCCTCCTGCTTAAGTGCTTCCCCCTTCACTTGATATGACTTTCTTTAAAACCACATCAGTAAACATAGATTTCCTGAATGAGTTATACTTAACCCTAAAATTTCTTACTTTTATTTAAAAGTAAACAAAACATTCGTATCACAAGTAACTCCTTTTCTCCAGCAGTTGAGGACTTGGCAAGAAAATGGGTATAGCATATTATCTGCTGTGACTTATTAAACTCTTCCCAACAACTTAAATGATAATGTAATAAAATCTGTGAACGTTAACATATTAACACATACTTTTTACAGATTTCTTACACAATGCATTTTATACACTTTAAAGTCCAATTTGAAATGTGATTTATCCATTTAAGTGATTGATTCTTATTCACCCTTATTTATTTGTACCATTAGAATAGGGAAGCAAACCATAGGAGACTCTTAACAATAGAGAACAAACTAAGGGTTGATGGAGAATATAAAAGTGTGTTTTGTTCACTGGTGTGAAATAAAAGAACTTTAGAGATTCAGAGATGTTTTTATTTAGTTAAACTTCTAATTTAAGCAAAAACTCACAATGAAACAAATACCTAGTGTTGAGAATAGAAAGCTAAACAGAATTTAATACATTAATTTGCTATTTTTATTCTTTGTTTCATATCTTATTCATTACAAATGGACTCTCAGAATGGAAGATTACTGTAACATCAATGCTGTTGCCTAAGTCTTAAACTGTTAGTTCCTATTGAAGAAGCCCCACAATATGCTCATCATCATACAGTTCATACAACATCATAGCCTACCTTCCAGAAAACTAAGGCAAGACAACAAGCTTTCCACACAAACTTTAATGAATTATGAAAAGTAACACACCAGATTACTTTAATAACACACATACCATGGGGTCAGGAAGACCTTAAAAGTCACCTAAACTAAAGTTTCATCTGATGGTTCATCTGATGCTGAAGTACCTCCTTATAGCCTTCTTTTATTATTTCTTTCTAGTACTATGTTCAACTAGCCAGCATATAGTACATCATTAGTTTTGATGTAGTGTTCAATGATTCATTAGTTGCATATAGCACCTGGTGTTCATCACCACACATGCCTTCCTTAATACCCATCAGCTGGTTACCCCATCCCCCAGACCCTGCCCTTCTGTAACCCTCAGTTTATTTCCCAGAGTCCAGAGTCTCCCATTTGTCTCCCTTTCTGATTTCTTCCCATTCAGTTTTCCCTCCCTTCCTCTGTGGTCCTCTGTGCTATTCCTTATGTTCTGCATATGAGTGAAAACATACGAAAATTCTCTTTCTCGGCTTGACTTATTTCAGTTAACATAATCCCCTCCAGTTGACTCCTAAAAGTAGTCACCCTATCCCATGCTCACCTATGTTGAAACAAACTTTTTTCCATATAGCTTCTGCCATATAATAGAAGTCTGATTCTTCTTTCTTTAAGTCTTTAAAATATATAAAGAAAGAAATAATGCCACTTCTTTTCAGTGGTCTTTTTTTTTTTTTTAGGTAAACAATCCTCTTCAATTTTTCTACAACTCTACTTTCTTAATATTAATAGCCCTAATTTATTTAGTCCTAAGTGATCTTACACAGTAGAAATATTAACCTTCAATCACAGAGCTCTAGTAGAACAACTGTCCGCTTCTTAAAAGAAGGAACATTTTCTGTCTTCTCTTCCTATACCTCCTCCATTCCTTTCCCAACATTAATTATCTTCTTTCTCTCCTCCCCCTCTCTTCTCTTTCCTTTTTTAACTGACCATGATATAAAAGTGAAGAACATTTAAATTATTTGTGATATATACTTGATTCCCATTCTAAATTTTTAAAATCTGGTAGGTGAGTTTGTCTTTGTATAGATTTTATGAGGCTTTTACATGTAGAATCTAAAAAGAAAAAAAATCAGGTAGTTGCCAGGGGCTGTGAGGTGAGGGAAATGGGGAGCTTTTGTCAAAGGTACAAATTTAGTGTCATAAGATGAATAAGTTCTGGGAATCTAAATTATATCATGGTGATTACAGTTAACAATACTGTAGTATATACTTGAAAGTTTCTAAAAGATAGATCTTAAATATTCTCACCACCAAAAAGAAATGGCAATTATGTGAGGAGATGGATGTGTTCATTAACCTTATTGTGGCAATGATTTTGCAACATATATGTGTAGCAAATCATCATGTTGTATACCTTAAACTTACACAATGTTATATATCAATTATATCTCAATAAATCTAGAAAAAAGCTATAACTAAGGTTGCTTTTTTACTTTTATTTATTTTGGGTCAGGGTTTCCTGAAAGGGAAGAAAGTACTTTGCCTTTGCCATGAGGTATTTCTTTAGCACTTCCTCATTTTCTGTTACTCCTACAGACAATCAACTCTCAATATCTTAAGATGTTAGGGAACAGAGAAAAAGTTAATCATGAAAACTACATCAAACCTCATTTAACTCATTCATTTTCAACCTTCTTCTTTCCCCTCTATTGCCAAATGAACAAGTTTGACTGATTTCATTTTCCCTTATTATTTCTCTCTACTCTTTCCTTTGTGGAGGTGTTAGAAGGACAAAGTGGGAGGCAACCACAGAAGAATACAAAAAACAAAACAATATGTTGATAAAATTTAAAGTGATTGAAAATTAGGCACAAGTCATCTTTGTGCCTCATTATGTACCTTCTTGTGGGCTTCCTTAAAATGTTTGACCTCTTCAAATTCTAGATGTTCTTCTTAGAGGTATCTTATAAAAAGATAAGCATCCTTACTTTCAGAATATAATAAAAGCTTGGGAAAGATTGGAACTGAAAGACTTAAGGCAGGGAGGGGCATGGCAATCTTTGACATTTGCAAATAAAATGGATTTACTTTTATTGGTATGTGGGCCAGATGCTATAAATTTATCTTCATATCATCAATAGTTAACATTTGAGTGTTCATTAAAATCTAAGCACTGAACATTATTTCATTTATTCCTCACAATCTGTATGAAGTATATACTAGTATTAGCCTCTTTCACAAGTCAGAAAACTAAATCTTACCGAAGCTAATTAATTTAGCCATCGTCACAAAATTATGAATTGCAGAGCTAAAATTTAAACACAAACAACTAGATTCCAGAGTTCACATTCTTTGTGCTTCATTGCCCAAAGTTATACACAATACTCCAGAAAATTGGTATAATCGTCGTGACTCCCTCCAAGCAACTGAATATGGCAAAATAGCAGTAATCAGCAACTTGAAAAACCATTTTTAAAAAGATTTTATTTATTTGACAGACAGAGATCACAAGTAGGCAGAGAGGCAGGCAGAGAGAGAGGAGGAAGCAGGCTGTCCGCAGAGCAGAGAGCCCAATGCGGGGCTCGATTCCAGGACCCCGGGATCTTGACCTGAGCCGAATGCAGAGGCTTTAACCCACTGAGCCACCCAGGTGCCCTGAAAAACCATTTTTAATAGTTTGCTATCCTTGGACCCCCAAAGGTCAAAGAGAGGTTTGCTAACTATTCATGCAGCTATATCTTTGCTATTCTGGTCTTCAAGTACTGCTCATCTCAGGTAAAATTCCAAGAGACCCATTTAAAAAAACACTTATATGATCAAAATTAATATCACTAGTAATAACATAAATTGGCATTATGTACTTTCTGACATGATACACTGAGAAGTACAAAATACTTCTGAGGTATTCTTGCCAAAAAATACATAATCTGTATCTAATCATTAGAAAAACATGAGACAAACCCAAATTTAGAGACGTTTAAAAAATAACCAGTCTGGGGGCACCTGGGTGGCTCAGTGGGTTAAAGCCTCTGCCTTTGGCTCAGGTCATGATCCCAGGGTCCTGGGATCGAGCCCCACATCGGGCTCTCTGCTCAGCGGGGAGCCTGCTTCCTCCTCTCTCTCTGCCTGCCTCTGCCTACTTGTGATTTCTCTCTGTCAAATAAATAAATAAAAATCTTTAAAAAAAATAACCAGTCTGAATATCTTTTATGAATATAGACACAAAAACCCTCAACAAAGTACTAGCAAACTGATATCAGCAACATATAGGAATTATATACCATGACTAAGTGGAATTTATCCTAGGAATGCAAAGTTGGCATAACCACCCAAAATCAACCAGTGTAATACACCATATTAACAGAAGAGTGTTCAAAACCAAATGATGATCTATATAGATGCAGAAAAAGTATCTGACAAAGTCTAATCCCCTTTTATGAAAAAACACTCAACAAGTTAAGAATAGAAGAAAATTTCCTCAACTTGAAAAAGAGCATCTACAAAAAATCCATAGTTAACATCACACTTAAAATGATGAAAAACTAAATATATTCCCCCTAAAATTGGGAACAAGACAATAATGTCCACTTATTCCATTTTAATTAAACATTATATTGGAATTTTTATCTAGTGCAACTAGGCAAGAAAAAATAAACATATTTAGATTGGTAAGGAAGAAATAAAGCAATCTCTATTCATAGATTTTATATATATATATATATATATGTGTGTGTGTGTGTGTGTGTGTGTGTGTATTTATATATCCCAAGAAACTTCTAAAAGCACAAGAACTAATAAATGGGTTCAGCAACATTCCAGGACAAAGGCCAATATACAAAAAAAAAAATAATAAGTTGTATTTTTAAACACCTGCAATGAACAATCCAAAAATAAAATTAAGAGAACAATTCTGTATATCTGAAACCAATGTAACATTGTGTGTCAAGCATACTTCAGTAAAAAAAAAAATACTCAAAAGAAAGAAAGCACTCTTATGTTTATAACGGCATTATTTACAATAGCCAAGGTATGAAAGCAGCCCAAGTGTCCATCAATAGATGAATGGATAAAGAACATATGGTATATACCTACAATAGAATATTTTTCAGCCATAAAAATAATGAAATCTTGCCATTTGCAACATGGATGGAGCTAGAAAGTATAATGCTAAGTGAAATAAGTCAGAGAAAAATGCTATATGATTTCACTCATATGTGGAATTTAAGAAACAAAACAAATAAGCAAAGGTTAAAAAAAAAGAGAGACAAACCAAGAAAACAGACTCTTAACTATAGAGAACAAACTGATGGTTACCAGAGGGGAGATGGATATGAGAATGGATTAAATAGGTGATGGGGATTAAGGAGGACACTTGTCATGATGAGCACTGGGTGATGTACGGAATTGTTGAATCACTATATTGTACAGTGAAACTAATATAACACTGTTAGCTAACCAGAATTAAAATAAAATAATTTTAAAAATAGAATCAAAATAGTGTAATTTTAGGGTGCCTGTGTGGCTCAGTGGGTTAAAGCCTCTGCCTTCAGCTCAGGTCATGATCCCAGGGTCCTGGGATCGAGTCCCACATCGGGCTCTGCTCAGCAGGGAGCCTGCTTCTCCATCTCTCTCTGCCTACTTGTGATCTCTGTCTGTCAAATAAATAAATAAAATCTTTTAAAAAATCTTAATTTTACATTAAGTTTATTTTTCAAGGCATGTTTTAAAAACAAGCAACAATATCTTTTGATTAATATTTTATTATGCTCCCAATGAAGAATCCTCTGTATGTGAACTAGTCACTCCCAATTTGCCAATGGGCTATTCCTTGGATAGGTGCTATTAACAACATATGGCAATGATACATCAGTGTCTTTTGAAAGCAAAGCTCCAGACAGTGTACACAACTTTTGCTCTGCTCCAAGGTCCCGGCTTTTCTTTAAACTGTTGGGTTTTGAGGCTCTTTAAGTTCTCAGTCATGCCATAAGTGAAGAGCTCTCCCTTCCAAACTGCATCCTACCATACCCAGGTATAAAGAAAACAGGGTTCTCATACATCATTTAGTACCATCGCCGTATATCATTATGGTATAAAGAGAGCATGGAATGGCAAAAATCTAAGAGAACCTGTAAATACATACAAAAATAAACATAATTTTAATTCTTCTGTATAGTTTTGTGGCAAAATTCTAGTACCTGTTCAATCTTTACTTAAGATATAAATTATCCTTCTTTTCTCAAAGGAGTGCAGTCTCTTTTCACTATTAATTAAGTCCAGTAGCTATTAAAAATAATTATCCTGGGGGTGGGGCGGGTGGAACATGTATTCCCTACCCTGTGATAGTCTCATTCAGAGTTATTTACAGATCACTCTTATCGCATCTCAGCACCTTATACCATTTAGGACAGTTAACACAATTTTCCTTGCATTGTTCTTTATTTCTCTTCATTAATTAAACTAAAAACTAGATGGTGGCAGGGGGTGGGATTCTGTTTAACTCTGCATTACCCACAGTAGTAAGTATTCAATACCTACTTAAGAATGATCCTTCAGGCGCTCTCCTAGAGATCTAAGAAAACTATCCCAGGTTCCAACTCTTCTTTGTGCCGCATCACTTGGGTGAGCCTTCTATTTATAACTGTAGCATTTGTCATTGCTTAACCTAAGATTTCAAAATTATTATCATTAATAAAAGCTTTCAAAACTAATGGGTCCTGTTTTGGGTTTCAATACTTTTCACTGCCTCCTAAGTCTCCTTCCTCCCCACATCATTTACCTCAAGAGAACAAAGAATAGTTGCTTGCAGTAAACCTCCTCAACTCCCCTGGCGAGCCTCATGAACACTAATACAGGGGGGCTAGAGAGGAGAGACTGAGGAGATTTCTAGTCCACAGATGACCTGTCTGATTTCTTTTTAAGTGAGCTAAGGTGCCTTGGTTACTCATCTAAACCAAAATAACAGACCCGCGCTCTACTTTTGGCTGTAACTATACCAGAGCTCCAAAACATTTTGGAAGAGGTGCTGGTGCTGATTTGATAGTTATTAGATCTCTGATTAAACTCAACAATTCAATAAGCATTTTTTTAGAGAGAGAGTGGAGGGCAGAGGGAGAGAGAGAGAGAGAGAATCTTAAATAGGTTCCACACCCAGCATGGAGCCTGAATTGAGGCTTGATCTCATGACCCTGAGATCATGACCTGAGCTGAAATCAAGAGTCACGTGCTTAACTGAGTCACCCAGGCACCATCAAATAAGCATTTTTATAATGCTTTTTATGTACAAGGTGAGGTAAGAAAAAAACACAAATTTAAGAGACTGAAATATTAACTTAGCTGTATCTAGTAATACATCTACCACCATTTTTCCAGCAAAACCAGTTGGACATAAATGTTTTAAAAGGGGCTCAGGGCTTGCTTGCCCTGATTGCTTGGTGGTTGGCAGACACAGCAATGGATAGACAGACAAACAAACAACCAAAACAAACCCCATCAGAGCACCTATTTGCAAAGATAATTAATGGTCATCTTCATATATCACTTGTTAACTACTAAGTGCTTAAATGCTCCCTAGCCACAGGAATTAGGATTGCTAAACTTGACCTTATTTAATGTACTACGTACATTACTCAGTAATTGGTGCTGAAGGGGAGGAGCTACATAAAGAACTAGAAGTCATGCTAAATAAAGATGAGAGAATTACAATTTTTCCTCTAGTATAAAATAGAGGCCAACAGAGGTCCTTGCTCTACCACTAATATGCTATGTCTTGTTTCTTTGCTTCAGGAAATGGATGATCTCCTATGAGGATACACAAATAAAGTTCTGTTTCCACAAAAAAGCCCATCTACAGGGTCTCATTTGAGACACTTAAAATAACTCACATTATATGTCCTCATTTGTGGTGAGAACTAGAAACCCCAATCAAGAGATTCAAGCATGTTGGCATGAAACAGATATAGATTAAGAGCTCAGGTTGTATTGGTGGGGGGTGGAGAATGAAGGGGACAGTGAGAATAGAGGAAGGGAAAGTGAAGTTGTGCCTATATGGCCATTAAAGTAACAAGTGAATCAAGTTCTACTGTTTCCAGTATTCACAGTGTTATTCCAACATCACACAAACACAATTGTAATGTAATTCAAGAATTCAAGTGGACAATGTATTTATTTGAACACTGACAAAAACTCAGCCTTTCCTGCTTATATTTTTAAAATTAAGATTTATTTATTTATTTAATCATTTTTTAAAATTTATTTTCAGCATAACAGTATTCATTGTTTTTGTACCACACCCAGTGCTCCATGCAATCCGTGCCCTCTCTAATACCCACCACCTGGTTCCCCCAACCTCCCACCCCACCACCTCTTCAAACCCTTCAGATTGTTTTTCAGAGTCCATAGTCTCTCATTGTTCACCTCCCCTTCCAATTTCCCCCAACTCCCTTCTCCTAACTCCCCATGTCCTCCATGCTATTTGTTATGCTCCACAAATAAGTAAAACCATATGATAATTGACTCTCTCTGCTTGACTTATTTCACTCAGCATAATCTCTTCCAGTCCCGTCCATGTTACTACAAAAGTTGGGGATTCATCCTTTCTGATGGAGGCATAATACTCCATAGTGTATATGGACCACATCTTCCTTATCCATTCGTCCGTTGAAGGGCATCTTGGTTCTTTCCACAGTTTGGCAACCGTGGCCATTGCTGCTATAAACATTGGGGTCCAGATGGCCCTTCTTTCACTACATCTGTATCTTTGGGGTAAATACCCAGTAGTGCAATTGCAGGGTCATAGGGAAGTTCTATTTTTAATTTCTTGAGGAATCTCCACACTGTTCTCCAAAGTGGCTGCACCAACTTGCATTCCCACCAACAGTGTAAGAGGGTTCCCCTTTCTCCACAACCCCTCCAACACATGTTGTTTCCTGTCTTGCTAATTTTGGCAGCTATATGTAGAAGAACGAAACTCGACCATTCTCTTACACCGTACACAAAGATAAACTCAAAATGGATAAAAGACCTCATCATGAGACAGGAATCCATCAGAATCCTAGAGGAGAACATAGGCAGTAATCTCTTCGATATCAGCCACAGCAACTTCTTTCAAGATAGGTCTCCAAAGGCAAAGGAAACAAAAGCCAAAATAAACTTTTGGGACTTCATGAAAATCAAAAGCTTCTGCACAGCAAAGGAAACAGTCAAGAAAACAGACAACCCACGGAATGGGAGAAGATATTTGCAAATGACGGTACAGACAAAAGATTGATATCCAGGATCTATAAAGAACTCCTCAAACTCAACACCACACAAAACAGATAATCATATCAGAAAATGGGCAGAAGATATGAACAGACACTTCTCCAATGAAGACATACAAATGGCTATCAGACACATGAACAAATGTTCATCATCACTAGCCATCAGGGAGATTCAGCCTTTCCTCCTTAAAGTGAGTTACAATTTGCCTTAAAACTAAATAATAAAATCCAAAGGCGGGAAAAGAACCTATACAACAAACTCCTGAAGACCCAACTGTAACCTTCTCTCTCAAAACATTTTTAATTATCAGCTCCCAAGAACAATATAACAGAAGAGGCACCAAGCTAATTTCATTATGCAGCTGAGTCTCTACACATAAGTAGTAGAAACTTTACTGGCAGCAATTTAGTTGCTCACCTAATCCTTACTTAACATAAGTGTTTTCAGTCAACCTGCTACAAGAATTTTCAAATAGAAACAATTAGCACCCATTGTAATTAACATCTTTCCCAAAACTAGCAGTTCTGCTCTGCCAGAACAGTTGATTCTCCTCCTAGTCACCCTGAACTGCTGTAGCTGCTAGGCAAAAGGCCCAGTTTTAAAGGATGAAATTATCTTCAATTTTATCTACTAATATTTTTCCCCACACCCCTTAAAACAAGTCCTCATTTCCCAGGCAGATAGAACAAATAATATGCTTACTCATCACTGTATAGGATTTAATCAAAAGCCCCTTCACCTCGCTTGAGAGATATACTCCATTCTGTTTTCAATCTGTCCAAATTTTACTTGAATTTTAAAGCCCAGTGTAAGTTCTATCTCCATCATAAAACCTCAATACCATTCTGGCCTATGGATATCCCATTTACAGAATATTTTACTAGTTTTCTGTATCACTCATTTCTCCCTTATCATACACTAGCTAGTACTATTACCTATTTCAACCATATCCTCCTGTCTAGAAATTCTGATATGTGAGGATGACAGAAGGACCTCCTTGGTCTGCAGAAGAGATGTTTCAGGGCAACATTAAGTAAATATATTTTTAAATAATTAAAGTTTTGTCATACAGAAGAAGAATTAAGAATTAACCTGTGCTGCTCCAGAAGGTAGAGTTTGTAGGAAGTACATTTGAGGGCTACATGACTAAGTTATAAACGTTTATCATGTACTATGTTCCATGTACTAAATTGGGCACATACGCACATCTTGTCTCAGTTAACCATTGGAGGGTCTTCTAACAATATAACTGGGTAACAAGGGAATAGTGTATCTTACAAAGTAATCAGTTCTTTTGATCAGAACTGTGGGAGGTAAATTTAAATTTTAAAAAATGTCCCATTTCAATGCTGATATTATATGGGGTCTGTCCATAAAGTAATGAAACAAATCTGTGTTTAGGAAACAAATATAAGTGCATGCATATACATGTGTTCTACTTCAAAGAAGTCACCCTAGAAAACTTGAGCTTGATCCCAAATGATAAAGCTGCTCAAAGGACAAAGACCTGCCATCCCAAAGTAGATTCCAAGCAATTTGTTGCAGGCTTTGAAGACAATCTCAAGGAAGGAGTGCCAAAACCACCCTTAAGCAATGCAGTTTTGTGAAAATAGTATGTTTCCTAAAGTGATTGATTTGGAAGGGGCAATATGCATTTCCATATGCAAATGCTATTTTTAAAAGCAAATATTTACTTTATAATCGCAGTTCATATACCTTCTCTCTCCACCTCAATTACAAGTGCTTGTTGGCAAGGACACTTTCAAGGTGGCAGTGTGCAAAGCCTATAACACCCTCTTCATAGCTCTTAAAAGGTAACTATGTCAACACAAGGTCACAAGATAATTGATGGTAATGATAATAACAATCTAAAATTAAAATTTAAGTTCATGCTATGTGTAAGACACTTGCTGAGAATATATATTCATCTCACACTTTAAATGGCTCATCAATCAACTAAATGGTCCAGCAACTCAGACTTAACTGACTCCTCCCCATTCCTGCAACTGAATTGTTCAAACCCACAACTGAAATATTTATTTGCCTTATAATCATTGATACAACTCATGTCTGGTCTGGATTGCTTATTTACCAATTTTAGTCTGCATTCCCACAAAAGCCCTTCCTGTTGAATAACATTCAAAGGTTATGATTATTATCTATGCCTGATTTTTCTCCTGTGGTCAAAAATATGTATTCTTACTTATTTAAAAAATCAAGAAAGCAAAACTACTGGTTGGGCAAGTAATTAACACAAATGACCTACTCCTCCATGATAAACAAACCAAATTCAAGCCACCAAAAAAAGAAACAAGATGTTTAATAATGATTGGGCTCATGCATGTCCTCAAAAAATTATCACAAACATGGTGGCATAAAAGAATTACAATTTATTCTTTCACATTTTACAAGGCCAGAAGTCTAAAATCAAGGAGTCAGCAAGTCACACTCTCCTCTGGAGCTCCAGGGGAGAGTTCATTTCTTGCAGTTTCTGGTAGTTACTGCCAATTCTTGGCTTGTGCCTGCATCTTTCTCTGCTCCATCTTCATGTTGCTTTCTCCTCTACATGTCTCTTTTCTTCTGTGTACCTGTGGTATTTTCCCTTGCTCATTTCTTATAAAACACATGTGATGGTGCTTAGGCTCCACCCAGATAATACAGGGTGATATCCTCATTTTGAGGTCCTTAACTTAATTAAACCTACAAAAACTCTTTTTTTCAAATAAGATAACTTTCATGATTCTGGGGACTTTGGGGATTTTGAGGGCTACCATTCAGTCCACTACAATAATCAATGTTTAAAGAATAAAGACATTTATTGGTACCTACTTAACAAGTTCAGAATAGCTGAAAAACTAATAAGGAGGTCTTGATAAAGAGCTGAATATTTTAAAAATGGTAATTATTCTATGACCCGGCAATTGCACTGCTGGGTATTTACCCCAAAGATACAGATGTAGTGAAAAGAAGGGCCATATGCACCCCAATGTTCATAGCAACAATGTCCACAATAGCCAAACTGTGGAAAGAGCCCAAATGCCCTTCAACAGACAAATGGATAAAGAAAATATGGTCCATATATACAATGGAATATTACTCAGCCATCAGAAAGGATGAATACACACCATTTGCATCAGCATGGATGGGACTGGAAGAGATTATGCTGAGTGAAATAAATCAAGCAGAGAAAGTCAATTGTTATATGGTTTCACTTATTTGTGGAACAATAAGGAATAGCATGGAGGACATTAGGAGAAGGAAGGGAAAATGAAGGGGGTGGAAAGTGGAGGGGGACATGAACCATGAGAAACTGTGGACTACAAGAAACAAACTGAGGGTTTTAGGGGGGGTGGGGGATGGGTTGGCATGGTGATGGGTATTAAGGAGGGCACATATTGCATGGAGCACTGGGTGTTAATACATAAACAATGAATCTTGGAACACTGCATCAAAAACTAATGATGTACTGTATGGGGACTAACATAATAAAAAAATTTAAAAATAAAAAATGGCAATTATTAATATGCTTACAAAAACAATAACGATATTAGTTAAATATGCAAACAGACACAAATTTCATCTTTTCAGTTACATCTGCCTGTATACAAATTGGTACACCTTGGTGCCTCACCAGTTGGAATGCATCTCTTGATCTCAGGGTCATGAGTTCAAGCCTCATGGTGGGCACAGAGATTCCAAAAAAAAAGTACAACTTACAGTGTCACTATGTTTAAAATAATAAATATAAGCCTATAAAACTACAGATTTTTTTTTCTTTTTTAAGAAAGAGCATAAGCTGGGGGTGGAGAGGCATAGAGGCAGAGGGAGAGGGAAACTTAAGCAAGCTCCATACCCAGCATGGAGTTCAGCACAGGGCTCAATCCCATGACAGGGAGATCATGACCCGAGCTGAAATCAAGAGTTGGGTGCCTAACCAACTGAGCTACCCAGGCACCCTTAAAACCATGGACATTTAATAAGAGGTTATCTTGAGAGTGGAAGATGATAAGCATAAGTATGGGAAGCAAGATATCTAAAAACAGTAAACTAAAAAATACTCTTTAAAAACAGTGATATTCTTATCAGTTTGGGATAAAGATGGATTATCTTCAGCACACCCTAAGGATGATGACACACCAACTGAAGGATCTTAGTAGTAACACTTCCATTCCACATTTTTAATAAACTTAAGTATTCAGTTACTCATTTTGGAGTACTCAGCAAACATAGGAATGTGTTAAGTGCTATATGGTAGTGGTCTTAAAATTGTGGCTTGTATCACGAATATTTTTCAGTAAATAAGAAGGCAATGATAGTTTCAAAGGAATTCATTTGAAGATCCTCAACTTCCATACATATTCTTTCTTCAATATGAACTGCCTGAGAAAGAATCTGTGGTTAAGGAGTTCCCTTTCACTATGGCCTTTCCTTGTCTCTACTCAAGAAATGTATACTTCTCACTTATTCTGAATCTTAATATGTGCAAAGTTTCAGGTAAAAAAGTCTCCAAGTCATTAAATACAGGAATAATTCCAAATATCGTAGCAGCTGAGAAAGTCAATTATTCTGTTAACTAGGTAATGCATATTTTGCCAGGCAGATAGCATCTAATTTTTTACTTTAAACACAATTAAAGGATGTTCAGCTTATATATAATTAAAATAATTTTTGGTAATAGATCATTGTAATTTGTGTCAAATAACTTGACAGGAGTTCAAAGAATTGGGTAACATTGATAAATAAAATTTCCATTCCCAGGGCTTTATCCATTCATCCATTCATCTGGCTTTATCCATTCATCTGTTGATGGACATCTGGGCTCTTTCCATATTTTGGCTATTGTGGACATTGCTGCTATAAACATTGGGGTACAAATCATATCTGTTCATGCTAGGTACCAAAGAGAGAACAGTCAGAAAAGGAAGGAGATGAGTTTGAGACATTAAACTAAATGAGAGAGGCAGGAGAATGCCAATGGCTAGGAGTACTCTCACCATTTACAGTAATTCAGAAAGCTACATATCTCACCTTTTTGTTAACTTTACAACTACTTTTGGACCTGGGTTGGAAGGTTTCAGAATTAAGGAGAAATAAAGACAGTTTCACAGGCCACTATTTAGACTTATTTATTGAAATATTATTTCTAGAAAAACTACCATGACTCTTCTCTCTTATAAACTTATGAGCAAATAGAGGGATCTATTTAGGAGGCTAAAAAGACATAACAAATGAATGTAGTACATGACTCTAGAAACAATCCTGAAATGGAGAAAAAATGCTATGGACATTATTGGGTCAATTGACAAAATAAGAAGGAATACAGAAGATAAAGTGTTGCCCCAGTGTTAAATATACTGAATTTCATAACTGCACTGTAACTATTTAAGAGAATTTTCTAACTCTTTGGAAACATACACTAAAGCAGTTAGTTTAAAGGGTCATAATATATACAACTTATTCTTAAATGGCTCAGGAAGAAGATTTTACATAAATATATATGCATGAGAAAAAAGTGGGGAGTGTTTTCTCAAAAGGGTGTAAGATAATACACACACACAAACATACATATATATGTATGGGTGGGTTGAGAAGTGAAAAGTTATTCATCTAAAAACCTTATTGGCTCTATCCTTAGTTGTATGGCTTTGAGCTAGAATGGGGTATGCTCTGCTTATCTACTGAAGTGTGAAGAGAATCAAATGAGATAGTGGACGTGAAGGTACTTTGAAAATACAATTATAAGGTTCTTATTGTTTCCATTAATGTCCAGGTCTTCAAAACTAAGATGAAATCAGCTCTGTGGGCAGGATAGGATATTTTAATTCCCAGGGCCAAAGTGGAAAAGTAAGAAAGAATGGAATGGGATGGGAAAGCAATTTTTCTTGAGGTAGCACATCTAGTTCTGAGCTCCCAAATGCCATGAAAAAGAGAGAGCTAAAAAAGACTGTGAAAGTGATAAATTCATTAAAGAAATGGGTTGAAAGATCTACATTGTGTACATCTCAGAGTCAGTTGAAAGATAAGAAGAGAGAGCAGTGAGGGGTGTTCAGTGAACAGCCATAACTAAAAACACACTTCTCCTGAGTTTGCTTTAGCTTCCCTCTCTACCGTCCTGCTTCAGGTTCTTCCTGACCCAGTTTCTCTCTCTCTGTCTCCCTCTTCCTCTCTCTCTCTCTCGACCAAACTCATACTTAGTTTCTTCCTCCTCCCCATAGCTCACTACATTTCACATTCCAGCTCTTGTCCCATGGGCCTCTGTCTTCATCTTGGTTACATGTCTGATGATCTTGATCTTATTTTAGGACTTTGATCCAAGGCCTACATGTTTCTCTCAACCACCTATGGGAGAGGTTTGTGCTCTAAGTGAGAAAGATACTTTGAAAAGAAAACACAAACTAGAAGAGAAGAGAAGCCAGGAGAAAGAAAATCCAGAAGCTACATTTTAGAGCACTGAAAATTGACAACTAGCCTGAAAACACATTAAGGGAATCAGGTATAGGCACTCTAAAGAGTCCTAGATAAAAGTTAAAAAAGAGAAACCCCAGTATTAAATAATGCAAGCATTCTCCAAAATACATTATCTGAATTATGTATGTGCTCACAAACATATTCTTGGTTACTAAATTAAAAAGACATCTTATTCCTTTTCCAAAAATCCTCAATGGAACCTGCAGCTATGAGGAAAAACCCACACTCCACTGCAACACTTAAGCATTTCCAAACTTGTAAACTAAACTTCCAACTTTTTCAGGCCATTTGTCAGAAGGACAATGACTGAATACTAAATGGCCAAGTGTGAAACCACAAGAGCTGGTTAGAAATGTGCCCACAGCAAGCTTTTGAAGCTTTGACCTTGCTTGCCAGACCAGAGAGCAGTACAGTGAAGGGGAACTAAACCAAACAGTGGCAAATCTCTATATCATAACTGCATCTTGCAGTATCCATTCTGTCACTGCCACAAAGTAAATAAGGGGAGAAAAAAAAAATCCCTTGCTCAAAACAGACCTAGAGTGGGTGTGTAGCTTTGATCTGAAAGTCTCATTTTACTTCAGTGCTTTGGGGAGGGTGGGGAAGAAGGAAGGAGAGAGAGGAGGAGGTGAGAGAAAAAACACAGCCACTTTTTTGCAATTAAATTTCAGAACCTTTTTATTATGCAGTTTCAATTCATTGAAAGTTACTTTCCCTTCCAGCCCTCCCTCCTTCCTTAAAACTCTTGCTTCACTCACTACCCCTCCTGTGTGAACACACACACACACACACACTCATGCATGCACACACACATGTGTTACCCTTGAAATGAATCAAAGCAGGCAGAGCAACTCCACCTCAGTACTTGGCTTTGTTACCAGGGATGTAAACAATATTCAAGAGGTTTTCTGGCCTTGAGAATGGTTTAACAATAATGGTACAGTTCCACTTTTGCTCAGAAAAAGCTGAAAGGAAACTAAAAGGCTTAATAGGTACAAATATTGTGCTTCAGCTACAATCAATAAATAATTCTGAAGTGAAAGAATGGCAGTGCATGGCAACATATTGAATGATGCTGTTTCTGGTAATCCTCCAGCAAAAGCTTTTGTGAAATTTTATGTTGCTAATCATATTAAATTGACCTCCGAGGGCCAGGACATAATGTTTTGTTATTGTTGTGTGTTTGTTTGTTTTATTATTTAATGGCTCTCATTTTTAAGCTTAACTTAAATTAGAGGAGGATGCAGGGGGAAAAAAACCAAGCAAACCCAAGGCTGACTTGATGAATTGTCCAGGAAAGAGTATGGGATTTGGATGCAGATGCTTAGGCCTCTGGCCAAGGAGAAATTATTGCTGTGGAGCATGAGACTGAGGAGCCCAAGTCTTCAGTTTTGAATTACTCAAGCCGTGTTCTTTATATATTTGGTTCGGTCTATTCTATTTCTCCAAAATGGCTCCTGTCTCCTTCACCTTTTCATAGTTCAGCCCAGAGTGAAGTCATAAAGAATACAGCATAAAAAACAGGATGTTCCCAAGCTAGGCTAGTACAAAATATTTCCCCAGGGTCAGCAATACTTGCATGTACAATGATATATCTTGAGGGAAGTTTTACCAAGTCCTAAATATGTATTTTTTTTCCTCTTGGCAATTCTACAAAGCAATATTAGTTGACTTGGCCACAGGCCATAAAACCTAATTAGTTCTGTGAAGTTGTTCAATGCTTAAGCCTAAACATTAATGGACAGCCAAACGGACCCAAAGAGGTTTTCTGAATTCAAAGCTTCAATGCAGAGGGACAAAAGCTAAGCAGAAGATAGAAAGGAATCAATTTCTCTTTAACCTGGGCTCTAGGGAAAAACAAAAACCCAACGAGGGAAAAGAAATATTAGTGGCAGGGCTTCCAGGACTCTACAGGGCTCTGGGGAATTAACCAAAGATCTTACACACAACTAATAAAGCTTCTACATTTTTCTTTTTAGGCAATCAGGTCACTGTACACATAGTATATTTGTCATTTTCCTCACAGCTTGGTAAAGTAGAAAAAGCAGGTACTTTTATCCTCACCACCCTAATAAAGCTTTAGAGGCTTTGTCCTCCTGTCAGAGTCTCTAGGGTTTCACTATTGAAAGATACATATTGCATAAGCAGAGTTGAAGGACTGCCTTTAATTCAGCTACTTCATCAAAGCTCAGATTCACAGAACAGTGATCAACTCTATATTCATTTTCCAACATCAGCCACCTCATTTAAATGGCACTATTTTAATGACAATAAATGTTGCATGGGCACTGTGAAGTGAGAAACATCACCCTGCATTAATACCCCATCTGCCTGCAATTTCCCTAAGATCCTGAGGCATGTTTCAAACCAAGCATTGAAGAATTTACACCTAATTAAAACCACAGTGGGAATGGAATGTCAGAGGCAGAATTTAGTTTCTTTCTTAGAATTAGAGTATTTTTGAGGTGTCAGACTAGTCTGTCCACTGGACTTGCTAAAGAGAGAAAGAAGGGAAGAGGGTGAGGGAGAGAGAGAAGAGAAAGAGGAGCAAGGAGGAGGAGCTAGATAATATATTTTTAAAACTAAAGATGATGACTTAGATATGAAGGAATTAAAGTACTAGAAAATGAACTGATTTTTGTCCCCACGTTTTTCTCTTTCCCTCTGCATGCCTAAGCCCTGCAACTGCTCTCCTGGTAGACTCAGAAATATAGATTAGATAGATAGATAGATAGATAGATAGATAGATAGATAGATATAGGTATCACACACACACACACACACGCACATAAATTTTAGAAGTGACACTGAACAGCCGAAGCATAAAGAAACAATACAAAGCAGATGAATTCAGATAATAGAAAACTAAATGTGTCTCACTGTATTACTCCAGAAGCTAAGGCCGGGAAAGGGACTTAGCCTTTTTTTTTTTTTTTAAGTTTAGTATCTATCTTTGCCACCTAGTTCTAAGTCCTAAGGTTGCAGAACAAATGTAAGAATTAAAATCTGAAAGTTTATTTGTTTCTTCCTCTCACATTTTTAAAAAGACTTCAAAGGTTTATCTGAGGAGGGAGCTAATATCTGTATAGACTATCATATACCTGACCTTAAAGTCACAGCTAAGCAAGCCATTTTATTTTGTGTGCAATAGTATTATACTTAATCCTGTGCATTCAGCAAACATGGGAGAAAGAAGAGATGAGAGAATGTAGGAGATTTGACACCCAAGATGGAAATGGGAAGCCTGGGTTCAGATAAGTTAGAAAAATTTTTAAATAATTAGTACCCATATACACATAATAAAAGAATGTCTAGGGATGGTGTGGAAGCTTTTCTTCAACGTCTCATTTTGGGCTCATCAGACCCTTTGCAGAATGTCTTTTCTCCTAAATTTACTCAAAGCTGACCAACAACCAGAGCTAGTCAGGGCCATTTGGACCTATAGTCATTACCTGGCTCTGCCATTAATGTAGATATCCCTATCTAGGGAAGGAACATGTTGATCACATTTACAATGATTAATACTTTGGGGAATGGGGATTAAGGAGGATTGAAAAGCTCAGATTTCCAAAGGACTTAGTTTTTCTCTAGTTAAAAAAAATTATCAGCAGAATTCACATTCCTTATTCAATGTAACTAAGAACCTCTTTCAGGTAACAAAGAAATAAAGTTCATGGTTTCAAATAATTAAAAGCCCACCCAATCTCCTCTTTTTCTATAGCGAGTTCATCTACTTAGTCATGCTTTCGAGGTTCTCTATCAACCCTCCATCTCAGAGATCCATAAAATATTAAAGCTAAGAGATCTTTATCAACCTCCACTCTTGAAGTAGGGATTTATGTCTATCCTCACTTACTCCTCTTTATCCTTTGTTACCAGAGTTGAAATGTCTAGCCCTTAGTCTCTTTGCTTTCTGCCTCTTTCTCCAGATACTTCCCCTCCCTCAAGCTCTGAAATTCAACACTTTGTATTTGCCAACCAAACTGCCAACCTTTCAAATAAATTACCTTTTCCATTCCCCCCATACCAGTATGTGGTGCCATAAAGAGTTACTTGTTTCTTTTCAACTGATGACTCCTTGAAGGCAATGGGTTCTTTGGGTATGCCAAAAATTCATCCCCAAAAATTGTGATCTGAAATATTCTGTATACACTGAAGTTTCTGGTTTGAATAAACTGGTTTTGATATAGAAGGAGTTATCAGGTAGAAAGGGAGAAAAGTTTTCCAGATTTTTTATTTTCTCCACACCCCAGTACCAGCCCATAATGACAAGGCTTTTACTACCTTCTTGCCCTAGTTATTAAAGAGCAGAGACATCTCAATAATAAAACTTGGTGTCATTTACCAAGTTTCCCAGTACAGTCTCTGCAACCTTCAAAATAGAAGAGAAGGGACTGAGCACTGGGGTGTGTATGTGTGACAAAATATTACTGTATAAATTACCTGGGGATTATACCCTGCTTGGGATTAGCTACACCTGAGCACCTTTCCATTAGAATGTAGTAAGTGGTGAAAAAGAGACAAAGCTAGCTGCCTAATATCCACAACAAGCAAGGACAATTAGAAAACATTTATTTTTGTTCTGTTCACACTTCTATTGCCAAAGTTAACCATATCTTTTCTAGGCTCTGGCTTGACCACCCAATTGATATCTACAAACACACAAAGGTGATTTTTATTTTTAAAAGCATTTTATACATGTTTACCCTTCAGACTTACATTTCATGTATCATTTTATATCAGGAGGCTAAGTTCAGCTCATATGCAAATATACTGGAAATTCTGATTAAGTGGAAGGGCTGACAAACAAATATTAGCTCACACAGTCAAAATTTAAACAAAATATAAATGTTACCAGAATAAGAGTCAGAAGAAGCCAGTACCATCTAACTTACAGGTGATTTTGGACAAGGCACCTTCTCTAAGCCTTCCTTTTCTGGGCATACCACTACTTGCCCTATCTGCTTCACAAAAGGGTTAGAAGGGTCAAAGAAATGTTGCCTTGAAAAATATTAAGCTTTGCACAAAGAAGGAGCATTATATTTCTCCTACAGGTCTTCATTCTAATACAGGGCCATTTATTCATGATAAAGCTTTTGTGCTAGGTACTATAAATTATAGTTTCCAGAAGTGAAACTACTTTTGATTTCTGTCAAACTTTATAACAATGTTGTGGAAGGTAAAGAGAGTGGAAGGAGGTAGTTCAAGTGACTGAGAAAATGGAATGTTTCCAGAATAAAGTAACAAGGAGAGAAAAGAGTCAATAAATCTGTCACATGAGGAGTGTCTAAAGATATGGGTGGGAAATGTTTAGTCTGGAGAGAAGACTAGATGGGGTAATGATAGTTGTTTTCAGAAATCTGACAGGTTGTTACACATAACAGAGATGTGTGTGTGTGTGTGTGTGTGTGTGTGTGTGTGTGTGTTTGGGGTGGGAGGCAGAAGGCAAAACAAAAACTAACCAGTCTCAAAAGAAAACAAAATTAACCTACAATAGTGGAGGTATGCCAAAGGGACACAGGAGCCAATTGAAAAAGCTCCTAATGGTCAAAACTGGAATGAGTTGAGAAATAAGATAGAATAGAATTGGACTATAATCCAAAGTTTAAAATAAAAATCCACTGGGAAAATGCAAATCAAAACTACAATGAGATATCCCCCTGCACATGTAAGATTAGCTAAAATCAACAACACAAGAAACAACAGATGTTCATGAGGATGTGGAAAAAGGTAACCCTCTTGCAATGCTGGTAGGAATGCAAACTGGTGTAGCCACTCTGAAAACAGTATGGAGGTTCCTCAAAAAGTTAAAAATAGAACTACCTTATGATCCAGTAATTGCACTGCTTGGTACTTACCCAAGGAATACAGAAATACTAATTCAAAGAGATATATGCACCCTTACGTCTACAGCAGCATTAGTTATAATAGCCAAATTATGGAAGCAGCCCAAGTGTCCATTAATAAATAAATGGATAAAGAAGTGGTTATATAAATGGAATATTATTCAACCATAAAAATGAATGGAATCTTGCCATTTGCAATGATGTGGATAGAGCTAGAGAGTACAATACTAAGTAAAATAAGTCAGTCAGAGAAAGACAAAAACCATACAATTTCACTCATATGTGGAATTTAATACATGAAACAAATGGGAGGAAAGGCAAGATGGCAGGAAGTAGCAGACTGAAATGATATCAGATCCCTGGAGTTCAGCTAAATGGGTATCAAACCATTCCAAACACCTACAAGTCTGCTCCACTGAGGGACATCACTCCAGAGGCTAAGTGGAGGTGGAGTCCTCACGGGGACAGTGTGGTCTCAGGTCCTGCGAGGTCACAGAAAGATTGGGGGTGTCTGAGTGTGGCAGAGCTGCCAGGAATCAGAGCAGGGAAGTTGACTACAGAGACATAGCCGAGGAATGAGCTTTCAGATCGGGATTACTTTAAACCGTGATCCAAGACACAGTCGGGCCACTTCTCTTCAAGCAGGGACCCCACACGTGGCAGATCTGGAGAGACTCACCTTCCTCCTCCAGGAGGAGCAGCACAGCAGGAATATGCTGGGTTTGGAGACTCCAAAAGGGGCTGTGCACCAGAGATAGAAATGCTCAGTCACAGGCCAGATGAGCTCAGAGTGTGGCCAGAGACCACGGAGACAGGAGTGATTGTTTATCTCTGAGAATACACTGAGGAGTGGGACCCTAAGCTCTCGGCTCCTCCACGCCAGAGATTGGGAGTCAACCATTTTCATTCCCGTCCTCAAAAGCTCTACAGAAAGTGTTCAGGGAACAAAAGCTCTGAGAGCGAACCTGAGCAGATTACTTAGCCTGGTCCCTGGCAAGGGTGGTGCAATTCTGCCTCGGGCAAAAACATTTGAGAATCACTGCAACAGGCCCCTCCCACAGAAGATCAGGAAGAACATCCAGTCAAGACCAAGCTCACTGAACAAGGAGAACAGCAGAATTCCAGAGCTAGGGGAAAGCAACACATAGAATTCATGGATTTATCCACATGATCCTTTAGTCTTACAAAGTTAAATTTTTTCTAATTTTATTTTTTCTCTTATTCTATTTTTTTCACTTCTCCTCTTTTCTCTTTTAACATTTTTAACTAGTTTATATTAACGATACCTTTCTTAAAAAATAATGCTAAACCTTCATTGTTATAGTCTTATTTTATCCCTTCATTATATTTAACCTTATTTTTTGTATACATATAGGGTTTTTCTTTTCAAAAAAATTTTGGGATACAAATCCTTCTAATAGATCAAAATATACCCTAATCTAGCACATGGCTTTTTTCTAGTCTCCAGCCTGAGCACATTCCCTCCTCTTTTATTTTTCTTTTTTGAAACAACTTATCTTATCAATTCCTTTTTTAGAATTTAAAAAAAAAATTTCATCTTTACAGTCATGTTCCATCCCTTCATCATGTTTACCCTTATTTATATATATATATATATAAGTTTTTCTTCTTTTAAAATTTTGGGAGGTAGTTTCCTCTAAGAGACCAAAATATACTCAAAATCAGGTGGGTAGCTCTGTTCTATTCACCAGTCCCATATACACACACACACACACACACATATAATAATTATATATAATATAATAATATATAATAAAATATAATATATAAAATATAATATATATAATTTTAAAAAGATAAATAAATAATTATATATATATAATTATATATATATAATTATTTATTTATCTTTCTTATATTTCTCCCCCTTCCTTCTCCCCTTGGTTTTGGATCCCTTCTGATTTCTTTAGTGTATATTTTTGTGGTGTCTTTGCCACGCTTTTAGTATTTTATTCTCTCATTCATATATTCTTATCAGGATAAAATGACAAGGCAGAAAAACTCACCACAAAAAAAAGAAAAGAAAAAGAGGCAGTACCAAAGACTAGGGACCTAATAAATATGGACATTCGTAATATGTCAGAACTAGAGTTCAGAATGACAATTCTCAAGGTGCTAGCTGGGTGTGAAAAAGGCGTGGAAGATATTAAAGAAACCCCTTCTGGAGAAATAAAATCCCCTTCTGGAGAAATAAAAGAACTAAAATCTAACCAAGTTGAAATTTAAAAAGCTATTAATGAGGTGCAATAAAAAATGGAGGTTCTTATTGCTAGGATAAATGAGGCAGAAGAGAGAATTAATGATATAGAAACCAAATGACAGAGAGTAAAGAAGCTGAGCAAAAGAGAGACAAACAACTACTGGCACAAGGGGAGAATTCGAGAGATAAGTGATACCATAACATGAAACAATATTAGAATAATTGGGATTCCAGAAGAAGAAGAAAGAGAGAGAAGAGAAGAAGGTATATTGGAGTGAATTATAGTAGAGAATTTCCCTAATATGGCAAAGGAAACAAGCATCAAAATCCAGGAGGCACAGAGAATCCCCCTCAAAATCAATAAAAATAGGTCCACACCCCATCATCTAATAATAAAAATTACAAGTCTTAGTGACAAAGAGAAAATCTTAAAAGCAGCTTGGGACAAGAAGTCTGTAACATACAATAGTAGAAATATTAGATTGGCAGCAGAATTATCCACAGAGACCTGGCAGGAAAGAACTGGCATGATATATTCAGAAAACTAAACGAGAAAAACATGCAGCCAAAAATACTATATCAAGCTAGGCTATCATTGAAAATAGAAGAAGAGATAAAAAGCTTCCAGGACAAAAAAAAATTTTTTTAAAGAATTTGCAAACACCAAACGAGCCCTACAGGAAATATTGAAAGGGGTCCTCTAAGCAAAGAGAGAACCTAAAAGTAACAGACCAGAAAGGAACAGAGACAATATACAGTAACAGTCACCTTACAGGCAATACAATGGCACTAAATTCACATTTTTCAATAGTTACCCTGAGTGTAAATGGGCTAAATGCTCCAATCAAAAGACACAGGATATCAGAATGGATAAAAAAACAAAACCCATCAATATGCTGCCTACAAGGAACTCATTTTAGACACAAAGACACCTCCAGATTTAAAGTGAGGGGATGGAAAACAATTTACCATGCTAATGGACATCAAAAGAAAGCTGGGGTGGCAATCCTTATAGCAGATAAACTATATTTTAAGCCAAAGACTATAATAAGAGATGAGGAAGGGAACTATATCATACTTAAAGGCTCTGTCCAACAAGAAGATCTAACAATTTTAAATATCTATGCCCCTAACAAGGGATCAGCCAACTATATAAACCAATTAATTTAAAAAAAATCAAAGAAAAACATTGACAATAATACAGTAATAGTAGGGGACTTTAACATCCCCCTCACTGAAATGGAGAAATCATCCACGCAGAAGATCAACAAGGCAATAAAGGCCTTAGATGACACCCTGGACCAGATGGACATCACAGATATATTCAGAAGATTTCATCCCAAACAACATAATACACATTCTTCTCTAGTTCACAGGGAACATTCATCAGAATAGATCACATCCTGGGTCACAAACCAGTTCTCAACCTGTACCAAAAGATTGGGATCATTCCCTGCGTATTTTCAGGCCATAATGCTCTGAAGCTAGAACTCAATCACAAATGGAAAGTTGGAAAGAACTCAAATACATGGAGGCTAAAGAGCATCCTTCTAAAGAATGAATGGGTCAACCAGGAAATTAAAGAAGAATTTTAAAAATTCATGGAAACAAACGAAAAGGAAAACAAAATTGCTCAAAATCTGTGGGACACAGCAAAGGCAGTCCTGAGAGGAAAGTATATAGTGATACAAGCCTTTCTCAAGAAACAAGAAAGGTCTCAAGTACAAAACCTAAACCTACACCTAAAGGAGCTGGAGAAAGAACAGCAAAGAAAGCCTAAACCCAGCAAGAAAAGAGAAATAATAAACATCAGAGCAAAAATCAATGAAATGAAACCAAAAGAAGAGTAGAACAGATCAATAAAACTAGGATCTGGTTCTTTGAAAGAATTAATAAGATTGATAAACCCCTGGCCAGACTTATCAAAAAGAAAAGAGAAAGGACCCAAATTTATAAAATCATGAATGATAGAGGAGAGATCACAACCAACACCAAAGAAATGCAAACAATTATAAGAACATATTATGAGCAACTATAAGCCAGCAAATTTGACAATCTGAAAGAAATGGATGCATTCCTAGGGACATATAAACTACCAAAACTGAACCAGGAAGAAATAGAAAACCTGAACAGACCATAACAAGTAAGGAGATTGAAGTAGTCATCAAAAATCTCCCAACAAACAAGAGCCCAGGTCCAGACGGCTTCCCAGGGGAATTCTACCAAACATTTAAAGAAGAATTAATTCCTATTCTCCTGAAACTGTTCCAAAAATTAGAAATGGAAGGAAAACTTCCAAACTCATTTTATGAGGCCAGCATTATCTTGACCCCAAAACCAGACAAAGACCCCACCAAAGAGGAGAATTACAGACCAATATCCTTGAGGAACACAGATGCAATAATTCTCACCAAAATACTAGCCAATGGGATCCAACAGTATATTAAAAGGATTATTCACCACGACCAAGTGGGATTTATTCCTGGGCTGGAAGGTTGGTTCAACATCCACAAATCAACCAATGTAATACAATGTTAATAAAAGAAAGAACAAGAACCATATGATACTCTCAATAGACACTGAAAAAGCATTTGACAAAGTACAGCATCCTTTCTTGATCAAAACTTTTCAAAGTGTAGGGATAGAGGGAACATACCTCAATATCATCAAAGCCATCTATGAAAAACCCTCAGCAAATATCATTCTCGATGGGGAAAAACTGAGAGCATTTCCCCATGGTCAGGAACATGGCAGGAATGTCCACTATCACCAGTGTTATTCAACGTAGTACTAGAAGTCCTAGCCTCAGCAATCAGACAACAAAAAGAAGTAAAAGTCATCTGAATTGGCAAAGCAGAAGTCAAACTCTAACTTTTTGCAGATGATATGATACTTTATGTGGAAAACCCAAAAGACTCCACTCTAAAACTGCTAGAACTCATTCAGGAATCCAGTAAAGTGGCAGGATATAAAAATCAATGCACAGAAATCAGTTGTATTTCTTTACGCCATCAGCAAGACAGAAGAAAGAGAAATTAAGGAGTCAATCCCATTTACAATTGCCTCCAAAAACACAAGATATATAGGAATAAACCTAACCAAAGAGGTAAAGAATCTGTACTCAGTAAACTATAAAGTACTCATGAAAGAAATTGAGGAAGACACAAAGAAATGGAAAAATGTTTCATGCTCATGGATTAGAAGAACAAACATTGTGAAAATGTCTATGTTACCTAAAGCAATCTACACATTTCATGCAATCCCTATCAAAATACCATCAATTTTTTTCAAAGAAATGGAACAAATAATCTTAAAATTTATATGGAACAAAAAAAATTATATGGAACCAGAAAAGTCCCCGAATAGCCAGAGAAATGTTGAAAAAGAAAGCCAGAGTTGGTGGCATCACAATTTCAGACATCAAGCACTATTAGAAAGCTGTAATCATCAAGACAGTATGGTACTGGCACAAAGACAGACACATGGATCAATGGAACGGAATAGTGATCCCAGAAATAGACCCTCAACTCTATGATCAACTAATCCTCAACAAAGCAGGAAAGAATGTCCAAGGAATAAAGACAGTCTCTTCAACAAATGGTGTTGCCACATGCAGAAGAAGGAAACTGGACCATTTTTTACACCACATACAAAAATAGACTCAAAATGGATGAAAGACCTCAATGTGAGACAAGAATCCAAAAATCCTTGAGGAGAACACAGGCAGCAACCTCTTCGACCTCAACCACAGCAACTTCTTCCTAGAAACATCGCCAAAGGCAAGGGAAGCAAGGCCAAAAATGAACTCTTGGGACTTCATCAAGATCAAAAGCTTCTGCACAGCAAAGTAAACAGTTAACAAAACCAAAAGACAACTGACAGAATAGGAGAAGATATTCGCAAATGACGTATCAGATAAAGGGCTAGTATCCAAAAATCTTTAAAGCACTTACCAAATTCAACACCCAAAGAACAAATAATCCAATGAAGAAATGGGCAGAGGACATGAACAGACATTTCTGCAAAGAAGACATCTAGATGGCCAACAGACACATGAAAAAATGCTCCACATCACTCAGCATCAGGGAAATACAAATCAAAACCACAATGAGACATCACCTCACACCAGTCAGAATGGCTAAAATTAACAAGCCAGGAAATGAAAGATGCTGGTGAGGATGTGGAGAAAGTGGAACCCTCCTACACTGTTGGTAGGAATGCAAGCTGGTGCAGCCACTCTGGAAAACAGCATGGAGGTTCCTCAAAAAGTTGAAAATAGAGCTACCCTATGGCCCAGAAATTGCACTACTGGGTATTTACCCTAAAGATACAAATGTAGTGATCCGAATGGGCACCTATACCCGAATGTTTATAGCAGCAATGTCCACAACTATGGAAAGAATCTAGATGTCCATCAACAGATGAATGAATAAAGAAGATGTGGTATATATACAATGGAATACTATGCAGCCATCAAAAGAAATGAAATCTTGCCATTTGCAACAACGTGGATGGAACTAGAAGGTATTATGCTGAGTGAAATAAGTCAATCAGAAAAAGAAAATTATCATATGATCTCCCTGATATGAGGAATTTGAGAGGCAGAGTGGGGGGTTGGTGGGTAGGGAAGGAATAAATGAAATAAGATGGGATTGGGAGGGAGACAAACCATAAGAGATTCTTAAGCACAAAACAACCTGAGGGTTGCTGGGGGAGGGGGTGTGTGGAGACGGTGGCTGGGTTATGGATATTGGGGAGGGTATGTGCTATTGTGAGTGCTGTGAATTGTGTAAGCATGATGATTCACATACCTGTACCCCTGGGGCAAATAATACATTATATGTTAATAAAAATAATTAATAAAAAATAATAATAAATGATAGAAAGAAAACAAATGAGCAAAGGGAAAAAGGAGATTGAAATAAATGAGGAAATGGATTCTTAACTATAGAGAACAAACTGATTACTACCCAAGGGCCTGGGTGAGGGAATGGGTTAAATAGGTGGTGAGGATTAAAGAGTATGCTTATTTTAATGAGCACTGAGTAATGTATAGAATTATTGAATCACTATATTGTACACCAGGAACTAATACAACACTGTAATGTTAACTATACTGGAATTTAAAAAATTTCATAAAAAATCCATGAGCCTATATTGATATAAATAAATGATTGAATAAATAAATGAGAGAGAACAGACACATCTTCAGTGCACAAGATTTCCAAATGATACATGTAAATACTCCCTTCTCAGGGAAGTGTTACACAATTCTCCAGTCTTAAAATGTGGACTGCCCAAAGTAACTCCTTCCAAAGAACACATTATGGAAATTTTAAAAAGTAACTTTATAGTGGAGAAACCTGACAAACACGCCTTAGCCAAGTCATCACAGTGAACATCAACAGTGATAAGTCATGTTGATAGTATGTACCCATGATATGATGTGATGAAAATAGCATATTACCTCTCTGGTTTTCCACCCTAAAACACATTACCCAAGTCTAATCATGTTAAAAAGATCAGAGGAATCATGAAGGAGGGACATTCTACAAAATGCCTGATCACTAATCCTTAAAACTGGTCAGGGAAAGTCCAAGAAACTTCACAGTCAAGAGGCGTTAAAGAGACATGATGACTAGGGGCACCCGAGTGGCTCAGTGGGTTAAGCCTCTGCCTTTGGCTCAGGTCATGGTCTCATGGTCTCAGGGTCCCGGGATCGAGCCCCGCATCGGGCTCTCTGCTCAGAGGAGAGCCTGCTTCTCCTTCTCTCTCTGCCTGCCTCTCTGCCTACTTGTGATCTCTGTCTGTCAAATAAATAAAAATTAAAAAAAAAAAAGAGAGACATGATGACTAAATGTAGTGTGGTATCTTGGATGGGACCTGGAAAAAAAACTTTAGGGAATTAGTAAGAAAATACAAATACAGGCTTTAGTTAATAATAATATATTGGTATTGGTTTGTTAGCTGTGATAAATGTACCATAGTAATGCAAGATATTAATAATAGAGGAAACTAGATATGGGGTATATGGAAACTCTATACTATGGTCACAGTGTTTCTGTAGATCAAAAATTGTTCTAAAATAAAAGGTTATTTTTTTATTTAATTTTTTAAATTTATTTTCAGTGTAACAGTATTCATTGTTTTTGCACCACACCCAGTGCTCTATGCAAAAAAAAAAAAAAAGGTTATTTTTTAAAAAAACAGGGAGGGGCAGCTGGCTGGCTCAGGTGGTTGAGTGACCAACTCTATTTTGGCTCAGGTCATGATCATAGGGTTATGAGATCAAGTCTTGCATTGGGCTCAGCACTCAGTGTAGAATCTGCTTCAGATTCTCCTTCTACCTCTCTGCCCCTCCCCTCACTCTTTCTCTCAAAATAAATAAATAAAAACTTTAAAAAAACAAACAGGGAAACCTACAAGAAAACACATTTTGGCTCAGTTTAAAAATAGGATTTCTGAAAAGAAATAAAAAGTATTCAAGTTGGAAATGAAGAAGAAATTTTTCTCTATTAAGATGACATGACTTTATATATAGAAAACCCTAAAGATTCCACAAAAAACCTCTTGGATTTAATAAGCAAATTTAGCAAAGTTGTAGGATACTAAACGAACACACAAATATCAGTTATGTTTCTATACACTAACAATGAACAATCCAAAAAAATTAAGGAAACTATTCCATTTACACAAGGATCAAAAAGAATAAAATATTTAGGAATAAACTTAACCAAGAAAGTTAAAGACTTGTACACTGGAAAGTACAAAATGTTGCTGAAAGAAACTAAAGAAAACAACAAATAAAAAGACATTCATGTTTATGGATTGGAAGACTTAATATTAAGATGTTAAGCTGTCAATATCACCCACAGTGATCTATAGATTCAATTCAATCCATATAAAAAAAAAACCCATGACTGTTCTTGCAGAGATAGAAGAAACAATCCTAAAATTCATATGATATCATAAGGGACCTCAAATAACCAAAAAAATCTTGAAAAGAAGAGTTGGAGAAAAGTTGGAGGCATCATACATCATACATCATATATATATGTAGAGAGAGAGAATAGGGCACAGAAATAAACCTTCAAATTAATAGTCAAATAATTTTTCAACAAGGGTTCCAAGACAATTCAATGGGAAAGAGACACTGTTCTCAATAAATGGTGTTGGGAAAATGGGATATCCACATGCAAAAGAATGAAGTTGGACTCTTACCTCACACCATATATAAAAATTAACTCAAAATGAACCAAAGACCTAAATGCAACAGTTAAAACTATAAAACTCTTAGAAGAAAACATACATGAAAAGTTCATAGTGCTGGATTTGGCAATGATTTCTTGGCCAGGATACCAAAAGCCTGGGCAACAAAAGAAAAAAGTAGATAAATTGAACTACATAAAAATTGAAAAAAAATGTACATCGAAAGATATTTTCAACAAATTGAAGAGGCAATCCAGAGATTTGAGGAAGATGGCAAAAAAATGGAGGACCTGCAATTCTCTTCTGCAATTCTACAAATAGAGAAGTCACCACTTTTTGCAAGGTAATAGGTGCAGAGACATGAATCTGAGGGGATATGTCAGAAGATAAACCCCAGGAGAAGGGAGCTACCTTAAGCTGGCTACTGGAAAGTGATATAGCAGGGGAGTGCAAAATCAGAACTATTAGAAGTCTGTTGCTGTAAGGAACATCCCTGCCTAAAATGTGCTCAGGTGGAGAAGTGGGGCAAAATCCTAGTTGGGACGGTGGGGTCTCAGGATTTCCAGGGTCACAAAAAGAACGTGGGTGCCTGAATGCAGCAAGGTTCCCAAACACTGAAGCAGGGAGGCCAGCTTAAATTAGTGAGCCCTAGAGTGGCCTTCAGCTAGGTGTTGCCATGAAGAGCAAACCTCAGAACCATTGGGCTACTACTCTCCAAGAAGGGGCCAAGCAAATGACAAGCGCTGGGAGACTTTGCTCCATCCCCACGAGACCTTTCCTCAGCAGGGACCCAGCAAGAGGAGGGGCTGAGGTGAGAAACCCTCCCCCACCCAGGATGGGTACCGGTGTGCACCAAGGGAGTCTGCAGAGTTTGGTGCACACAAAAGAAATTGACTGCTTTTCCCTGAGGGAGCATGTAAGAGTGGGGTCAGAGATCCTTCAGCTCTGGGGCTGGAGATCAGAGAACTCATATTTTTAATTTTTTTCATCCTCTGAAGCAGTGGGGAGAGCCTTCAGGAAACAAAAGCCACATAGAGCCACCCAAAGCAGCTTACACTGAGCCTGGCACCCTGGCAAAGGGAGGTGCAACTTCTCCGAGGCAAAGACACCACAGAATCAGTGCAACAGGCCCCTCCACCAGACCAGTTAGAACATCTCGTGAATACCAAATTTATGGATCACTCAGAACTGAACAACTCCTGGGCGAGGGGAAAATAGTATATAGAATTCAATGTTTTTTCCCATGAATCTTCAGTCCTTCAGTTTAAGATTTTTTTCCCTTTTTTCTTCCTTTTCAATTAGTTTCTTATTCCATCAATTCTTTGTTTTTAAGTCTTCCAATTTTCATTTTTTAGATACATTTTAGAGATATATTCTTCATTTTTGGTTTCCTTTCACTATACTCAATTTTATTTTTGTATTAATGTAAGTTTTGTTTTCTTTACAATTTTGGGATTTAGTGTCTTCTAACAAAAAGACCAAAATACACACAGACCAAGTGGATCACACAATTTTGTCCACCTGGGAGATTATGTTCTCTCTTTTTTTGCCTCTTTTTCTTTTTTCTTTCTTTTTCCTTACTTTTCTTTCTTTCTTTCTTTTTTTGGTTTCTGAACTCTTCAGATTTGTCTAATGTGTATTTCACTGGGGTTGTGGATGCTATTTTTCATTTTATTCCCTTGTTCATCTAGTCTTCTCTGGACAAAATGACTAGAAGGAGAAATTCACAGCAAAAGAATGAACCAGAGGTAATACTTTCTGCCAAACACCTAATCAATATGTATAGAAATAAAATATCAGAGCTGGAATTCAAGATAATGATTATAAATGCACTAGCTGGGCTTGAAAAAAGAATAAAAGACATCAGAGAATCTCTTAGTGAAGAAATAAAATCTAATCAGGCTGAAATTAATAATTCTGTAACTGAGATGAAGTCTAAAGTGGATGCTCTAACAGCTAGAGTACGAGGCAAAAGAGAGAGTCAGTGACATAGACAAGATGGTAGAAAGGAAAGAAGCTGAGGAAAATAAAAACAACTGATGGATCATGAAGGGAGCTTCAAGAAATCAGCAAAGCCATAAAGCAAAACAATATTAGAATTATTGGCATCCCAGAAGAAGAAGAAAGAGAGAGGAAGGACAGAAGATGTATTTGAGGAAATCAGAGCTGTGAATGTGCCTAATCTAGGGAAGAAAACAGGCATTTAAGTCCAAGATGTAGAGAGAAACCTCTTCAAAATCAATGAACTAGGTCAAGGAATCAACAGGTAATAGTGCAGCTTGCAAATTTCAGACATAAAGAGAAGATCCTGAAAGCAGCTCGAGGCAAGAGCTTCTTAACCTACAATGGTAGAAACATTAGATTGAGCAGACCTATCCACAGAGACCTGGCAGACCAGAAAGGGCTGGCATGATATATTCAGGGAACTAAATGAGAAAAATATGCAGCCAAGAATACTTTATCTGGCAAGGATGTCATTCAGAATGGAAGGAGAGATAAAGAACTTCCAGGACAAACAGAAACTAAGAGAATTTGTGATCACTAAACCAGCCCTGTGAGAAATATTAAAAGAGATCCTGTAAGCAAAGAGAGAGCCCCAAAGCAGCATATATCAGAAAGAAACAGAGACCATCTACAGAAACAGGGACTTTATGGGGATACAATGGCACTAAATTCATATCTGTCAGTAGGTACAATGAATGTAAATAGGATAAATGCTTCAATAAAAAGACACAGGGTATCAGATTGGATAAAAAAGCAAGACCCATCCATATGCTGTCTACAAGAGACTCATTTTAAACCCAAGAATACCTCCAGATTGAAAATGAGGGGGGTGGAGAACAATTTGTCATCCAAGTGGACATCAAAAGAAAGCTGGGGTAACAATCCTTATATCAAATTAGACTTTAAAGACTGTAGTAAGGTATAAAGAGGGACCTTATATCATACATAAAGGGTCTATCCAACAGGAAGATCTAACAATTCTAATTATTTATGCTCCTAACTAAGGAGCAGACAATTATATCAACCAATTAATAAAAAAATTAAAGAAACACATTGATAATAATACAATAATAGGAGGGGAATTTAACACCCTACTCACAGCAATGAACAGATCACCTAAGCAGAAAATCAACAAGGAAACAAAGGCTCTGAATGACCAGATGGACTTCACAGATATATACAGAGTATTCCATCCTAGAGCAACAAAATACACATTCTTCTTGAATGCACATGGAACATTCTCCAGAATAGATCACATACTGGGTCACGAATCAAGTCTCAACTAGTACCAAAATATTGGAATTATTCCCTGCATATTTTCAGACCCGTGCTTTGAAACTTGAACTCAATCACAAGAAGAAATTTGGAAGGAACTCAAACACTTGGAAGTTAAAGTGTATCCTACTAAAGAATGAATGGGTCAACCAGGAAATTAAAGAATTTAAGAAATTCATGGAAACAAATGGAAAAGAAAACATGACTGTTCAGAACCTTTGGGATGCACCAAAGGTGGTCCTAAGAGGGAAGTACATAGCAATACAAGCCTTTCTCAAAAAATTATAAAAGTCTCAAATACACATGTTAACATTACACCAAAAGAAACTAAAGAAAAAAAAAAAAAAAACAAATAAAGCCCAAACCAAACATGACAAAAGAAACAATAAAGATTAGGGTAGAAATCAATGAAATAAAAACCAAAAGAACAGTAGAACAGGTCAATGAAACTAGAAGTTGGTTCTTTGTAAGAATTAGTTAGATCAATACACCCTTAGCCACACTTATCAAAAAGAAAAGAGAAAGGATCCAAATTAATAAAATCATGAATGAAAGGGGAGAGATCATGAATAATACCAAGGAAATTTACCAAACAATTTTTAGAACATATTATGTGCAACTATATACTAACAAATTAGGCAATCTGGAAAAAATGGATTGGATGCATTCCTGGAAACTTAAAACTACAAGAATTGAAACAGGAGGAAATAGGAAAACCTGAACAGACTCATAACAAGCAAGGAAATTGAAGCAGTAATCAAAGATCTCCCAACAAACAAGAGTCCAGGGCTGGGGCTTCCTAGGGGAATTTTACCAAACATTTAAAGAATAACTAATACCTATTCTTCTGAAGCTGTTTCAAAAAAGTGAAATGGAAGGAAAAGTTCCAAACTTATTCCATGAGGTCAGCATTATCTTGATCCCAAAACCAGACAAAGGCCTCATTAAAAAGGATAATTACAGACCAGTATCAATTGATGAACATGGATGCCAATATTCTCACTAAGATACTAGCCAATAGGATCCAACAGTATATTAAAACAATGATTCACCACGATGAAGCAAGATTTATTTCTGGGCTGCAAGGTGGTTCAACGTTCACAAATCAATCAATGTGATGCATCACATTAATAAAAGAAAGGACAAGAACCATATGATCCTCTCAATGGATGCAGAAAAAGCATTTGACAAAATAAGGCATCCTTTCTTGATTAAAACTCTTCACAATGTAGACATAGAGGGAACATACCTCAATATCATAAAAGCCATATATGAAAAGCCCTCAGCAAATATAATTCTCAATGGGGGAAAACTGAGAGCTTTTCCCTTAAAGTCAGGAACAGGAGATGGAGGCCTACTTTCACCACTGTTGTTCACACATAGAACTAGAAGTCCTAGCCTCAACAATCAGAAAAACAAACAAACAAAGAAAATAATAAAAGGCATCCGAATCAGCAAAGCAGAAGTCAAACTCTCACTTGTTGCAGATGACATGATACTTTATGTGGAAAACCCAAAAGACTCCATCCCAAAATTGCTAGAACTCAGAGAAATTCGGCAACATGGGAGGATACAAAATCAGTGCACAGAAATCAGTTGCGTTTCTATACAGGAAAAATGAGATAGAAGAATGACAAATTAAGGAATCAATCCCATTTATAATTGCATCAAAAACCACAAGATCCCTAGGAATAAACCTAACCAAAGAGGTAAAGGATCTATACTCTAAAAACTACAGAACACTTGTGAAAGAAATTGAGGAGAACACAAAGAGATGGAAAAACATTCCATGCTAATGGATTGGGAGAACAAATATTATTAAAATGTCTATGCTACCCAGATCAATCTACACATTCAAAGCACAAATACTGCTTCAAGTATAATGGTATAAAATAATGGTACAAAATACCATCAACATTTTTCACAGAACTGGAACAAATAATCCTAAAATTTGTATGGAACCAGAAAAGACTCTGAATAGACAGAAGAATGTTGAAAAAGAAAACCAAAGCAGGGGCATCACAATACCAGACTTTAAGCTCTATACAAAGCTGTAATAATCAAGACAACATGGTACTAACACAGAAACAGACACATAGATCAATAGAACAGAATAGAAAACCCATAAATGGACCCTCAACCCTGGACAACTAATCTCCAACAAATCAGGAAAGAATGTCCAACGGAAAAAAAGACAACCTCTTCAACAAATGGTGTCGGGAAAATTGGACAGCCACATGTAGAAGAATGAAACTGGACCATTTTCTTACACCATACACAAAAATCAACTCAAAATGGATGAAAGATCTAAATGTAAGACAGGAATCCATCAAAATCCTGGAGGAGAACACAAGCAGCAACCTCTTTGACCTCGGCTACAGCAACTTCTTGCTAGACACATCTCTAAAGGCAAGGGAAACAAAAGTAGAAATGAACTATTGGGGATTCATCCAGACAGAATCTTTTGTACAGCAAAGGAAAGAGTCAACAAAACTAAAAGGCAACCTATGGAATGGGAGAAGATATTTGCAAATGACAGATAAAGGGCTAGTGTCCAAGATCTATGAATAACTTATCAAACTCAACACCCAAATAACAAATAATCCAGTCAGGAAATGGGCAGAAGGCATGAACAGGCATTTCTCCAAAGAAGACATACAAATGGCCACAGACACATAAAAAAATGCTCCACATTACTTGCCATCAGGGAAATACAGTTCAATACCATAATGAGATACCACCCCACAGCAGTCAGAATGGCTAAAATTAACAAGTCAGGAAACAACAGATGTTGCAAGGATGTAGAGAAAGAGGAACCCTCTTCCGCTGCTGGTGGGAAATGTAGGTTGGTACAGCCACTCTAGAAAAGAGTATGGAGGTTCCTTAAGAAGTTAAAAATAGGTGCACCTGGGTGGCTCAGTGGGTTAAAGCCTCTGCCTTCGGCTCAGGTCATGATCTCAGGGTCCTGGGATCGAGCCTCGCATCGGGCTCTCTGCTCCACAAGCAAGGAGCCTGCTTCTCCATCTCTCTCTGCCTGCTGATCTCTCTCTATCAAATTAAAAAAAATCTTTAAGAAGTTAAAAATAGAGCTACCCTAAACCCAGCAGTTGCACCACTGGGTATTTACCCCAAAGATACAAATGTACTGATCTGATGGGGCACCTGCATCCCAATGTTTATAGCAGCAATGTCCACAATAGCCAAACTGTGGAAAGAGCCCCAATGTCCATCAACAGATGAATGGATAAAAATGTGTGTGTGTGTATATATACACACAGCAATACACACACACACACACACACAATGGAATATTACTCAGTCATCAGAAAGGATTAATACTTGCAATTTACCTTGACATGGATGGAACTGGAGGCTGAGTGAAATAAGTCTGTCAGAGAAAGAAATTATTATATAGTTTCAATCACATGCAGAATGTAAGAAACTGAAGAGCATCATAGTGGAAGCAAGGGAAAAGTAAATAAGAACTCATCAGAGAGGAGAAAAACCATGAGAGGCTCTTAACTATAGCAAACTGAGCATTGCTGGAGGGGGGATGGACGGGGAGCTGGGGTAATTGGGTGATGGGCATTAAGGAGGACATGAGATGTGCTGAGAGCACTGTGTGTTACAGGCAACTGATGAATTATTGAACACTATATCAAAAAATAAAGAAGCAGTACATGTTGGCTGATTGAATTTAAATAAAAGAAATGAAAAGGCAATCCATGGAATGGGAAAAATATTTGTAAATCATATATCTGAAAACGGATTGATATACAAAATAAAGAACTCCTACAACTCAGCAACAAAGAACCCCAAATAACCCAAATAAAAAATGAACAAAAACTTAGACATTTCTTCAAAGAAAGATTTTTTAAATGGCCAATAAGCACAAAAAAGTTGCTTAATATCACTAATCTTTAGGTAAATGGATATTTAAAACACAGTGTGATATTATTGCACAAACATTAAGATGGCTATTATTAGATAAAAAGGAAAATAACAAACCTTGGCAAGGATATCGATAATTTGGAACCCTTGTGCAACTCTTGGTGGGAATGTAAAATGGTTCAGCTGCTATGGAAAATAGTATGTCAAAAAATTAAAGATAGAATTATATGATCTATAAATTTCACTTCTGGATATATATCTGAAAGATTTGAGAGCAGAGTCTTGAAGCAGTATTTGTTCATAGAAGCATTCTTCACAACAGCCAAAAGGTGGAAGTAAATGTGTATCAACAGATGACTGGATAAACAAAATATGATATATACATATAATAGAGTATTATTCAGCCTTAAAGAAGGAAATTCTGACACATGCTATAACAGAGATGAACCTTGAGGACTTTATGTTAAGTGAAATAAGCAAGTTACAAAAGGACAAATAAGTACTGCATGATTCCACTTATATGAGGAACCTAGAATAGTCAAATTCATAAAGACAGAAAATAATATGATGGCATCAGGGGATTGAAGGAGGGGAAAATTGGAATATTGGAAGTTATTATTTAGTGAGTACTGAGTTTTAGTTTTGCAAGATGAATAGAGTTCTGGAGATGGATGGTGGCTATGATTGCATAACAATGTGAATGTACTTAATGTCACAGAACTGTACACCTAAAAATAATTTAGATGGGAAATTATATGTTATGTGTATTTTAGCACAATTAAAATAATAAAATAAAAAAGACTAGTGTTCTGGCAAGGACTGCCTTTGGAGGTAGTTGCTTATCTATAGATATATCTAAGCAAGGTAATCTAGAAAAGTGATTAATGTATTAAATAATAATGGTTTATGTGATCGATTTATTACTAGGAGGCAGAAAATTTGTGGCCAAGAGTCAATGTGACACTTAGTTGATAAACATACAATAGCAAGGAAGGTGGGTCTTCCAAATTTTATTGTGATTTGCTGCACAAAGCACCAGTGAGGCAAAACTTACATCTGTCTTCTTCTAGCAGGCAGTTAGAAATAGGACAGTTGTTGGTTTACCTCCTTTTCCATTATACATCTATCATTTTTTTACATTTATCTTTTTTGGTTCCTGCTGAACAAAGTATTATGTATGCAATTTACAATCCCCAGAGGCATGTACTATCTTACATGTTGCCTTCAAATAGTCCTGTGCACATAATTCTTCCCTAATAAAAGAATTTCCCTGAAATGAGGGCTACATTACTGACCTACCACTCCATGATTACTCCTACCACCTTCTTCCCAGCTATAGTACCTTAAACTTAGTAGGTAGTCTTTAAGTATATTGTATCTATGAACAACTGAGCTTCAGATAAATGGAATGAGATAGCTCCTTTAATACTCCTTCCAGAAACTGAGAACCTGTCTCAAATCTCAAGGCAATTCCCAACCACACTGTGTGCCTTTAATGTATATTAAAGTGTCTCTGCCTGACTGTTAAAGGTGGGACATTGGTTTCCTATCCTAGGACTGGAACTTACACAATTGGCTCTCCTAGACCATGAAGTCCATTATTCATCTGTTTCCAGTGTCTCAGGTAAGTATATATTGCAGTCCTCACTGGAAAAGATAAGAGAGGTAAATAGATGAGGAAGCCCAAAATAATTGCAAGGGACCTCAGCCACAGATCAGTTAGATCAGTTCTTCTCAATCTTTTCATACCTTTCCAAACCCTTCTGATATCTTTTTTTTTTTTAAATAAGGCCTAGGGCTTCTATGAGTTCTTTTTCTTCTGAAAAAATTGCATTTATTAAATAATAGCTTTTCCATGTGCATGGGTGCACACACACACTTATGCATCAGACTTCCTGATCAGCATGGATAACCAATGTTATTGTGCTTGGTTGGTGTAATTTGGGGAAAAACAAACCTGACAGATAATTGGGATAGCTGTATGATAGTTAAGTCTCTATTTTCTTTAAAGTTTGAAATACTGAAAATGAGTTAAGAATTCCAGTGATTACCTTTGCAGTCCATTAAAATGACCAGAGACCTCAGGCTGGAAATCACTGATGTCATTAGCTCCACCGCCCTCCATTTTTTCAGTCACCTAGTAAGGCTTTTGGCCAAATAGAAAGTTAATCTTAACTGGGATTAAAACTTACCCTATTCGAGGCCAGTTGCTTTCTTGGCTTTCTTCACGACACTTTTGGCCTATAACTTTGACTCATCTATGATGAGTCATGTAATTTTTTGTAAATGTCATGAAGGGAGCTTTTGGTCAAAATCTGTATTAGAATTCTCCAGAGAAACAGAACCAATAAGAGATTATATATCTGTGTGTGTATGTGTGTGTATGTGTGTTGTGTGTGTGTGTGTGTGTATATATATATATATATATATGTATGTATATGTGTGTGTGTGTGTATGTATATATCACTTCTCTTGTCTTTTCCAGTGAGGACTGCAATATATACTTACCCGAGACACTGGAAACAGATGAATAATGGACTTCTTGGTCTGCCACCCTCCTTGAGTCAGAGAACAGCTGTAAGCTTTCTACAGTCCACATATGCCCCCTAAACCACACATTCAGACCTGATTGGTTAAGGGGGGGGGGGGTTGGATTGGCAAAAATATTGCAAGGTTTCCCACAACCAAGATGGTCAGCATGCAGGCAAGTTCTCTGGAGTCTAGATGCAGTAAGTGCCACTTCATATTTCCCAAAGCCTTTGATAGGTGTGGCAGGTTAAGACTCCCACAGAGAGGTTATCTGCCCACTTTGAAGGGGAAAATGCTACTCGGTGCCTAAAGCCACTCCTTGTTAAAAGCAGCTTTAGCTCAGCAGCTTTTGCTGGGGAGAGGGGAAAGGGGGTGGAAAGAAGCTCCCTTGAATTGAAACTTGAATCTTGGGGTAAACACGGCTGGGACTTTTTCCAACATTGGATTCCAACATCCAACATCCAAACAAATTTCCAAAATTTCCAACATTTTCCAACATTCCAACATTTTTCCAACATTTCCTTCTATGGTCTGGAAATAAGAGCACCCTATATCCCAGGGAAATGAATGTTTGCTGAGCCTCATCCTCACTATTTCTAAATCTCAATCAACTGCAGAAATAAATATCTTAAAAATTGAATCTTTTGGGGGTGCTGGGTGGCTCTGGCCATGATCAGGTCATCCTGGGATGGAGCCCCACGTCGGGCTCCCTGCTTGGTGGGAAGCCTGCTTCTCCCTCTCCCACTTCCCCTGCTTGTATTCCCTCTCTTGCTGTGTCTCTCTCTGTCAAATAAATAAATAGAATCTTTTAAAAAAATTAAAAAATGAAAAAAAAAGAAGATGTGGTCCATATATACAATGGAGTATGATGCCTCGTTCAGAAAGGATGAATACCCAACTTTTGTATCAACGTGAACAGGACTGGAGGAGATTATGCTGAGTGAAGTAAGTCAAGCAGAGAGAGTCAAGTATCATATGGTTTCACTTATTTGTGGAGCATCAAATAACATGGAGGACATGGGGAGACTGAGAGGAGAAGGGAGTTGGGGGAAATTGGAGGGGGAGACGAACCATGAAAGAATGTGGACTCTGAGTAACAAACTGAGGGTTTTGGAGGGGAGAGGGTGGGGGGTTGGGGGATTGTGGGTATGATGGAGTGCATGTATTGCATGGAGCACCGGGTGTCTTGCATAAATAATGAATTCTGGAACACTGAAAAGAAATTAAAACAAAACAAAACAAAACAAAAAATGCCATACTGTATGGTTACTAAACATAATAAAAATAAAAATAATAAAAAACTCAAAAATAAATAAATAAATAAATAAACATTGTTTACTGATGGAAAAAATTAAAAAATGAAATAAAATAAAATCTTTTGGCAGTGGGGAGGGTTTTTTTAGAGGGATTTTTAAAATTATTTCCATTTAAAATCTTAAATATTCCCAATCCTACAGTCCTCACTAACTCACAGGTATACATGCACATGCAAACAAACATACACACAGAACCCCCAGTGAGTTTAGGGCAGAGATGCAGCTACTTACTGGTACAACTCCACCCCTGCGCAAAAGAATAGAGCCCAGAACTGAAAAATTGAAACTGTCAAGAGCTTCTGAACAACTACAAATAGACACTTGACCAATGTAAACAGAATCAAAGACAGCAAGGGCCAGCTAGCAAAGAATTAAACTGATAAAACCAGAAGCACAGCAAGCTTCTGTGGGCTAAGTTCTGGCTTTCCAAGACCTTAGACCAGGAATAACAGTGCCTTCATTTTTTTAAAAATTCATTTTTTAATTTCAGCATGGTGATTTTTTGCTATACAAACTTGAGCAAGTGGCTTAATTTCTCGGTGCTTCGTTGTTTCAAATACATTGAACTGTCTGGGATGATAAACCATCACCTCTGTCCCAGCAGGTCTTGATAGTTGAATGCAGTTTTGCATGTATTACAATAAACGCAAACAAATTATACTCAATAGACTCTAATCATGTATGTGTGTGCGCATAGAAATGGTGTGGTTTTATCAGGGATGGATGACTCTCTTTCACAGTTAATGCTGAAAAAATTTTAAAGATCATCATCCTCTTTGTGCTCCAGCTCTGGAAAAATTACACACCCCATTCCACCCCCACACCCTGACCAGGGAAATCAGCCACTGTCTTTTCCTTAGGGTTGGCTTCTTTGAGCTCAGCATGTCCAGAATTGGTTCTCTGTGAGCCTCAAGGGCACCTCTTAACCTTGGCTTGGAGGTGAAGGTGTGTATCAGGGCATCCCTTGGTCACACCCCAAGCCATTTCTGAGCACAACTAACTGTTTTGAATGAATACTTCAGGAGCAGAAATTATGGAAATGTCAATCTTGTTGCTGTTTTTTCTTTTAGAAGAACAAGATCTGGTCAAAGGACAGGAACAAACTTTCTGGGGCTTATACCATAATCCTCATTTCTTTTTCTGCACAAGTCCTTTCCTGTGTTATTTAAATGGCTAAATAGTAAATTGTGTCTTAAAAATTATTCACTGGCAAGATTTCAATGTAGAAATCTGCCTTTTGAAAACAGGGCATTATGATATTATAATGTTAAGTGGAAGAAAACCAACATGGGCAAAACCACAGAAAGAGAAAAATACACAGGAAAAAAAAAAGATTAGAAGATCAAAATATTAAAATAGGCAGTCATTGATTTCTTCATTTTTCTATTCTTTTGTTTCTCTCATGTTATTAAAATGAATTATTTTTATAAAGAAAAACATACAGTTTTCAATTTCTTTTCTCTGTTTTTCCTTTTTTGAACCTGGAAAGGTTTCACATACAGTACAGGAAGCCAAAAGTCTCAAGTACAATATTAAATGGATGTGTGCCCTTGCTAAGTCTTTTACTTTCTCTGGGCCTCTATTACTCTCATAAAATAGGGTAGGAGACTGATAAAAAGGTATCCCTAGAGACCCTTCTAATTTCGGTCGTTAATGTTTTATAGCCAAAGTCACTGAACTGACTGAGCTGCCTACAGCCTTTGCAAATTAAAGTCTACAGGAGGACTTAGAGCTCTCTGGTCCTAAGAGCAAGCAGTTGATAGAATTTTCCAATTTTCCTATATTGTGATTATAAATTATTTTACCATGAAAAAGTAATGTGCATGTCATTGGTTTTTAGAGTATGGTTAGAGTGGAAAAGGGAATGTAAAAGGAAAATTAAATATAACCCCAAACAAGATGTTGAATGAAAAAAAGAAACAGGGGACCTGAGTGGCTCAGTTGCTTAAGCATCTGCCTTTGACTCAGATCATGAACTCAGGGTTCTGGGATGGAGACCCCTGTCAGTCTTCCTGCTCAGCAGGGAGTGCGCCTCTCCCTCTGCCCCTCCCACCCAGGTGTTTGTGCTCTCTCTTTCTCTCAAACAAACTTTTTCTTTAAAAAAAAAAGAAAAGAAGAAACACATTGCAAAATGACACATACATTAGGATATTACTTATGTAAATTAAGAAAACCACAAGAACAATCCTGTCTATATATTTATATATAGAATATATATTCTATATTCATATATATAGTCTATATAATATATATTCACATATACATATATATGTATATGAATGAAATGGAAGAATACATAACAAATACATACCAAATTCATTTTTCCCTCTGGGAATGGATAGAGAGGAATGGAATTGGAAGTAGGGGAAAGATTTTAACTTGTCTGTAACATTTTATTTTCCCACTAGAAAAAAAATCTCTAGAAAAAAATCTAAAGCAAACTTGATGTTAAAAATGGTAACAGAGAACAATCTGGTGGTTACCAGAGGGGAGAGTGAGGGAGGGTGAAATAGGGGAAGGTGATTAAAAGGTATAAAAGTCCAGTTATAAAATAAATAGGAGATGGGGATACGATGTACAGCATAAGGAATATAGTTAATAATATATAACAATTTTATATTGGTGACAGATGGTAGCTAGATTTATTGTGATGATCACCTCATAATGTATATAAATGTTAAATCACTATGTTGTGCATCTGAAACTAATACAATATTGTATGTCAAATTACACTTGAATAAAAAATCTTAGCTTTATTTTTCAATTACATCTCAGTAAAGGTGAAAAAATAAAAGAAACTTAAAAAATCATAATAGTCATTATTCAACATGAATAAGTTCTAGAGGTCCACTATGTAACACAGTGCTTTATTTAACAATACTGTGTTGTACACTTAAAAATTTGTTAAGTGTACTTACCACAATTTAAAAAACTTACATTCGTCAATTCTGAGCAGAGATACAAGTGCGTTTGTTACATCATTGATTCTTGGTACTTTTCAGTATTTTTCTAATTACTCAAAAACATAAATCATTGTTGAAAGTAAAATATTGTTTTTCTTCTCTATTTTTTTCAAGATCTGTGAAATGTTCATGGATTGTTTTGCTAAATGACAAATTATTTTAATCTCAAAACTAGGAAAATGGAAAAGAGAAAAAAGTAACAGGACAAAGAAAAATGAAAGAGGGGTATCACTGGGATTAGATAAAGGCCCTGGGAACCTCAGGAACTTTTTGCCCAAAAGTAACCAACAAATTTCCATTTTATGATCATAAGCCAAAGACTTAACAAGTGGACCTATTACAAGATGGGAACCCCTGAGTGTTTCAGCTTCCATCCTCCACCATATATTTAAAATCCCACTGTGTTTCAATGATTTTCTCTGGACAGAAACTTCCAGTGAGTCTCCTCCAACCGCTTAGCCTTTCACGGTCAAATTTTCCATCTCAGCTTCCAAGGTGACTATTAGAACGCCAAAAATCACCTTCTGCCATCCCTTCTTCAGCCAAATTCCTACTGGTTTCCAGGAATCATATGGGAAATGTGGTTCTCTGAATTTATTGCCTCACAGTACTCAGCTCACAACATTTCTTAAACTAAATGTTTTACTATAAAAGCTGAACATGCTGAAGATAAAGCTTTCCTTATTCCCCTACTGGCCTCCCCCAACCTAATCCCTGTCACAGTCAGAAATGCCATTTTACCCCCAACTCTGAAGAAATCTCAGTCATCTTGGCTCTTTGCTGTATACTGATCAACAATTGAATCCATTTGATTTTATCAACTCACTATCTCTTGATTTCCCCCATGGCCCCTTTTGTCAGCCCTTTCCCCCAAACCCTCCTTGCTTTTTGTGGGCACGTCACAATATGATGTTTTTAAATGGCTCTGACCCAACCATATGCCATACCCAAGAGCCATAACCTTTCTCAGCTGATGTAACTGAAGTGCTAGCTCCAGACTTTGCTCTCTAAGGGTAGCAGTGACCTTGCATCCAGCCACACAATATGCAAGGAAAGCAGCTGCAGTCAAATAAGTTATGGATCCCAGGCAATATGAAGGAGAAGTTTAAAGTTTCTGCTGATAAGTGAGGGGGGTAGGTTGGGGAGATGGTTAAGTAGGAGAGAGTGTTGAATGGATAAGCACAAGCTTCACATGTTCAGAAACTAGAATCTTCTGTACCTCACTGTTCAAAAAGACCACTGATAGGGCATTCTAAAGGGAGGGATCAGGGCCTGGTCTTTAATGATCACTCTGTCCTTGATTTATACTGTGACTTTGAACAACTCAATGTAAAATATATGAGACCCCCCATTTGGAAAAGTTACCATCATGGAAACTTACTGTGGAAAAAGACCTTAGAGATCAGCCCTCCACTAAGCCCCCCATTCACAGTTTAAAACTCTGAGGCCCAGGGTTGGGAAGTAACTTGTCATAAACGGTCTTCAATATTTACCTTTCCTAAGTCTAATAGGTTGTTTGTGAGGCCAAATGAAATAAAACATTGGAATCTACTAAATTCTTTAGAAGAGAAGGGCTATAGAATTATAAGGTGTTATTAGTGGCAGTATTAGTGCCTATACTCCGCTAACATAACTTAGTCTCTTGAATGAAGACACACCAGTCTGGATTTTCACTTCCTCAGGTCTACTAAACACACAGTTGTCTCCTTCACCTGGCCATGTCAGCAACAAGACAGCAGCTCTCTGCCTTGTTCACTGCGGCCTCTCCCACCTCAGATTGTCTCAACAGCTTGAGCACTCCTTCTACCTGAGGTTCTAGAAATAGCTGGTCCTTCCTGCACCCTTCTTTGGGTACAGATGACTAGTGATACCTCACATCCTGTGACACATGGCATTTCAGTTCCTAAGTAGATGACATGGAGCAGGGAGAAGTTCCTTACCAAGGGCCTCCTATAGGGTTACTGGGAAAGGGATCAGAACCACAGATGTCAGAAAAAGGCTAAAGTCCAAAAGGACAGAGGGCAAAATAAAGAGGTAGGATCACGCTTTTCCTTTCAGTACATATTATGCCAAATGGCTTTTCATTTAAAAGAGGGGATGCCAGTGTGGCTCAGTTGGTTAAGCATCCGCCTTAGGCTCAACTAATGATCCTGGAGTCCCAGAATAGAGCTCTGCACTGGGCTCCCTGCTCAGTGGGAGCCTGCTTCTCCCTCTGCCCCTTACCCCACCAGTTCCTCCTCTCTCTCTCACTCCCTCTCTCTCTTAAAAAAAAAAAAGTAATTGAGGATGGTTTTGTCTAGTATATGGCCTAGATACCTGAGACAGTCTTGTGGATTTTTCAGTCTAATAAATTGAATTTTCAGAAAATAAAGGACCCCCATTCCTGGCATTAGCCATAATCACTTTAGTCTTCCATTATTCAATGGGATTCCATGCTGGAAGATATCCAAGTCATCCCTGAGGGTAGAATGTAGATGTGAAAATCAAGAGATTAGTCCATCTACCTGTTCTTTAGCATCTTTCAATGGTTGGCTAGAAGTAACTTGGCCTTGATGAATTATGAATCATTGAGATCGGCAATATCATGACATCACCATCTTATCTGAATAATAAACAAGTTGGTCTTTCCATTTATTCAGGTGCTAAATATATAGAAATGAGTAGCTACCAAAGAACTGTTGAAATAGGGCCAACAAAACAAAACAAAACGAAACAAAACAGTGGCTTATAGGAAAAGAGTGAGATCAATGGCAAGGAAAGTTGATTCTAAGTTCTCTTCCCAGATCTGTATAGCAGCATCCTGATCCTTTGGTCCCTTTGCTTAAATGGTGACCATTGTCTTCAGAATTAAATAGCACATTGGAGCCCTCTTGAGAGACAAAGCGACAAATTGGGATTTTGGTTTTGCCCACTATATCATCTTCATATCTCTGAGTAAGAGACCAGGCATACTCATCTCTTCCCCACAAACACACACATGAAAGGATCTAGGTAAGTCACAGCCTAGGGTTTAACAACCAACACTTTGACTTTGGTTTATAAAGCATGCTTATCTTTCTCTTTACCACACAAAATTCCAAACCACTTCCTCTTCAGATGCATATGTGTTTTTGTTTAGCTTTAAGTCAAACCACATAAATCTGCAAAACTCCCTATAGCCTGTCAAAATTCCTCTTCCTTTCACCTATTTAGCCAAATGGATTTGACTATGTCATTTATGAAACATCTTAACATGTCAAGGCTATAGCTTTGCACATATAAGATTTGTTATAGGAAAAGGCAATGTGACTCAATAAACAGTGGGTATACTTCTTTCTTTGCCAAGAGGTACAGTAGATAAGCAGTCCATAAAAACAAGCACACAGGTATATACATACAAATACAGAGAGCCAGTAAGGAAAATGTTACTGAACTGCCCCAAAGGGAGATCAAAAACACTGAATCTATGACCCTGCAATTGCACTGCTGGGTATTTACCCTAAAGATACAAACGTAGTGATCCGAAGGGGCACGTGCACCCGAATGTTTATAGCAGCAATGTCTACAATAGCCAAACTATGGAAAGAACCTAGATGTCCATCTACAGACGAATGGATAAAGAAGATGTGGTATATATACACAATGGAATACTATGCAGCCATCAAAAGAAATGAAATCTTGCCATTTGCGACGACGTGGATGGAACTAGAGGGTATCATGCTTAGCGAAATAAGTCAATCGGAGAAAGACAACTATCATATGATCTCCCTGATATGAGGGAGAGGAGATGCAACATGGGGGGTTGAGGGGGTAGGAGAAGAGTAAACGAAACAAGATGGGATTGGGAGGGAGACAAACCATAAGTGACTCTTAATCTCACAAAACAAACTGAGGGTTGATGGGGGGAGGGGGTTGGGAGAGGGGGGTGGGGTTATGGATATTGGGGAGGGTATGTACTCTGGTGAGTAGTGTAGTAGTAGTAGTAGTAGTAGTATGCTGTGAAGTGTGTAAACCTGGCGATTCGCAGACCTGTACCCCTGGGGATAAAAATATATGTTTATAAAGCTTTAAAAAAAAAAAAGAAAAAAAAAGGATGAATACCCAAGTTTTGTAGCAACATGGATGGGACTGGAAGAGATTATGCTGAGTGAAATAAGTCAAGCAGAGAGAGTCAATTATCATATGGTTTCACTTATTTGTGGAGCATAACAAATAGCATGGAGGACAAGGGGAGATGGAGAGGAGAAGGGAGTTGAGGGAAATTGGAAGGGGAGGTGAACCATGAGAGACTATGGACTCTGAAAAACGATCTGAGAATTTTGAAGGGGTGGGGGGTGGGAGGTTGGGGGCACCAGGTGGTGGGTATTGTAGAGGGCACGGATTGCATGGAGCACTGGGTGTGGTGCAAAAATAATGAATACTGTTATGCTGAAAAAAATAATGAATCCTGTTATGCTGAAAAAATAAAAATTAAAATAAAATCCCTTTAAAAATCAAAAAAAAAAAAAAACACTGAATCTACATTGAGGAAACCCCTATAAGTCAAAGGAAAGAAAGACCTCAGAAACCAATAGTTATGCCAGTGCACAAAGAAGCTGTGTAACAGGGTCAGCTGATTCTCTGAGCCTTGGACAAAAAGTGCCAAGAAGTTAACATGGAGCTCTGTGAAGGACAGAGTCCTTTCACAAATGCTTCCCACCTGGCTGAGATGCTGGAAGCTTCAAGGAGCAGAACACTAGGGCCACAAAGATGCTAGATAAACCCTGGATTCTAAAGAAAAAAAAATAATAAATACCCCCTTTCTGTTAATATTTCCTCAATCAATGGTTATTTCAGTCATGGAGATGGAGTATTTGTTGTTATGAATAAACAAACTAACTTCTCCCCAATAAGGGAGATTATTTCTTTAACCAAGCGGAGTGGTACAGGAATCTGCAGTATGCCACTCCATCTTTCTTCCAAGAGTTAAGAGGAAAAAGTTTGGTTAATACTATGATATAGTTTCTACCAACTCTGCTGGGTCCATACTATCCAGGTGAGTTCCCTGTTGTCCATATCTCCCTAGTACTCATCTCTGCCAAGATGATAGAGATGTTAGAATTATCTCACAAATATTTTAAAGCAGTCATGATAAAAATATTTCAATAATCAATTACACTCTTGAAACAAAAAAAATAAAGTATCAACAAAGAAATAGAAGACACATGGAAGAACCAAGTGGAAATTTTAGATATGAAAAATATAATAACTGAAACTTTAAAAAATCTGAACAGATGGGTTCCAAAGCAGAATGGAGAGGACTGTGGAAAGAATCAGCCAACTTGAAGATAGAATAATAGAAATTATTCATCTGAACAACAGAATAAAGTAGACTGAAAAAAATAAACAGGGCCTCAGGGACCTGTGAGACTATAAAAAATATCTAACTTTCCTGTCATTAGAGGAGATCTGGAAAAATAAAATATGAGAAGGCAGGACAGAAAAAGTATTCAAAGGAATAATAGCTGAAAACTTCCCAAATCTGGCATAAGATACATACCTACAGATTCAAGAAGTTGAGAATATTCCAAACTAGATGAACCCAAAGAAATCCATGCCACAACACCTTATAGTCAAAGTTCTGAAAACTCTAAAGATGTGGGAAATAATCTTGAAAGCAGTGAGAGAGAAATGATGCTTTAACTATAAGGGAAGAAAACAATTTGATTTCTCATCAGAAAGCATGGAGGCCAGAAGACAGTGGCACAAACTTTTTGCAAGTGATGAAAGAAAAGAACTGTTAACTCAGAATCTTATATCCTGTGAAAACACCCTTCAGGAATAAAGGGGGAATTACGAAATTCCCAGATCAGGGCAACTGCGTGGCTCAGTGGGTTAAGCCTCTGTCTTTGGCTCAGGTCATGATCCCAGGGTCCTGGGATCAAGCCCTGCATTGGGCTCTCTGCTCTGCGGGGAGCCTGCTTCCCCCTCTCTTTCTGCCTGCTGCTCTGCCTGCTTGTGATCTCTCTCTTTGTTAAATAAATAAATAAAATCTTAAAAAAAAAGAAAAGAAATTCCCAGATGAAGGAAAACTAAGGGTTGCCAACAACTTGCACTAAAAGAATGGCAAAAGAAAGTTCTCTAAATGGAAAGAAAATATAAAAGAAGGAATTGCGGAACCTCAGGAAGGAAGGAAGAACAAGAGAAAAAGCTAAAGGAAGAGTAAATACAATTGGCTTTGCTTCTCCTGTTGAGTTTCTCAATTATGTTTGATGGTTGAAACAAAAATTATAACACTGTCTGATGTGGTTCTGAATATATGTAGAGGAAATACTTAATTCAACAATATTATAAATAAGGGAGGATTAAAAGGTTAAGTTTACTCAAACAGGTAAAATATTGATACTAGTAGATAGTGATAAGTTATGTGCAGTCACTCTGGAAGATAGTTTTGCAGTTTTTTAAAAATGAAACATGCACTTACCATATGATCCAGCAACTACACTCTGGGCATTTTCTCCAGAGAAATGAAAACTTAACATTTACATCAAAACCTGCACACTAACCTGTACAGCTTTATTTGTAAGAGCTAAAAACTGGAGACAACCAAAATGTTCCTCAACAGGTAAGTGTTAAACAAACTGTGATACATTCATAACATGGAATACTGTTCAGTAGTAAAAAAGAAATTACTGTTTATACATAAAGCAACTTGGATAAATCTCAGGAGAATCATGCTGAATAAAAAAGTCAACCTGAAAAGGTAACATACTCCATGACTCCATTTATATATTTTTGAAATGATGAAATTATAGATATTAAAAAAAGATTAATGACTGCTAGGAGTTAGGGATAGTGGGAGTGAGCAGAGTAAATGTGACTATAAAGAAAATAAAGGAATGTCATAAGATCTTTTGTGTTGATGGAACAGTACTTTATCTTGACAGTAGTAGTAGTTACACAAATCTACACATGTGATGAAATGACATAAAACTAAAGACACCCATTGTTCCAATGTCAAGTTCATGATTTTGATCATACACTATATATGTATGTGTAAGATGTAACACTGGGGAACACAGGGTGAAGGGTATATAAGACCTTTCTGTCCTTACAACATATTGTGAATCTACAATTATTTCAAAAGAAAAAGAAAAAATAATCAAGTTGCTGTGGTAAGCAGAGTCGTGACCCTCTAAAGTAGTCCACATCCTACTTCTAGAACCTGTGAATATGTTACATTATATGTCATGAGGGGAATTAAGGTTGCATATGAAATTAAGTTGGCAAATCAACCAACCTTGAGATGAGGAAATTATTCTGTATTATCCATTCAGGTAGACTCGATGTAGTCACAGAGGTCTTTAAAAGTGGAGGAGGGAGACAGAAGTGTGAGAGTCAGAGAAGGACATGTGACAGTGAAAGCAAGATTGAAGGAATGCGACATAAGAAATCCACCTACCGTTGCTGACCTTGAGGATGGAGCAGGCCCTTGAGCCAAGAAATGTGGATAAACTCTAGAAGCTGGAAAGAGCAAAGAAAAAGAGTCTCTCCTAGAGTCTCCAGAAAAAATGCAGCCCTGCCCACACCTTGACTTTAGCCCAGTGAGACCAATTTCAGATTTCTGACTTCTAGAACTGTGAGAAAATAAATTAATGTTGTTTATAAACTACTAGGTTTTTGGTAATTTGTTACAGCAGCCAGAGCAAACTAAAACAATCATCAGGTAGTGGTTAAAAACTAAGTCACTCGGGGCACCTGGGTGGCTCAGGGGATTAAGCCTCTGCCTTGGGCTCAGGTCCTGATCTCAGGGTCCTGGGATTGAGCACTGCGCTGGGCTCTCTGCTCAGCGGGGTGCCTGCTTCCTCTTCTCTCTCTGCTTGCCTCTCCGCCTACTTGTGATCTCTCTCTCTCTCTCTCTCTCTCTCTCACTGTCAAATAAATAAATAAAATCTTAAAACAAAAACAAAACTAAGTCACTCAAAGATGGGTGGCTGGCTTTTTGCAGAGAACATTTAATTCGTTACTCAAAAGTCAATAACTGCACTATAATCTTAACTCAATGGTTAATACATCATGGCTAATGCTATTTGCAATTCCACATCACCAATGATAGCAATGATAGAAATATTGCCTCAGAATTGCAGGGAAAAGAAACATGTTACTCCTTATTAAATAGGGCCTGCTAAGTTAATGCAGAAATAAGAACAGAAGCATTTGTGCCATGATGGCTGGAAATAGTGTCACAGCTACAGATACATGTTTGCAATGAATTTTTCTGCCATGTTAAAACAAGGCATCTTAAATAAATTTTTAAAAATCTTAAAAAGGGGTGTGGGGGGGTTGTGCCTGGGTGGCTCAGTCAGTTAAGCAACTGCCTTCGGCTCAGGTCATGGTCCCAGGTCCTGGATTCTCCCTCTCCCTTTACCTGCCGCTCCACCTGCTTGGGCTCTCAGTGTCTCTCTCTCTCTCTCTCTCTGCGTGTGTGTGTGTAAATAAATAAATAAATAAATAAATAAATAAATAAATATCTTTTTTTAAAAAATAGGAGATCTACACTTATTTTCTAATGGGGAGAATACAGAAGCAATAGAAAAATGCATCGAATTAGAAAAAGGCTGGGGCTACAGATGATAAAAAGACCCAGCTAGGGACAAAGCTAACTTCCTGTAAGACAAAAGAATCTGTTTTATTCTTTTCTGTCCCCAGTATCTCAGTGCTTAGCACATAGTAGGTACCCAATAAATGTTGCTGATTAAAGTAGATATAATGATTAAGGACCCTTCCAAATTTAGGATTCTATCAGCCCTCATACTCTGCCGCACTCCAAACTGCTGAGATAAAAAGCAGAGACAAGCAATAAACATTTATTCATGGATAGGGATACCACCTATTCCTATCACTTCAACTGTAAGACACAGATACAGCATATATTCTTGTTTGCAGAGCTTAAGGAGCTTTGCTTTAAATACATCATGTTAGATGACCAAGTTTGCTAATAATCCAAAATGCCCATAAGAAGCAGGAGTCCTCATGAAGATATCTGGATACCACCTTCCTCTCTGACTCCACCTAAAAATTGATGCTAGCAAGAGTTCCTTATTTTGGTCAAGGCCATTGGCTAAGATAAACATATAAAAAGAGATAGATGAAAGAGAGATGGGGGCAGGCAAACAAGGATTAGTTTTTCTAAAATATATTTTATATATTAATGAATTTGTGAAGAGTGAGTGTTGAACAGGCATTCTTAAGAATCTGAGAATTGAAAAATCAAAGATTTAGGGATACTATCCTTGATTTATTTTTGGTGAGAATAGTAAGTCAAAGTGAGTGCTAAGTGATTCTTTTCCATAATAAAAAATACCTGTACAGGCTATTCAGAAAAATATTTATAACCATAGCTGAGAGCTGTGGACCAGAAGTATATTAATAACAGCCTTTCTTGAAAGAATCATTTTCATGGTTTCCATTTCAAACTACCATGACCATGACTACCATGCAACAGGACTTCTTGTAACAATCGAGCAAAGGCTAGTGCAGAGGTTTTAACTCAGAATGTATGGTTGGACTTCCTAAAAATGTATGCAAGTGTCATATACATAAATGTGCACTTTTCTGAAGACAGTTTCCTTGGCATTCATCAAATTTTCACAGGAGTTCATGCCAAAAATAAGGGTTATGGTCCACTAAGCTAGGTGGTGATGGCCCACTTTTCCTATTCTATTACTCAGTAAAGTATGTCTTTAGAATGTGTTCCAGTTATTTAGTAACTAAAGAGACAGAAGGCCTCTGTTGAAGCAGGTTACTGAGACCTGGTCTCTGGGTTAATAAATCACATGCGTGCTTGGAATAATGTGGCAAATACTGGAAAGAAGGCCAGAAAGAATTTAGTAGCACCACAAAACTTACATTACTCCAAGAGGCAGGAAAGAAAAGATCACTATTAATGTTCGGACTCAAATAAACAGATTCACATGTGGATTTTACCTTTAGGGTCATCACCCAACCACTCCACCAGGTTCTGAACAATCTCTGAAACCCTAACTATCAGCTGATACATACGTATTCAGGAAATGTGGACCCACTTTAACACTGGCCTAAGTAAAGCTTGCTTATGAAGGGAACACTTGAAAACATTTGCAAAAGCAACTTTAAATAGCTCCATATTTTCTTCTTGTTTGCATTATTCTTTTTCCATACTGGGTCAGATTTGGCCTGTGAACCATAGTTTCTTTTGACCCCGCCCTAGATCAATGAAGGCCAGTCATAGATACTAAGAACTGAAAGTAGTTTAAAAGGTCATCTTTGCCATTACAGAGAAAGCAAATGTAAATACATATAATATCTACATGTAAATATATACATATAAATATAGATATAATTTATATATTTATATTTGATAAGACCACATGCAAACTATTTGGGACAGAGAAAAAATTACTTGTGCATTTCTCAAAACATATTCTAAAAAGATGAATTCACACTTCTGTTGGTACGACCCTCTTTTGTCTTACAACAGCCGTGGTAAAGATGATCTTTCTAAACCCAAATGCCTCCTGGTATGCTTTAAGGTTATAACCTATCACCAGTCTTCCATGAAAAGAAGAATAGCCCTGCTCCAGAATTAAAATAGCACCTCTTTGTTTGATTTAAAGGTGCCTTATAGTTAGGATGACCCTAGAACTTTTTTGTCCAAACTGGGATGCTTTTAAGGGTGAAGTAAGTACGCTGGGACAAGAGGTTTCAACCATAACATATGGCCACACCACTTACAAACCTCCATAGAGGAAATGGTTTAACTTGCCCTACAGAAAAATCAATCCCTGTGCCTTTTCTCAATGGAGAATGGCATTACTCTAGTAGTCAGGCCCACAGTATAACCTTGGTCTCTAACTTCTAAACCCCCTCAGGTTAAATATTAGGAGTAGCTGCTTGCTTAGCCTAGTTGTGTAATACTTAAAATAGGATACTAAGAGAGAAAAAAATGTAACTTTTTAAATGAGGTTTGGGAGTGTTTGAGAAAATAGTAGTAATTGTTATATCAAAATCATCTTATTGGGGATGGATAAAATAGATGACCCTTTAAAATGCTTTTTAGAAAAGTAAAAATTATATACATAATAGTTTGTCCTGAAGACTTCAGTCCTTTTTCTACCAGAGAACAAGGGAGGGAAAGACATCAGGTCATAGTGCTTATCAACAGAAAAAGAGACCAAAAAGAGCACATTCCCTAGCAAATCACCAAGGCAAATGAAAGACTGAATGGAAGAGGGACAAAGAGCATCCTCACCCCTTACCTATAGTTGGCCCAGAAAAGGCTCTACCATTAGTATAAGGCAGCTTCTCCCCACCACCCTCCATCCTCCAGGCAGACCCCAACCCAGACCAGATTTCCCCAAGGTTGTGCTGTGCTTATTACTATTGCAGAAGGCCAGTGTTGTTGGAGAAGAAAGGAATGTTGATCTCTGCCTAAAATGAGAATTTCTTGGTGAGAGTAAAGGTCTGAAATTAAAGGTAGGCCCAAATGATGATGCAGTCTCATCCAGTGCCCTTTGTCTTATTTTAAGGCATCCGTGAAAAAGTGGCACACAGAACATGGCAAGTCCTTTATGTCCAATCCTATGACCTTGGGTTTGAAAGGGCGTTTTCTGGTGGAGAAACTGTTAATGAGGGAGCTAGTTGATGGGCAATTTTTCATAGGAGGCAAAGGGAAAAATAAAAAAAATTAAAATGTCCAAACCTGAAATTTTGTTTTGTTTTGTTTTGCTTTTGCTTTTCTGTGCAAGTAAGTGTTTGTATTAAAACATGGGGATAAGACCTGTGAGCAGAAAGAACTGCACTGTGATTGTGAGGAGCAATTGATTATATACTTTTAAGCTGGGGGAGATCAACTTAATAGAGATAAAGGAAGTTTCTAAAAGGATTTTCGCATGTTTAAAAAAAGACTTAGAGGATCCTGGAGGTCTGGCTATTGTCACTGAAATCTTTAAGAGGGGAAAAGCAGGGTAGCCAGATGACCTACTCCTTATTATATCATTTCCCTTCCCTATCATCCACTTTGGTTCTTCTCTTTTTGATTGCTACAAGCAGGAACACTTATACCTCGTATGTGTCACCAGATAAATAAGTTTAAAAGATAATGTGACAATCAAAGGCCAGTTAGAATCTCTTTCTCTCCCTTTACTAAGGTATTAGGAGGAAAAAAAAAGTATTCCCTAGAACTGGACTTTGGAACAGAGAAACTGCCATCAATGAAAGCTTTTTGGTTAGGCTAGTCACTCTTGGTTAAGCAAATATTTTGGTGAAACCAGGACCTCCATGGTGATTTTGACAGATGAGCACATTTTTGAATGTTTAAAATCCAGCACTTAATCAGTTTCCTCATCTCTTTTATCCCACTCCTAAACACAGCCAACCACCATAACTTTAGTTCTCTCTGTACACCAGGTAGTTTACAGATAACCAGAGGATTGTGAAAAAAAAGAAAAAAGGGAGAAAAGAGGCTCTGAAATGGAGAGAAAGTGGCAGTGTTCTGCACTTGTCTGACTTTGGCAACAGGGTGTTACAGGTTTGCTTGTGTGTGTGTGTGTGTGTGTGTGTGTGTGTGTGTGCTCGCGCGCACGCAACGAACGCCTGTATGTTTTAAAAAGCAATGATGCATCAAAGATTTATTCACTGAACAGGCTGATCTTTTAACAAACTTGACATATGTCAAATTCTACCATGTGCTTACATAATTGTTACCCATTAATCAAAGCTATTATTTAGCCAAGTATTTGTTTTAAAAGTATTTTCCTTTAAATGACTTTTTCTAGTCCACTGCATAATCAATCAGTGGTTCATTTTTATTTTGTTCTGTTCTGTTAACAACAGCTATTTTAAATTTAATCTTATAGGGCTATTCCATTTCCACCCAAAATCTATTCCTTTTTCCTCCCATAGTAACAAATTTCTGGTTAAAATCACATCATAGGGAAAAATTTAAAAATACGTACAAGGTCCTTTCATCTTATTGTATTTTACACTCTTGATTTCCAGAAAAAGCAGTTTCTCAACATACTGATAAAATCACAGATCTGAATACTGTTAACCTAAGAAACTGGCTATAAGGACAAAAGGATATGATTTTGTGTGTGTGAGTGTATGTGTTTGTGGAGTGTGGAAAGGTGGTTGGGACAGCTAGGTAAGAGCTAGGTGGATAATTAGAATAAAAGGAAGTAAATGAAGTCAATTTTGAAGTCTTGAATTTTGTTGAATCACCCTACTCCATCTGAACACATGTGCACACAAAAAATTACATTTTGTTCAACTCAAATGCATGCAACTGGAAGGTATTTCTGAGAAACAAAAATGTCTAATCACTAGCTACCAGTCTGAGTTCTTCTACTGTAAACATGCCATACCCGAAAACAAGAGGCTCAATTTGATCTCACAGGTCAAAGTGTGAGGGCTAGGAAACATGGGGGGGGGGGGCGGGGAGGAAGGGGAATCCCACCACCACACAAGTAAATCTTTGACCTAGTAAGCAAATACGTTTTTGTTGTTACTGCTGGGTAAAATGTACAAGTCTTCCAGAAATTAGACACTGTAATAAAAATGTACCAGCCCAAATTTAAATTGCTCACTAGACAGATGGTTAATTATATTCACAGCCACATATTTCACTGGGATAGTTTCAGACACTCAGCCAGTTTTATTTGATTATCCAGTTTCCCAGTTAATATGTAAAATGACAGTCACTTAGGGTTTTTCTGTTCCCTTCTAAAAATATATTTTAAATAAGTGTAAATTCTCCTCAGCCACCGGAACATCACTGCTGTAAATAAAATGTTTGATTATGGCACCCTATGTGTACAAGATTTAAGGGAGATTCATTCTCTGAAACCCAAATGGTCTCTGTAGTTCAGAGAAGGCTATTGGAACACCTTTTCTCAGCAAGCAAAATATTTCAGGAACTATCAGCACACCGCTCCTCCGCCAAAAACAACCGAGGAGATATTTAAATCACTAGTTGACATGCTTTCGATGCTTTTTAAAAACAGCTCTAGCAGCCCTACACACAAATCACGTCTCCTCCGATAAGAGTCTAGAAAATGGAACGTTAGGAAAAGGCCACATAGCTAAGTACACTGCTGTGCACAGAATTCAACAATATGCTGGGAGCCAAAACCCAAAAGCAAAATATAAACCCACTGATTCCAAAATGCAACCAGAAGCTCGACAAAAATCAAGTGTGCCGATGTTGAAATGGAGATGCCAATTTTTTTTTTTTTTTTTAACTTCGAAAAAGACAGGAAACCTTGCGCGGGTGATTCGGTCCCTCACGAATCAGACAGAGAAGCAGTCATGCTGAAACCACTGGATTCCTAAGCAGAACGGCGCCAACTCAGCGGCGCGTTTTCCATACTTTCCCGGAGCGGGCCCTGCTCCCCACACCGGCTCGCAGCCTCCCAGCCCCACCGGGTGTGCAAGACCCCAGCGGACGTGTGCAGCGGGGCGCGGCAGAGCGAAGCACCAGAAACTACGCAGGAGAGTGTCAATTCGATTTCCGAAAACGGGAAAGGGGCCGAGGGCCAATTTCAGAGGAGGTGACAGGCTGGGCGAGGCTCGCTGGGGCCCCCAACACAAACCCGCCCGCGGCCCTCGGTTGGTCGGCGTATGCTGGGGAGCGCTCCGAGGTTGGCAGGGCAGCCCCAAGCGCGTAGGGGGCGCTGGCGACCGTACTTCGCACCTTTGCCGCTTTGGCCCTGGCTCCCAGTTGCGGCCGCCGCGTGGGTTTTCCCGCTTGCGCGGAAGCGTGCAGTGTTGGTGCCAGTTCCCTGGCCAGGATCTCTCCAGCAGCAGCCCGAAAGGAGGAGGCACACTGCTGTCTTCGATGCCGGGCTGTGTGCGTGTGAGCGCCAAGGCTCCGGCCCGCTCGCTTCCCCTCCCCCCTCTCACAGCGGAGGCAGAGGCCTTTCCTAGATTGCAGTGCCTATCAGGGCTACCCGAGATCTCTCGCCCTTACTGCCTTGCTCCCTCGCACGCAGACACACAGATGCACGCCATTCCCACACAGAGGTCCTCCCTTCCGTTTTCCCTTCCTCCTCTTGGATCTTGGCTTCCCGCAATTCGTTCCACCCCTTGCCACCTCGAGCCAGCTGGGGAGCCTGCGAGAAGGCCAGGGAGCTGGTCGATAACGCTCGTACTCACCTCACAGGCCGACTCAGCAGGCGCAAATCGCTGGCGGGCTCAGGCAGCGGGCGCTGGAACTAGCGCGGTCGCAGTCAAGGCTGGGCTGCCGCCGTCGCCGCAGCTGCTTGAGCTGCCGCCGCCGCCGCCGCTGCTACTGCTGCCGCCGCCGCCGCCGCCTCTGCCTCAGCTCCATGCGCCAGGCCCGCCAGGTGGACGCGCCTGTGTCCCTCAGGCGCCGCCGCCGCCGCCGCCGCCGCCGCCGCCGCGCTAGATGGAGTCAGAGCTGTCGGGCTCTGGCCCTGAAACTCAGCACCTCGGTGACTATGGTGCTGCTCCCGGGGTCCGTGCTTCGGGTGCACGACCGCTTGCTCCGGCCGGGGCTACCTCAGCAGCGGGCTGCGCGCGCGGCGCTGGAGCCCTCTCGGTGCGGTGGCTGCGGCGGTCCGCGGGAGGGAGATAGAAGGAGGGCGGCTGCTACTGTCTCTGTAGTCGTTAAAGCTATTGCTAAATGCTGTTACTGCCGCTACTGCTACTGCTACTGGTGTGGCGGTGGCGGCTGCTGATGCTGATGCTGATGCTATTGCTTTTCCGTCCCGGGTTCTCCCCCTGCCTCGTCCCCCTCCCCCCTCTCTCCTCCTCCTCCTCCTTCCCCTCCCTCCGCCGCTTTTCTCAGAGCCTCAGCGGGCGCTGCCTGCTCTTCTCTTTTCCCTGAGATGCCTCTGCCCATTCAGAAAGGTGCCCAGAGTGGGACTGCCTCGGCTGCCACCATCGCTATTGCCCCTGCCATTGTTTCCTCCAACACGGTTGTTCTTGCTGGCCGCGTTCTCCCCTCTGTCTCCCTTCCCCACCACAGCCTTTCCTTTCCCTCCTGATCTCTACCTTGTCTATAGTCCCTTCCCCATGTGCCCCCTCCCACTCTGTCCGTCTGTCCCTCCCTCCCCTTAGGCGCCCGGGAGCGCGCACTGCGCGGCCACCTGTCATAAAGGGCGCGCACCCCCCTTCCCCACCCCACCCCGCCCCCCACTCGCATTCTTGCAGCCAGCCCAGTCCACCGCGCCAGTGGCGCGTTCTTTCCTAGGCAGACCCGCAGCCGGACACCACTCTCCCACATCTTTTAGGGCAGTTATGTGTACAGAGAGGGGCGCTCTGAAGTTTGGGGGAGAATAGTCCAATGGCTTCTTCCATCAAGCATCTAACCATTCGATCTCTACCTACCTTTAACTTCAGAGCCTAGGCCCCCCAGGGGGTTGAGTCATGAAGGGTTGAGTGCAGGGCCTTCCCCAGAGAATTGGAAAGGGAAGTTTTCTGGAATAAAGAAGAAGAGAAGAAGGGAACATGAATACGCAAGGAAGGAAAAGGAATCTGCCTGAATGCAGTCGTTGAGAAATCCCTTAGATGACCATTACCCTTCAGAATTCCTGGGAACCCAACGGGAAATGGCAAGGGATTGTAGAGCAACTTAGAAGGGACTCTAGCACCCTGAAGCCCTGGGGGTAAGGTTGGGGTCTGAGCCTCTGAACCACCACCACTAGGAGCCATGGCAACCGATGCAAAGGCCAGTGCTAGAGCAGAAGGAGTAAAACTAAGTTACTTATGTACACTTGCTCCAGCCACCCAGTGCCAAAGCACAGCTTCTCCAGTCAGTCAGGGCCCAATTTCAGGTATCTCTGCTGCCACAGCTGCAGCCTTATTTTGCTGCCACTGCTCAGGCTTTCAGACTGGATGTGTGCAACTTGTCACTGTCACCCTCAACAGAGCCTCTTTGGCCTGTCACACAACCCCTCCCCAGAAATAGCACAGGTTGGGCAGGGAGGGGGGATTTCTCTTTCCCTGGCAAAGCACAAGAGGCAAATGTTCTAGATATCCCATTGTCAACAAAATATGGGTTTCCTTATCTAGTTTGAGATACTCTCCATGGGTCTTTCATTGCTCAGCAGTACAGTGTCTGTCTGGGCATAGGGGCTCTTTTACAATTTGTCACCTCTGTCTTGATTTCTAACATTCCACCTGCTTGGAGCATTCTTGTTCTTTCTCCCTCTCATTTCATATCTATGACATTCACCCATAAATAATAGCTCATCCTTAAATAATGGACACTTACTGTGTCTTTATTATGTGTCAGATACTGTGCTAAGTATTTACACAAATTATTTTACTTAATCCTCACAATTGTATTACTCCCATCTTACAATTGAGAAAATTGGGTCACAAAGAAGTTAGATGTACACATCTTGAGAATAGAAACAGTATCTTCTTTATCTTGCATTTGTCAAGCTCTACACAAATACATTTGCCCTTCCAGGGATTGGGGTAAATATGAAGAAAAAAAAAAAAGATTTGGCTCCTGCCTCAAAAACAAAAACAAATTATATTAAACATATGAAACGCTATACCATGTATTGGCTGGATCTCAATGGCCACAATGAATTGCTCTTTTCCCACTGTTGGAAAGCACATTGTTTTCACCTGTATTAACCACATATGCTATTCTTCCTTTTTAAAGTTGTCATTTATTAGTGACCAGTTATAATTTGCATCAGTGCTCTCCACCCAAAGACTACCAGGAACATACCTATTGTTGAAAAAGTTACGTTTGCTACTTGTTACAGTGAACGAGAATGCATATTATATATGTTATGGGCTGAACTGTGTCCCCTCCCTAATTCATATGTTGAAGCCCTAACTCCCAATACTTCAGAAGGTGTCTGTATTTAGAGGTAGGACTTTTAAAGAGGTGAATAAGTTAAAATGAGGCAGTACTGCTGGGTCCAAATTCAATATGACTTGAGTTCTTATAAGAAGAGAAAATTTGTACATACAAAGAGACACCAAGGGCATATGCATACAGAGAAAAACTGATGTGAGGACACAGTGAAAAGGCAGCCATCTGCAGGTCAGAGAGAAGTTGGAGGAGAAACCTAATGTGCCAATACCTTTATATTGAACTTTTAGCCTCCAGAACTGTGAGAAAATAAATTTCTGTTGTTGAACCACTCAGTCTGAGTTATTTTGTTATTGCAGCCCTAGGACACTAGTACAATAAGGAATCATGGGGTGTCCTAGTAAAAGAGTGGTAGAAAATGATGTATTACAGGTTTTGGGCTTTGGTTGGGTAATTTGGGGGAGAGCCTTGGGAAGTAGGAGTTCATTCTGTATTAAATGCCATCAGCAAGCAAGGGCAATTCTATGATTAGACATCTTAATAAATCTTATCTATAAGATTTGGGTAGACTAAAGTGAGGATAAAGCTTTTCTAGGTGATATAGTGACCTTGCTTTTGTTTATGCTTAGATTACATTATGAAGTGCCCTTATTTTGTTTCACTTTATCATGTTTTCAGAGTCAACTTGTCTGATGTTGGTATTTTGTGAGATTGTATATTTCCAACAGGAGAACAACATGACCTACCTGTGTGTGCCAAGCCAGCTTTCTCATATCAGGAGCTGCTTCCCCCTCCTCCCCATACTACTTAACACCATTTATTAGTCATAACTAACTTGGACTTAAGCAAGTTACTTTACTTCTCTGTACCTCAATTTCCCTATCTATAACTGAGAGAAATGGAAGTAAGCATAGGATAGCTGTGGGAACCAAATGAAAGAATATATATGATATCCTTTGAACAGTGCATGGTACATAGGTAGCATTCATTGGATGTGAGCTATTATCCACTTTTGTTTTCTTCAACAGACCCTTGAGCACAAATCACAAGTTATTATAGTTATGTGTTCGTACTTTATCCCCACTAGAGTGTGAGCTTTTTGAGGGCAGGGATATTGTCTACTTCCATAGTAATAATAGCCAACTTTTACTGAGTGCTTTCAATGGGCAAGGCACTGTTGTTGCAGTTACTTCGAGAAAGTTTTCAAGGCTTTATCTGTAACCTTGGTGCCTTCCTTGGTGTTCCCATTGCACCTGGGTTTAACTTAAATTACTATACTCAGCATATGATACTAACACTGTCTACTTATGTGTCTTCTTCCTCTTCCACACTGTTCACTTAAAGAGAGGAGAGCAGGTACTTTTTAATTAACAAATAAAATGGGTTTATATTTAAGGTGTACACTGTGATGTTTTGATATATGTATTCATTTAAAAATGGTTATGTTATCTTAATCAAGCTAGTTAACACATCAATGTCCTCACATAGTTATAATTTTTGATATGAACACTTAAGACAAATTCTCTTAGCAAATTTCAAGTATAAAATACAGCATTGTTAACTACAATTACCATGCTGTGCTTTAGATCTCCAGAACATACTCATCCTGCATAAATGAAACTTTACCCTTTGATCAACAGGTCCCCATTTTCCCCATCCCCGGCCCACAGTAAACACCACTCTAGTCTCTGCTTTTATGAATTCAACTTTTTTCAGGTTCCAAATAGAAGTGAGATCATTTGGTATACGTCTTTCTGTGTCTGGCTTACTTCACTATAATAGTCCTTCAGGTTCATCCATGTCACAAGTGGCAAGATTTCCTTCTTTTTAAAGGTTAAATAATATTTCTCTCTCTCTCTCTCTCTCTCTCTCTCTCTACTCCTCTCTGTCTCTGTGTGTGTGTGTAATGTTTTGTTTTTCCATTTATCCATCTACAGACACTTAGGTTGTTTCCATTCCTTGGCTATTATGAATAATGGTACAGTGAACAAGGAAGTGTAGATATCTCTTCAAGATAATGATTTCACTTGACAGTAGGTACTTTTAACTTTGGTGTCCATGTCTGAGCACAGTACCTAGCACAACAGAGGAACTCAACACAAAGGCACTGTTCAGATTTTCACTACATTCTTTGCTTTGTCTAAGGTGAAACTCGGGTCAAGACAGCTGTCTTGGCCAACATCATCCCTTTCCCTGGGATTTTATTGACTAAAAAGGTAACAAAAGATCTCTTCTATAGTTGCTTTCCCTGGAAGGTAGATCTAAGGAGAGAATCACTGGGAGACCTCAATGCAAGAAGGTGCCATTTAGGAACAATTGGTCCCTGCTATTTAACAGTCCATTGTAGCATGTCCAATTTGGGGCAAATTAAGGTAGTGAAAGCATGAGACTAAGACCTAGAATCTTGGGTTTTGACCTTAATTTTGCCATTGACAAACTTGTGATATTCAGCAAATCATTGAACTTCTATGACCCTCAGTTTTTCCATGGAGGAAATTGAGGGAATAATCTACTCACTGACTAATAGAGCTTGATAGTGAAGATTAAAGAGCATTTACTGGGGTTTCTCTTTGGAGAAGACATTTAACTCCTCCATTACTTCCATGTTACATGCCTGGATAATTCTTAGCCTCTGGTACTGGTACTCCAAAATGGCCAAAGCCTTTCAGATACCAGCCAAGTGTCAAGGATTTTGTGGTTTTCAGCCTGCCATTCTTCCTAACAGTCCCACAACTTAGCCTGTTCTCAGGGAAGGGAACTATAGTGTCTGGAAATTTGGCGGGCATAAGAGATGCTTGCATCCTGAAGCTGGACCCAGGAAGTTTCTCTTTATCATGCTGAGGGCAGACACAGTGTGTTTTTCAGCTCAAATTTATGTTCTCCTTATTTGAAAAGGGTGAAACAAGATGAATGACAGAAAAAAACATTATCACATTATCACAGTATCAAGTACGTATATGAGGGAGGAAACTACAGTATTGTTTTTCATATAATGTACTATTATTGTGCCCAGAGACTATATAACAATCACAATAATGATGCCTGACTGGGACTTTATGGCACCTTTCCCTGATGAATTCCAAAGAATGGCCCAAAGGGAGCTCAGGGGATCCAGATCTGAAACTAGCATTGCTTGTTCCTCTTATTTTAGGAGCAGCACCCAGCACGCTGAGGGCTCCCATTAAATAGAATGGAATTGACAAGCTACCTCAATCCTTCCTTCCTTTGTCCTAAATTGCATTTTAAAAAAAATAGCTCTCTCCCTCTAGACAATATACAGATGAGGGAATCCTCAGTCTATGAGTTATTCAGCTAGTGATTGGCTGGGGCCCTGTGTTAGGTATCAGGAGGAGAAAACAGAGACAGTTAAAGGCATATTACTACCTCAGAGAAGCCTATTAGCCTAGGGATGAAAACACAGGAAAACAATGCTCAGGCTGTGCAGAATGAGGGTTGAATGAGAGGTGAGAGTTAAGTCAGGGCCTTTTTGGTCAGGAGACCAAAGGAGCTTGGGGGTCCGTTGGCATGCACCAGGTTTGGTTGCCCAAAGGGAGAAATAGAACTATGATAAGCAGTGAGAAGAAGAATATATTGAACATGGGAAAGAGAAGGAGCTGAAGAAGTACAGAGACAGGATGGTGAGAAATGTATTTGGAAATCAGTGATATGTGTAATGTGGCTAGAGCCAGGCTCGCTCCACTTGCCAGACTTGGATAGGTTGAATGGGGCCAGACTGGGAAGGTTTTAGAACTCTAGGATACTTTACCTTGAATTCTTGCTCTCAACTTTATAAATGTGGGCAATAAAGGTCATGGCCACGTAGTAGATAGATAGCTAGATGAGACACTGAATCTTTGGGTTCAGATTATAACAATGATGAACATTTATGAATTATGATGAACTTTCACATACATCATGATGTTTGTTCATGACAATCTATTTAAAAACAATGCTCCAATGCAAATATTCTCCTCTTTGAAGCCTGCTTCCTTAAGCCTTAAAACAAACAAATAAACAAAATTTGTTGGTTGAACTCAATGTCTTTATGGTGGTTGAGATGAGTTGCAACAGCTGAGCCCACGAATTGACACAAGATGAGCGAAGTGCTGGTTCCAGTAAAGAGTGTCTAGTTCTGACTCTATTTGCCCAGCATGTTCAGTTGCCTTGGCTGTTGTGTTCAAAGCCAGCCTAAGCAGAAATATCTTCTGCCACTCTTTCTCAGGGTGAGCCTTTGAAACATGCTGAGGCAGGATGAGTGACTCAAATTTAGGGAATTGAGGTCTGGAGAAAACCATTTCCATCCTCAGGTGTCAAGGGCCATTGGAGAAGCCCTAGATGAAGCTACAGACCAAATGTTTGTGGCCTGGCATCATTGAGGAGGTCCTGAGCAATGTGGGAACAGAGGTGTGGGTGGTGAGGAAGTGTGTTCAGACTAGGGACAGGATCTTGGACAGGGATGAGCAGTCTTCAACCAGATCATCCTAGTGTAATACAGCTCTCCAGCATGCAGTTGTGTGCCCAAGTGTCATGGCAATCTGTGGATAATGTGTCGAATGTATGATGTGGCTTTGGGGCTTCCCTGAGTTAGGGACCACCCAGAGTGACCTGCACAGTGTGGGCTCCCTCAGGCACAAATTCACAGGTCTTATTCGGTGTGGGAGGTATTAGAAGTGTCAAATGTACACTGTTGGAAATTTCAATGTAGTTTGAGTAGTAGTAATCCTAGAGTGAGGAGACCCAGTCAAACTGAGCTCAACTAGCCCCAAAAACATCTGGTCCAGGGCTTCTTATACATGCTTATCTCTTCTACTTTAAGGAAAGGACCATAAAGCACTTATCTTAATATAAAATCCTACACCTTAGCATGTACCTCATTCTCACACCCCCACCAACCAAGGTAGAGGAAAGCAGGGTAAGCCGTGTTATGGTAAAAAAGCACTGGACTTGGAATCAAATGACCTTGGGTTTGTCCCTTACTGATGTGATCCTGGATGGTTTTACTGAGTCTTCTCAAAGCCATAATCTCCTCATCTGTAAAAAGAGGCTAATAATAATAATCTCTACCTTACAGAGAACTTGTGAGAAGTTTATGAGTTAAGGTGTATAAAAATACCTGGCAAAAGTCTTGGCATATAGTGGCATATAATAAACGTGTCTGTGAATGTACTCCAGAAGTTTCTAAAATCTCCCTTTCTGCAGTAAGGCTTTCCTAAGTCATTGATGGAGAAGTTGCGAGCTTCCTTCTATCTACAGTAGCAGTTCCCATAATATTCTCCTTTTGCCCTTTAGAAGCTGCTGCTCCTGCTGCTAATTTTGATAATGGTGGTGATGATGGTGATAGTGATAGTATAAAGTGGAGAGTAATGACTGGCTCAGACCATAGTAAAATACTATAAAAATAATATAAGTAAAGGAGAATGAGAGAAAATTACATTAGGAAGGAAACAAGCTCTGGCTGGGTTCAAGGGTGTTATATCCCTGAACTAGGCTCTTTGTGTCCATCCATATAGGCAATCATGCCAAATCCCAAAGGGCATTTCTCTGGAGATTATGCAGTCTCTAAGTAGATCCTGCCCAGTATAAGTATTCAAAAGAGTAAGTGCAGAACAAGGCAAGAAAAGAGATTCATCTAGCACAAATATTCCCTAGGCATCCTTTTTGGCTACACACAAACCAATCCATTGGCATCTAGGAAATGTGGAATCAACACACTACCCAGTGTGGTTACTTGTTCAGAGCAGTCAATGAGTGTTCTCAGCTTTGACATTCTCTCTTATTATTTCAAACCTTCAAAATCTTCAACGGCTCCCTAAACTCTGAATAACAACATGTTCAAATCCCTAAACTAATAATCATGAAACAGTCCCAATACCTTTCCAGCTCTACATAGCTGGCACTTGAACCCCATAAACATTCTCTGTTTTATACCTCCATGTCTTTGTCCATACTGTTCCCTCAGCCTGGAATGCCCTTTTCTTCCCTCTGCACATCAAAATTCTTCTCTTCATTTAAGATCTAATTGAAGTGTCATATCCTGTATTATTTCCCTAGAGCTGTTCAATAAATTACCATAAACTTAGTAGCTTAAAACAATAGAAATTTATTCTTTCCCAATTCTGGAATCCAATAGTCTGAAATCAAGGTGTCGGCAGGGCCAGGCTCCCCTCAAGGCTTTAGGGAAGGATCCTTCCTTTGACTCTTCCAACTTCTGGTGGCTCCTGGTATTCCTTAGCTTGTGGCAGCATAACTATAATCTCTGCCTCCATCTTCACATGACCTTCTTGCCTATATCTCTATTGTTCTTCTTCATATATAGACACTTGTCATTGGATTTAGGTCTTATCTAGTTAATCCAGGATGGTGTTATCTCGAGGTCCATTAATTAATTGCATCTGGAAAAATCCTTTTTCCAGATAAATTAATATTCACCTGTGTCAGACATTAGAACTTGGATATATCTTTTTGGGAGGCACCATTCAATGCACTACAAGACTGAATTAATATCCTTTTCTTTTGAATTTACACAGCACTTTCTGTCTTCTATATCATAAGTTTGTGAATACAAGTCTCTCTCTCTGACCGGAGGGCATATTCTTCAATGCCAATGACTATGTCTTATTCTCTCTGTGTAACCCATTGCTTATCCCAATGCCCGACATATATTAGGTATTCAATTAACTGTTGTTTATATTTCAAAATGGTTATTTATCTTTCATTCCCAGGATAAAGGGAAGCAACTGTAAGAGGCACGCTGGATGCAACAATGTACTTCCCAACCATCAGAGTTATGATGTAGAATAAGTGCCTGCCTCTGGGAAGGTATTGGCTCCCCTATCACTAGGAGGCAATTGTAACTCCCTGTGGTATTATAGTTCAAACAGCAAGGACCAAGAGGTCTATTTGCATGATGTTTTCTAGACACACGCTACCCCCCCCACCATGGAAGACACTGTGAGTAGGATTTTGGAACTGACAGTCCAGGGTCCCAGACACTGGAATTAAGAAGCTTGAATAAAGTAAGAACTTTTAACAGGCTGCCTGAAACTCCTGGAATGAAGTAGAGGAGAGTGGAGTAAGGAGGGAGAGTTGAAGGATATACAGTCTCCTTTGGGGCCCAGAGACAAAAAGATAAGGAGCAAAGAATAGAATGAGGGCTGGGTACAGGAAAATACTCTTTTTCACATATTCTCCCACATAAACTAATGAAAAGTAGCCATGGGGGTGAGGGGATTGAAGGAGGTGTCCTGGCACCAAACTAACCAGGGGAGGGATTGGAGCCAGGTAGCTGGGCATTGTGGCTGAAATGTAACCTGTTTAGCTTTCCTGGGGTGCTATAGTTTTGGTCCATGAGATTTATAATATTACAAGTGCACACATGTATGATGTTTTATAATTTATAAATTTTTTAAAAGATTTTATTTATTTATTTCACAGAGAGAGAGAGATCACAAGCAGGCAGAGAGGCAGGCAGAGAGAGAGAGAGAGAGAGGAGGAAGCAGGTTCTCTGCTGAGCGGAGAGCCCGATGCGGGACTCAATCCTAGGACCCTGAGATCATGACCTGAGCCGAAGGCAGAGGCTTAACCCACTGAGCCACCCAGGTGCCCCTATAATTTATAAATTTATTTCACATATACTTTCACAAAGCCTTTGAAGATTGAAAAGAATGATGAAATTCCTAACTCCACATGATGCCAGAATTCCGTGTTAACCATTCCATTTGATACAGAGTGTGGATTAAATGATAATTATTATGTACTTACCATTTAATAAGGGAGAGAACAAGCCAAGGAGGTCAAGTGACTTAGCCCAGTCACATAGTTGATAAGTGATAAAGTTGGACCCTTACCAGAAATACTCAACTACTTTTTCCCAGAAGCTACATGTTCTTTCATGCTTCTGTGCTTTTGCACAAGTTCTTTGTTCTGCCTGGCATGTCCTTCCCTATTTCTCTGATGATCTGCTGCTCACCTGTCAAGGCCTAACTTAAATGCCACCTCCTTACCCCTCCCCAAAAGAATAACTGGATACTTCCTCTGGGACCTTATGACACCTAGTATCATATAAATCTCTATTAAAGCACTTATTTCCATGTATTGTAAGTATTTGAGCATGTGTCTGCTCCCACAATGAACTGAGAATTTCTATCTTTTTGAGGTCAAGGACCTCACTTTCTTCACTTTATTTCTCTGATCTTCAGTCAGTGCTAAGACTAATGGATATCTCCAAAGAATGACTGGTTCTTTTTGAGCTTGGCTTAGTCAACATCTTTATCAAAAATCTGATGAGGCTAGGCCAATTACCAGGCTCCTTATACAATATGAAGTCACCCTGACCATGACCACTGTCCTTATAAGAGGTTCAGTTCCAGGGTAGGTATAACCCTGAAGACAACTTAGATGATGCCCACAGAAGATGCCCTCATGTCTTCCTGGCTGAATTCAGATAGGAAGAGGGTTGGAGGAAGAAATAAGAGGAGAACAAAAAGAGAGTAGGGAAGGAAAAAGAAAGAAGAAAAGGAGGGAAAGATACAAAGGAGAGAAAGAGCTAGAAAGGAGGGGATATCAGAAATAAGCAGATGTGCCACATTGAATCAGATGATGGATGTTGTAGAAGTTAGCTTAATTGGTGCTATCCTCACATAAAATAATATTGATTGAATTCCCAAAAGCATGTAGCTGAGGCTTCTTGTCATGCATTCTGACAATGAATACCTGCGCCCTTTATACTCTGCAATAATAGCAAGGTACCGTTGACATAGTGTCTGATATGAGGCAGATGTGGATTAAAACTCTGAGCTGTGGGCTCAGGTCTTGATCTCAGGGTCATGAATTCAAGTGCCGCTTTAACAAAACCAAAAACCAAACAAACAAAAAACCAAAAACAACAACAACAACAAAAAACCTTCTGAGCTGTGGGACTTCGGGTATGAAGGTTCATTTTCCTCACCTGTCAGATGAGGATTATATCTACATAGTAGGGCTATTTCATTTTATGAAGATTAGTGCTACTATATATAAAGTGTATATATATACTTTATATAAAGTATATACAAAGTGGCACTATGTATATGTATGTATGTTTGTATATATGTATGTATATATATATAGTGATACTATATATAAAGTACCTATATATAAAATAGACAGAAAATGATAGCTACTATTATTATGTGCTGTCAGGAGGTTGCACAGTGAAAAAAGCATAGACTTTGAAGAAATATCAAGGTTTAAACACTATTTCTGCCATTTACTAGTCAGATTTCATATTCTCCTTCTGAGAAATTAACTCCATCGCCCTTTGAATTCCTACCCAGCTGTAGTATGAAAGTTAGGAGCATGGGCTCTAGAGTTTTAACTCTGGTTTACTCTGTCACCAGGAGTAAATCACTTAACATTTTTGAGCTCCAGTTTCCCCATCTGTAAAGTGGGAGGAATGAAAATAGTACAAATTTCCTATTGTTGTGGGGATCAAATGAGTTCATTTATGTCAAATGCTTAAAACTGTTCCTGGCAGGTACTAAGACCTCAATAAAAATTAGCTATTGCTATCCTGAAGTACTTTCCATATTCATCATCTCATTTATTTTTCACAACATCCTGTGAAAGATGTATTCCCATTCTCATTTTACAGGAAAGGAAACAGGTTCAGAATTTTTCAAACTTATATAGGTAGTAAATGACAGAGCCCAGACTAAAAAGAGTGTTTGCTCACCAGCTATTAAAGTCTCCCTTCTCTCCACTTTAAACCCAATACTAAATTATTTCTCAGTGCTTTCTTTAACGCCATGCAGTGTGTCAAGTGTGTCAGGAGCTCATTCTGGAAATGCAGTATAGATGCATCCTCTATAAACATGCTGATGACTTTGACTTGCTTTTTTATTAGAGGAGACATGACTTCTGAACATTCAGCTACATATCACCACCTATGAAAGCCAGATCCACCACTTCCCTGCCTTGCAGAAGTCATTGAATATTGTCTTTCCCCAGAAGTCAGAATTATCTTCCTTTGCATATTTGGTCATTCTGCCAATATGCTTTCAATTTTGGCCTAATCGGCTAGAATTTAAAGCTATAAAATACTAATTTCCACAAACATGTTTGCAACCCAGGAAAGCTGGCTAAAACACATTTCTGTAAAGAGAATCCTAATTCTCTGACTTCCACTATAAAGTTGAAGGTATTTTCCTATGGAAACTGTCCCCACAAAACACTGAATCAAAAGCTTTTGGTGAAGGGGTGCCTGGTTAGCTCAGTCATTAAACGTCTGCCTTCAGCTCAGGTCATGATCCTGGGGTCCTGGGATCAAGCCCCACATTGGGCTCCCTGCTCCGCAGGAAGCCTGCTTCTCCCTTTCCCACTCCTCCTGCTTGTGTTCCCGCTCTCGCTGTCTCTCTCTCTGTCAAATAAATAAATAAAATCTTTTTAAAAAAGCATTTGGTGAAGAAAGGTCAGCTGTGTTGTGTTGGCAAGGACTGGGCAAGACTGCAGTATATGAAATGTACCTGAAAACAAAGTGCCATATAAATAGAAGATAGTACTACTGATAGTATACTTTAACAGCAGTATAAGCATCCACTCTTGGTCTCACAGACATGGTTGCTTACCTTCAGCCTCTGGAAAGTAGTAGGAACCTTCCTACCTTATATCTGCCACCTACCCCTCCCCAGTAGCTATCATCAGTACTCCCAATCATGCTTCATTGCTTTTTTTTGAAAGATCTATTTATTTATGAGAGAGAAAGAGAGAGAGAGAACATGAGCAAGCAGATGTGGGGAGGATCAGAGGGAGAGGGAGGGAGAAACTCAGACTCCAAGCTCAGCGTGGAGGCCAATGCAGGACTCAATCTCATGACCCTGAGATCAGACCTGAGCCAAAACCAAGAGTCAGACTCTTTAACTGACTGTGTCACTCAGGCACCCCCATATGTCATTGCTTAAAAAAAATTAAGTAAGCTCTACACCCAGTGTGGAGCTTGAACTCATGACCACAAGATCAAGAGTCCCGTGCCCTACTGACTGAGTCAGACAGGCACCCCATGCTTCATTACTTTTTGATCTTCACAGCACTTATCATCTAACATACTAATTATTTTACATATTTGTGCTGTTTATTTTTGGCCCCCAATTCTATTAGAATGTAAGCAATGCAACAGCACATCCATATTTTTTCCTATACTATTGTATCCTCAGCACCTGGAACAATTCCCGTTACATGGTAGGTGTTTAATAAATACTTGGTGAGTGAATGAAGGGAGGAAGGAATGAAGAGATGAATGAACGATGAATGTTGCTTCTTTTGTTTGCAAAGGTCATCTCTCTTCCTCAGTCTCCCTCATCTGATTAGCTTCTCCACAGGTTCCAGAATGCAACAGAAATATCACTTCCTTGGGGGCACCTGGGTGGCTCAGTGGGTTAAGCCGCTGCCTTTGGCTCAGGTCATGATCTCAGGGTCCTGGGATCGAGTCCTGCGTCAGGCTCTCTGCTCAGCAGGGAGCCTGCTTCCCTTCCTCTCTCTCTGCCTGCCTCTCTGCCTACTTGTGATCTCTCTCTCTGTCAAATAAATAAATAAAATATTTTTAAAAAGAAAGAAATATCACTTCCTCAAGATGCTTTCCTGCCACTTTTGTGTTGGTCATATCAAATCTTGTCACAACAGCCTATACTTTTCCTATAGAGCACAACTGCAATTAAATACCAAATTATATAATGTTTTGTTTGGTTTCTGTCCCCCTCCAGATGGAGGCTTCACAAGAGCAGAGATTTCATTGTGTTTATTGTCTAGAATAGAACTTGGCACATAATAGGTGTTTAGTAGATAAGGTATGAATGACTGAAAAAAAAATTGTGCTATTTATGGGATGGAGCAGAGGGTCTTAGCTTAAGCAATACATTTTAGCATAGGATACAGACATGTCTAGAGGACTGATAGCATAGTCTCTTTAGGAATCTATTTAAATGAGAGACTGAGGAGTCTTCTGGAAAAGAATTCAGCCTAACGAAAAAAGAATAGAGGCCCACAAGATCAGATCAATAGCATGAGAGAGAAAGGTAAAACTGAATAGAGCACTGGTTTCAGTGTCTACCACTTAGCTTGTTCTTTGGCCCAGATCTTGGGACACTCAAGATCTGATTTTTAAAGTGTATGACAGGAAGAAAAACAGTGACAGCTCTTCTGCCAAAAACAGAGTAGATATAAGAAACATAAGGCAGCCCTGCTTTGGGAGCTTTCTTGTTAAATGTAGCTCAAAAATGGAGGCATATACTGGCTCGAAGAAGGCACATGGCATAGAAAATAAGGCCCTTAACATTAACTTCTGGTGGTAGCACCGTCATTGGTGTACAGTGGCATTGGTGGCAGTGGTGGCAGCAATGGCAAAAGTGGCCACAGGAGCTCTGGAACAGCAGAGGCCTTCAGCTAAGTACCACAGGAAAAAGAAAATGGTGGAAAATGAGCTTCAACTGAGAGGACTGTTCTTGTAAGCACATTTCCCAGTTAACACTTGAACATAATTAGGTTACAATATTCTAGTCCCTGCCCAAGAATTTAAATTTATAGAATGTACTTTGCCAACTTTAGGATGTTCTCTGTCCTGTAATCACCTGGTCTCCACTGCCCCAGTCATTCCAGCAATTTTCAGCATCATTTACATCTCTCCTTACCCCCATGCTTTCAACTGGTTATGGTTTATTTTTTATTAAAAGTAACAGCTTTACAAGACATAACACACATATCAAACATTTCACTATTTTGAAGTGTACAATTCAATGGTTTCATTTTTTATTTTTCATTTTTTTAATTCCAGTATAGTTAACATAGTTTTATATTAGTATCAGATATACAATATAGTGATTCAACAATTTCATACATCATGCAGTGCTCATTATGACAAGTGCACTCCTCAATCCCCATCACCTAATTAACCCATTCCTTCTGTCCCCTTCCCATTTGGTGACCTGTTCCTGGGTTTGCCTCACTCTTTCTCTTTTTCCCTTTCTTCCATTTTTTTTTTCTTTCTTAAATTCCATATATGAATGAAATCATACGGTGTTTGTCTTTCTCTGACTGACATATTTCACTTTACATTATACTCTCTAGATCCATCTATGTTGTTACAAATGACAAGATTTCATTCTTTTTAATGGCTGAGTAATATTCCATTGTATGTATGCCACTACATCTTTATCTATTCATCTATGGATGGACACTTGGGCTGCTTCCATAATTTAGCTGTTATAGATAATGCTGCATGGCATTAAATGTGCTTGCATCCCTTTGAATAAGCATTCTCATATTATTTGGGTAAATATCCAGTAGTGCAATTACTGGGTCATAGGTTAGGTCTATTTTTAGCTTTGCTTTTCTTTCTTTCTTTCTTTCTTTCTTTCTTTCTTTCTTTCTTTCTTTCTTTCTTTCTTTCCTTTTTGGAGAGAGAGACCACAAGCGGGGTGGTGGGGAGCAGAGGAAGGGAGAGAAAGAATCTTAAGCAGGCTCCACGGCCAGGGTGGAGCTCAATGCAGGGCTCAACCCCACAACCCTGAGATCATGACCTGAGTCAAAATCAAAAGTCTGATGCTTAACTGACTGAGCCACCCAGATGCCCCCTTTTTTAACTTTTTAAGGAACTTCCATACTATTTTCCACAATGACTGCACCAGTTTGCTTTCCCACTACCAGTACACAAGTGTTCCTTTTTCTCCACATCCTCGCCAACACCTGTTGTTTCTTATGTTGTTGATTTCAGTCATTCTGAAAGGTGTAAGGTGATATCTCACTATACTTTTGATTTGCATTTCCCTGATGATAGTGATGTTGATCTATTCATGTGTCTGTTGACCATCTGTATGTCTTCTTTGGAGAAATGTCTATTCATGTCTTCTGCCCATTTGGTAATTGGATATCTCTTTTTTAGGTGTTGAGTTGTATTAGTTCTTTATATATTTGGATACTAACCCTTTATCAGATATGTCATTTGCAAATATCTTCTTTCATTTATTAGGTTGCCTTTCAGTTTTGTTGATTGTTTCCTTCACTGTGCCAAAGCTTTTTATTTTGATGAAATCCAAATAGTTGACATCTACTATTATTTACCTTGCCTCCAGAGACATATCCAGAAAAATGTTGCTACAGCTGATGTCAGAGACATTATTGTCTGTGCTTTCTTCCAGGATTTTCATGATTTTATGTCTTACATGTAGGTCTTCAATCCATTCTGAGTTCAATTTTGTGTGTGGTGTAAGAAAATGGTCCAGTTTCATTCTTTTGCATGTAGCTGTCAGGTTTTCCCAACACTATTTGTTGAAGAGACATCTTTCACATTGTATATTCTTTCCTCCTTTGTCAAATATTTACTGACCTTATAACTGTAGATGTATTTCTGGGTTTTCTATTCTATTCCATTGATCTATGTGTCTGCTTTTGTGTCAGTACCATATTGTTTTGATCGCTGTGGCTTTGTAATATAAGTTGAAGTCTGGAATTGTGATACTTCCAGTTTTGTTTTTCTTTTTCAAGATTGCTTTTGCTAACTTTGGAAAACATTGTGGTGATTCCTCAAAAAATTAAAAATAGAGCTATTCTATGATCCAGCAATTGCACTACTGGGTATTTACCCCAAAGATAGAGATGTAGTGAAAGGAAGGACCATACATACCCCAATGTTCATAGCAGCAATGTCTACAATTGCCAAACTGTGGAAAGAGACAAGATGCCTTTCGACAGAAAAAATGGTTAAAGAAGATGTGGTCCATGTATACAATGGAATATTACTCAGCCATCAGAAAGGATGAATACCCAACTTTTGCCTCAACATGGATGGGACTGGAGGAGATTATGCTGAGTGAAATAAGTCAAGCAGAGAAAGTCAATTATCATATGGTTTCACTTATGGAGCATAAGGAATAACATGGAGGACATTATGAGAAGGAAAGGAAAAGTAAAGTAGGGGAAATTGGAGGGGAAGATGAACCATGAGAGACTGTAGACTCTGAGAAACAAACAGAGGGTTTTAAAAGGGAGGGGCAGTGGGGGAATGGGTAAGCCTGGTGGTGGGTATTAAGGAGGGCACGTATTGCATGGAGCACTGGGTGTTATATTAAACAATGAATCTTGGAACACTACATCAAAAACTAATGGTGTACTGTATGGTGACTAACATAGCATAATGAAAAAATAAAAAGATTGCTTTGGGGCACCTGGGTGGCTCAGTCATTGGGCGTCTGCCTTCAGCTTGGGTCGTGGTCTCAGGGTACTGGGATTGAGCCCTGCATCAGGCTCCCTGCATGGCAGGAGCCCTGCTTCTCCCCCTGCCCCTCCCCCTGCTTGTGTTCTCTCTCTCTGTGCCTCTCTCTATCAAATAAATGAATAAAATCTTTTTTAAAAAAAACATTGCTTTGGGCATTCAGGGTCTTTTGTGTTTCCATACAAACTTTGATATTCTTTGTTCCAGTACTATAAAAAATGCTGTTGGTATTTTGACAGGGATTGCATTCAATGTGTACATTGCTTTGGGTAGTATAGATGTTTTAAGAATATTTGTTCTTCCAATCTGTAAGTATGGAATATACTTACATTTCTTTGTGTCATCTTAAATTTCTTTCATCAATGTTTCATAGTTTTCAGAATACAGGTCTTTTCCTCTTTGATTAATTTTATTCCTAACTATTTTATTATTTTGGTGCAATTGTAAAAGAGATGGTTTTCTCAAATTTTCCTTCTGCTGCTTCATTATTAGTGTATAAAATGCAACAGATTTCTGTACATTGAATTTGTATCCTGCAACTTTATTGAGCCCATTTATCAGTTTTAGTAGTTTTTTGGTGGTGTCTTTAAGGTTATGTGTATATAGCACCATGTCATCTACAAATAGTGGAAGTTTTACTTCTTTCTTATCAATTTGGATACTTTTTTTTCTTTTGGTTGTCATTGCTGTGGCTAGGATGTCTAGTACTATGTCGAATAAAAGTGGTGAGAGTGAAAATCCTTGTCTTGTTCCTGACCTTAGAGGAAAAGCTATCAGTTTTTCCCCATTGAGTATGATGCTCACTGTGTGTTTTTCATATAAGGCCTTTATTATGTTGAGGTATGTTCCTGCTAGACCTATCACATTGAGGTTTTTTTTTTTTTTATCATGAATGGATACTGTATTTTGTCAAATGCTTTTTCTTCATCTATTTAGATGATCATGTGGTTTTTATTCTTTCTCTTTTTGGTGTGATGTATCACACTGATTGATTTGTGAATATTTAACTGCTCTTGCAACCCAGGAAAAACTCCCACTTGAACATGGTGAATGATTTCTTTAATGTACTGTTGAATTTAGGTTGCTAGTAGTATGTTGAGAATTTTTGCATCTATGTTCATTATAGATTTGTGATGTCTTTATCTGGTTTTGGTATCAGGGTAATACTGGCTTCACAGAATAAATTTAGAAATTTTCCTTCTGTCTATTTTTTTGAATAGTTTGAGAAGAATAGGTATTAACTCTTCTTTAAATGTTTGGTAGAATGTATACCTATGAAGCTGTCTGGTCCTGATTTGTTAGGAAATTTTTTAATTACTCATTCAATTTCATTGCTGGTAATAAGTCTATTCAAATTTTCTATTTCTTCCTGCCTCAGTTTTAGTAGGTTATACATTTCTAGGGATTTTTCTATTTCTTCTAGGTTGTCCAATTTGTTGGCATATAATTTTTCACAATATTCTATTACAATTGTTTGCATTTCTGAGGTGTTGGTTTTATTTCTCCTTTCTCATTTGTGATTTTCTTTGAGTCATCTCTCTCTCTCTCTCTTTCTCTTTATCTCTCTGATGAGTCTGGCTAGAGATCTGTCAATTTTGTCAATCTTTTCAAAGAACCAGCTCCTGGTTTCATTAATTTGTTCTATTTTTTTTTTTTAAGTTTCTATATCGTTGGTTTTAGCTCTAATCTTTATGAATTGGGTGTTTTTTTTTCTAACTCCTTTAGGTGTAAGGATAGGTTATTTGAGCTTTTACTTGCTTCTTGAGTAGACCTTTATTGCTATATACATCCCTCTTAGTATCACTTCTGCTGCATTCCAAAGATTTTTGACAATTCTGTTTTCATTTTCATTTGTTTCCATGTACTTTTTTTTATTTCTTTGTTAACTCATTCATTGTTAATAGCATGTTATTTAACCTCCATGCAATTGTGGTCTTTCCAGATTTTTTTCTTGTATTTGATTTCTAGTTTTGTAGTGCTGAGATTATAAAAGACTAATGGTATGACTTTGATCTTTTTAAATTTATTGAGACTGTTTTTGTGGTTGAATATGTGATCTAACCTGAAGAATATTCCATGTGCTTTAGAAAAGAATGAGCATTCTGCTGTTTTAGGATGGAATGTTCTGAGATTGTCTATTAAGTCTGTCTGCTTCAGTGTCATTCAAAGCACTGTCTCCTTGTTCATATTCTATTTGGATGACTTGTCCATTGATGTAAGTTAAAGGCTCCTTCTATTTCTGTATTGATATCAATTAGTTCTCTTCCATTTGTTATTAGCAATTTTATGTATTTGGGTGCTCCCTCATTGTGTGGATACATATTTACAATTGTTATATCTTCTTGTTGGTTTGTCCCCTTTATGATTACATAGTGTCCTTCCTTGTCTCTTGTTACAGTCTTTGTTTTAATGTCTATTTTGTCAGATATAAGTTTTGCTACTCTGGCTTTCTTTTGACATACATTTGCATGATAAATATTTCTCCATCTCCTCACTTTCAATCTGCACGTGGCTTTAGGTCTGAAATGAGTCTCTAGGGGCACCTGGCTGGCTCAGTTGGTGGAGCATATGACTCTTGATCTCAGGGTCATGAGTTTGAGCCTCATGTTGGACATATACTTGAAATGAGTCTCTTGTAGGTAATACATGGGTGGGTCTTGTTTTTTTTCCTCACTGTTACCTTATGTCTTTAGACTGAAGCATTTATCCACTTACTTCACATTAATTGCTGATAGATGTGTATTTGTTGCCATTTTGTTACTTGTTTTGTGATTGTTTTTGTAGATTTTCTCTGATCCTTTCTTCTCTCGTCTTCTTTCATGGTTTGTTGGCTTTCTTTAGTTATATTCTTGGATTCCTTTATTTTTATTCTTTGCATATATATTCCTGGTTTTTTATTTGTGGTTACCATTAGGTGTGTGCTTTATTTTCTGCATATAGCAGTCTATAGTAAGTTGATAGTCGCTTAAGTTTGAACCCATCCTTTACTGCTCTCTCCACCATGTTTTAGGAATATGGTGCCATATTTCACAACCTTTTATTTTTTGAATCCCTTGACTGATTTTTATAGCTATACCTATTTTTATTGCTTTCGTGTTTCTTACTTTTCATATCTCAATTATGGTCTTTTCTTTCTACTTAAAAAGTCCCCTTTAATATTTCTTTTAGGGCTTGTTTGGTGGTCATGACCTCCTTCAGCATTTGTTTGTCTGAGAAACTGTTTATCTCTCCTATTCTGAGTGATAGCTTTGTTGGATAGGGTATTCTTGGCAGCAGATTTTTTTTTTTTTCCTTTCAGCACTTTGAATAAATCATTCCAATCCATTTGGGCCTTCAAAGTTTCTGATGAAAAATCCACTGATTGCCTTTTGAGGTTTCCCTTATATGTAACCATCTTCTTTTTTTTTTTTTTCTTGCTGCTTTAAAATTTTTTACTTATCACTACTTTTTGCCATTTTAATTACTATGTGTCTTGGTATAGATTGCCTTGAGTTGATTTTGCTGGGACATCTCTGTGCCTCTTGGATCTGTATATCTGTTTCCTTCCCTAGATTAGTACAGTTTTCAGTCATATTTCTTCAAATAAATCTTCTGCCCACTTTTTCTCTCTCTTCTTCTCTGGAATCTCTATAATGTGAATGTTATTATGCTTGATGGAGTCACTGAACTCCCTAAGTCTGTTCTCATTTTGCTTAATTTCTTTCTCTCATTTATTCAGTTCGTTTACTTTCCATTACTCTGTCTTCCAGGTCATTAATTCATTCTTCTGATTCTTCTAGCCTACTATTCATTACATCAAGTATATTTTTTAATTTCGTTTATTGTGTTCTTCACCTCTGATTTGTTCTTTTTTATGTCTTTGTTAAGCATTTCACTGATGTCCTCCACTCTTTTCTCAAGTCCAGTAAGTATCCTTATGATCATTCCTTTAAAGTCTTTACCAGTTATATTACTTATATCCATTTTGCTTAGGTCTCTTGCTGTGCTTTTGTCCTGTTCTTTCATTTGGGAAAGATTCCTCTGTTTCTTCCTTTTGTTTAACTCTCTGTGTCTGTTTCTCTGTGTTAGGAAATCCAGCTACATCTCCTGCTCTTGAAGGTAACGACTTTATGAGGAACAGTTCCTATAGTGCCTTGCAGTGCCATGCCCCCTATTCTTTAGGACTGAGTACTTCAGGGAGTGTCTTCTATGTGTGTTGCATGTGCCCCACTGTTGTATCCTGGCTGAATTTTCCTTCAGTTAAGTTCTCTTCAGAAGCTATTTTTGCCTGTTGTGGGCAATGTTTGGTCCCCAACTGGATGTGGCACATTTTAACAATATGTGTGCTATTCTGTCTGCAGAACAAGACCTCCTTCTGCCACAACTGAAACTGAGGTCCCAGGTGGGAAGAAGCAATGCTGGTGGGATTAGAGCTGGGAAGGAGCAGCGCTAGTGGGAATAGAGTTGGTCTTCTAGAGCAGGTGACCTACAGCATAAGGCCTGAGATGAGGGTGACTGAGGCACAGGGTGGATCCACTGAAGCTAGTGGGTGCAGGCATGGTGTAAGCAAGTTAAGTAGATAGTGTTGGCCTTGTGTTTTTCCTGCAGGTGGCCTTGTGTTTATGCTGGGGAACAGGGGAGGAAGATGGTGCCTGGCACCTCCTTTGTTCCTGGAGGAATCTTCCTGGAATCCTTGTCTTTATAGATCATGCTCTGTGATGAGTAAATAAGTCTCCCTCCCTGGTGCCTTAGGCCATTTTCAGACTGCTTGAATCCATGCTGTATTTACATGGGCTGTTTGGCAAGCTGTCTTATTAAAGACAGGCACTCAACTTCTTAATGTCCTCTTGGCTCTCCAAGAGCCAAGCTCACTGATTTTTAAAATCCAGAATTTATGAGTGAGGGGTTAAGATAGAGGAAGTATATGGAGACCCTAAGCTTCTCTCATCCCTCAAACACAGCTAGCAGTTATCAAATCATTCTGAACACCTCAGAAATAAATCAGAGACCCGAGAAAACAAACACTTCAAGTCTACAAATAGAAAAGTGACCACTTTTTGGAAGGTAGGAAGTGTGGATACTTGAATCCAGTGTGATATAGCTGTGGATATGGTGCTGGGGAGAAAGTCTATATAAGGAGGCTACTGCAAATTATAATAAGCAGCAGAGTGCAAAATCTGAACTTTTAGAAGTCTTCTACTGAGGGGTCCTGCCTGGATTAAAAGTGCTCAGGTGGTGTAGCAGGGCAGAATTCTAGGAGTGACAACATGGTCTGAGGATGCCCTGGGTTGCAAGAAGCTCAGGTAATACCAATGTGCTTCACTGTTCCCAGGCATAGGAGCAGGAAAAACAGGTGAGAGGAGTGAGACTTGGTGCTGGTTTTCTGTTCTGTGTTGCCATAAACTGCGAACCACTGCATATGGCCAGACCTTTCCCTGGAGGAACAGTGTGGGTCTGGACCACGGGAGTCCCTAAAATTAGGAGTTTTGAAACTTGGTCACCTGCCTGAAATAAAAAAAGTAAAGTCTGGACACACGCAGGGTTCAGAGAGAAACCAGGGACATGACAGGGCCAATTGATTGCTCTTCTGTGAAGGCTCACTGGGGAGTGGGGGATGCAAATTTTAAGCTCCAGTAGTAGAGAAAACAGGGCACCATCATATTCATCCCACCCATCAGACTTCAGGGAGCAAAAGAGCACCATCTAGTGGAGGCTAGAGCCACTTACACCAAGCCCACCCACTCCTGCTCTGGAGCATATTTCTATTGAAACAAGTCAGCCTAAGAATCAGGACAGCAGTTCCTTCCCCCAGAAGACTAGATAAACTTGCTCACACCAAGTTTACCAAACACAGTGCTGCAAAACTTCAGCTCTAGGGAAACCAGGACATAGCTTCATTTTTACTTTTATTCTATATTTTTACCATTATTCTTTCATTTGTTTTCTTTCCCTATTTTTATTTTCTTATTTTTTCATTCTTATTTATATATATATTACATATTTTATTTTTATTTATTTTCATCACATATGTATATGTGTATGTATAAGTGTGTATATGTATATATATTTGGGATTCTATTAACAACAGATGAAAACACACCCAAGATCTGGGGTTTTTTTTGTTTGTTTTTTGGTTGTTTTTCTTTTTTGTCTTTGCTTTTTGTTTTGCTTTTTATTTTTTTTCTCCTTCTTTTCGGGACAAAATGATGATATAGAGAAATTCAAACCCCCCCCCCCAAAAGCAGGAAGTAGAAATCATGACCAAGGATTTAGTCAATACAGATGTAAGTAAGATCACTGAACTAGAATTTAAAACAATAATTATAAGGATACTAGCTGGGTTTGAAAGCATAGAGGACATTAGAGAATCCCTTACTAGAGAGATGAAAGAACTGAAATCTAGTCAGACCGAAATTGAAAATGCTAGAAACAAGATGCAAACCCAAATGGAAGCCATAAAAATGAGGATGGAGGAAGCAGAGGATCGAATCAGTGATATGGAAGATATAATTATAGAAAATAATGAAGTTGAAAAGAAGAGGGAGAGAAAAGTAATGGATCATGTAGGTAGACTTAGGGAACTCAGAGACTTACTAAGACATAATAACATTTGTATCACAGGAATCCCAGAAAATGAAGAGAGATTAAACAGGACAGAAGATTTATTTGAACAAATTAGAGCTGAAAACATCCCTAATCTGGGGAAGGACATAGCTAACACAATCCAAGAGGCACAGAGAACTCACATTAAATTCAACAAAAACCAACATTTCCCAAGGCATATCAGAGTCAAATTCACAAAATACACAGACAAGGAAAGAATTCTGAAAGCAGCAAGGGGGAATAAAGTCCTTAAACTACAAAGGAAGACAGATCAGGTTTGCAGATCTGTTCACAAAAACATGGTAGGCCAGAAGCAAGTGGCAGGAGATATTCAACATGCTGAATGGGGAAAATATGCAGCCAAGGATTCTTTATTCAGAAAGGGTGTCATTCTGAATTGAAGGAGAGATAAAGAAGTTCCCAGACCAAAACAAAAACAAAAACAAACAAACAAACAAAAAAACCCTACAGGAGTTCATGAACACTAAACCAGCCCTGCAAATTTTTTAAGGGGCAATCCTTGAGTAGAGAAAAAAAAAAAGCACCAAAGACTAGAAAGAACAGAGAACATCACTAAAAACACTAACTCTACAAGTAATGAAATGGCAATAAATTCATCTTTCAATAATCAGTCTGAATGTAAATGGACTAAATGCTCCAATCAAAAGACATAAGGAATCAGATTGGATTAAAAAAATGTTTATCTACTAGACCCATTTATATGCTGCCCACAGGAGACTCATTTTAGACCTAAAGACACCTGAAGATTGAAAGTGAGAGGTTGGAGAACAATCTCTCATGTTAATGGATGTCAAAATAAAGCAGGAGTAGCAATACTTATATCAAACAAACTAGATTTTAAACCAAAGACTGTAACAAGAGATGAGGAAGGACATTATATCATAATTAAGGGGTTGATCCATCAAGAAGATCTAACAATTATAAATACTTATGCTTATACTTATACTTATAAATACTTGGGAATAGCCAAATATATACTACAATTAATAATAGACATAATAAAACTCGTAAATAATAATACAATAATAGTAGGAGACTTTAAAACCCCACTCACAACAATGCACATATCATCACAGCAGAAGATCAACAAGGAAACAAGGGCTTTGAATGATAAACTGGACCAGATGGACTTCACAGATATATTCAGAGCATTTCATTTTAAAGTAGCAGAATACACATTCTTTTTGAGTGCCTGTGGACGATTCTCCAGAATAGAACACATACTGACTGGGTCACAAATTGGGCCTCAAAAAGTACAAAAAAATCGAGATCACACCATACATATTTTCAGACCACAACACTATGAAACATGAGGTCAATCACATGAAAAAAATTGGAAAGACCTCAAATACATGAAATTAAAGAATATCCTATTAAAGAATGAATGGGTTAACCAGGAAATTAAGGAAGAAATTTTTAAAATTTCATTAGAACAAATGAAATTAAAAACACAACAGTCCAAAACCTGTGGGATGCAGCAGAGAGCCCAGATATGGACCCTCAAGTCTATGGTCAAATAATGGTGCTGGGAAGTCCTAAGAGGGAAGCACAATGCAATACAGGCTTACCTCAAGAAGTGAGAAAAGTCTCAAATACATAACCTAAACTTACACCTAAAGGAGTTTAAAAAGGAACAGCAAATAAAATCTAAATCCAGCAGAAGAGAAATAATGATTAGAGAAGAAACAAATGATATAGAAACAGAAAAAGGAGAGCAGATTAAAGATATTAAGTGGTGGGTCATCAAAAGAGTTTAGAAAATTGATAAACCCCTAACCATACTTATCAGAAAGAAAAGTGAAAAGTGAAAGGACCCAAATAGATAAAAGCGTGAATGAAAGAGAAGGGATCACAAACCAGTATCACAGAAATCAAACAATGATAAGAGAATAGTATGAAAAATACATGCCAACAAGCTGGGCAACCTGAAAAAAATGGACAAATTCTTAGGAACGTACAAACTACCAAAGCTAAAATAGGAAGAAGTAGAAAATTTGAACAGACCCATAAGTAGCAAAGAAATTAAAGCAGTACCCACCATCAGGCTCACCCAACCCCCCACAATTGTTCCAGCAATTTAGTAACGTGGCAGGATACAAAGTCAATGTACAGAAATCAGTGGCTTTCTTATACACTAACAATGAAAATACAGAAAGGGAAATTAGAGAATCGATTCCATTTACTATAGCACCAAGAACCATAAGATACCTGGGAATAAACCTAACCAAAGAGGTAAAGGATCTGTACTCAAGGAACTACAAAACACTCATGAAAGAAATTGAAGAAGACACAAAAAGATGGAAGACCATTCCATGCTCTTGGATAGGAAGAATAAACATTGTTAAAATGTCTATACTGCCTAGAGCAATCTATACTTTTAATGCCATTCCAATCAAAATTCCACCGGTATTCTTCAAAGAGCTGGAGCAAATAATCCAAAAATTTGTATGGAACCAGAAGAGACCCCGAATCACTAAGGAAATGTTGAAAAACAAAAATAAAACTGGGGGCATCACATTACCTGATTTCAAGCTTTACTACAAAGCTGTGATCACCAAGACAGCATGGTACTGGCATAAAAACAGACACATAGGCCAGTGGAACAGAGTAGAGAGCCCAGATATGGACCCTCAACTCTATGGTCAGTTAATCTTCGACAAAACAAGAAAAAATATACAGTGGAAAAAAGACAGTCTCTTCAATAAATGGTGCTGGGAAAACTGGGCAGCTATATGTAGAAGAATGAAACTCGACCATTCTCTTACACCGTACACAAAGATAAACTCAAAATGGATAAAAGACCTCAATGTGAGACAGGAATCCATCAGAATCCTAGAGGAGAACATAGGCAGTAATCTCTTCGATATCAGCCACAGCAACTTCTTTCAAGATATGTCTCCAAAGGCAAAGAAAACAAAAGCCAAAATAAACTTTTAGGACTTCATCAAAATCAAAAGCTTCTGCACAGCAAAGGAAACAGTCAAGAAAACAAAGAGGCAACCCACGGAATGGGAGAAGGAATTTGCAAATGACAGTACAGACAAAAGATTGATATCCAGGATCTATAAAGAACTCCTCAAACTCAACATACACAAAACAGAGAATCATATCAAAAAATGGGCAGAAGATATGAACAGACAATTCTCCAATGAAGACATACAAATGGCTATCAGACACATGAAAAAATGTTCATCATCACTAGCCATCAGGGAGATTCAAATTAAAACCACATTGAGATACCACCTTACACCAGTTAGAATGGCCAAAATTAGCAAGACAGGAAACAACATGTGTTGGAGGGGATGTGGAGAAAGGGGAACACTCTTACACTGTTGGTGGGAATGCAAGTTGGTGCAGCCTCTTTGGAGAACAGTATGGAGATTCCTCAAGAAATTAAAAATAGAACTTCCCTATGACCCTGCAATTGCACTACTGGGTATTTACCCCAAAGATACAGATGTAGTGAAAAGAAGGGCCATCTGGACCCCAATGTTTATAGCAGCAATGGCCACGGTTGCCAAACTGTGGAAAGAACCAAGATGTCCTTCAACGGACGAATGGATAAGGAAGATATGTCCATATACACTATGGATATTATGCCTCCATCAGAAAGGATGAATACCCAACTCTTGTAGCAACATGGACAGGACTGGAAGAGATTATGCTGAGTGAAATAAGTCAAGCAGAGAGAGTCAAGTATCATATGGTTTCACTTATTTGTGAAGCATAACAAATAGCATGGAGGACATGGGGAGTTAGGAGAAGGGAGTTGGGGGAAATTGGAATGGGAGGTAACAATGAGAGACTATGGACTCTGGAAAACAATCTGAAGGGTTTGAAGAGGTGGGGGGGTGGGAGGTTGGGGGAACCAGGCGGTGGGTATTAGAGAGGGCACGGATTACATGGAGCACTGGGTGTGGTACAAAAACAATGAATACTGTTATGCTGAAAATAAATTAAAAAATGATAAATAAATAAATAAATAAATAAATAAATAAAAATAGAAATGCAAAAGAAAAACACAGGTGTATGTATCAAAAAGTTCAGGTTAGAAGGTTATTATGGAATTTGATGTACTGGACATCTCACTGTGATGGTAAATAGGTTAAAAAATTATCTATATATAAAAAAAATGAGCCAGAATAGTGGGAACGAATTAAAAATAAAAGTTGTCCTATGAAGTAGTGGTGGTTGTTCTCTTGTAGTCTTTTTTTTTTTTCCTTTCCTGGTTGGTTTTCTTAGGGAGGGGCCTGCCACGTGGTTTTTCAGTCAATGATGTTCCCAGCGTTAAGTCCTCCCGCTCCCCTCAAGGGGGTGGGCTCTGAGGAAACCGGTTTTTTCAGGCTTTTGTTCTCTGGAGGTTCTTATGTTTATTGACTTTTTTTTCTCTCGCCTTGACCACTTTTGATGGTTTTTTTAGGTTTAGAGGTAAGCAAACTGCACCCTGACCTCCCTCTCAGAGAGAATCCTCAGTGTGCTCTGCTGTGGGTGCTGCAGAGCCCATATAAATTGCCCCTTGGCCGCTGGCAGAGTAGGTTCTGAGTCGCAGTCCCTGGGGACACAGGATCTTCTGCTTGTACCCAAAACCATGGCAGCGGTGGCTGTCTGGGCAGCTCCAGACCACCAGAGAGGTTCCAAGCAGTGATCGCACACTGAGATTTTTCCGCTGGCCGGGGCTGGGAGTGCCTGGTCTTTCTGGGTCTAAGAGCACCGGGCTTGCGCGCACCTCTCTCAGGGGAGGGTGAGAGTCCGCACGCGTCTCAGGCTCTGAAACAATGGCACAAGTCTAAGAGCGCCAGGCTGGGCCTTCATGCACCTCTCTCAGGGGAGGGTGAGGGGCGCACGCTTCTCAGGCTCTGTTACCATGGCTCCGCGTTCTGCCCTCTGGCGAGGCTCCCAGCCCCTCACAGGAGCCAGACCCCACGCGTTCTTGCGTGCGCTGGCGGCTCAGGTACCAAGACCTGGTTTCTCCACAGCACTCTCTCTGGCTCAGCACCAGGGGAGGCTGTCCTGGGTCCCAGGACTTAAGCCCCTGTCCCAAGCCACCCCGATTCCCACGATTCCCCCTCTCCCAATCCTTTGCTTTTTTTGAGTGCTTTCAACCAGTCTCCAAGTTAATGCTGGTCCCCAGATGCAGGGCACTCTCGTATTAGGGGTATCACTTTCCAATCGGTCGCCTCTGGTGGCTCCCTCCCCCTTTTGTGTATCTTCCGATATCAGTCCAACGTTCCCTCTCTGCTTTACCTGCCCACTGGCGTCTTCTGCCCCTGTAGAGATCCAGACATGTATAATTCTGATCTCAGGCTGATTTCATGGGTGGTCGGAGTTCTTTGGTAGGTAATCAGCTCACTTTAGGGTACAGGTTGAAAAGGTGCCTCCTCCTACTTCCCCGCCATCTTGTCTCTCCTCAAATCACATTTTCATTGCCTTTCACTACAAATCCAGAGATGGCCTTCCATAATAGGAAGAATTGGGACCAAATGATAAATTAAAAAACACACATTCAAGAATGCAAGAACTCTTTGAAAATGACAGTTAAGGGGAGTGGAGTTCATTTTCTGAAAAAGTATTAAGAAAAATTCTCAACACAATCCAAAAAGTACAATTAGTACCCTGCATTCAAAAAATAAGCATAAGAACAGAAACTAATCACATTTAGTAAATATCCTTTTAAGAAGTGAGTTGGGGGGGCGCCTGGGTGGCTAAGTGGGTTAAGCCTCTGCCTTCGGCTCAGGTCATGATCTCAGGGTCCTGGGATCAAGTCCCGCCTCAGCCTCTCTCCTTGGCAGGGAGCCTGCTTTCTCCTCTCTCTCTCTGCCTGCCTGTCTACCTACTTGTGCTCTCTCTCTGTCAAATAAATAAATAAAATCTTTAAAAAAAAAAAAAGAAGTGAGTTGGGGGAAATTGGAAGGGGAAACGAACCACAAGAGACTGTGGACCCTGAGAAACAAACTGAGCATTTGGAGATGGGTGAGCCTGGTGGTGGGTATTAAGGAGGGCATGTATTACATGGAGCACTGGGTGTGGTGCATAATCAATGAATCTTGGAACACTGAAAAAATAAATTTAAAAAATTTTTTAAAAAGTAAATATCCTTTTAAAATAATAAATTGCTAGTCTCTTTTTATTTAATCAATAATTTTTGAACTGCTTATAATTTAAAGTTACAATCTCTTGATAGATTCAGGATATATTTTTGTTTAAGGATCATTCTTTATCTCATGATTTCTTTTAGGGCCAATTTTCCCACATGCTGGCTTTCCCTCATATGTAGAAAATCTCTAGCAAGTATTTGAAAGGAATATAACATAGTTAGTCAAGGTCACTGACTCTAGTATCAGTTGGTCTTGGGCAACCCTGGTGACCATAAGCAAGCTTCTTAAACTAACTGAGGTTCAGTTTTACCAGATATGCAATAGGTTCTAAGGATTAAGCAAGGTAACATTCTTCTAATAATAAGTGATCAATAATGGTTGTTATTATTGGAGTGCAGCTTACAAATGACCACCTGGAGCTGCTTGAATTTTGAAGTATGTAGAGTTTTTCAATTAAAAATATCTTGGTTTTCTAAAAATACAAATGTAGTGATCTGAAGGGGCACGTGTACCTGAATGTTTATAGCAGCAATGTCCACAATAGCCAAACTATGGAAAGAACCTGTATGTCCATCAATAGATGAATGGATAAAGAAGATGTGGTATATATGTGTGCATATATATATATATATATATATATATATATATATATATATAATGGAATACTATGCAGCCTTCAAAAATGAATTCCTGGGGCGCCTGGGTGGCTCAGTGGGTTAAGCCGCTGCCTTCAGCTCAGGTCATGATCTCAGGGTCCTGGGATTGAGTCCCGCATCGGGCTCTCAGCTCAGCAGGGAGCCTGCTTCCCTCTCTCTCTCTCTCTCTGCCTGCCTCTCCATCTACTTGTGATCTCTCTCTGTCAAATAAATAAATAAAATCTTTAAAAAAAAATGAATTCCTGCCATTTGCAATGACACAGATAGAACTAGAGGGTATTATGCTAAGCGAAATAAATCAATTAGAGAAAGACAATTATTATATGATCTCTCTGATATGAGGAACTTGAGAGGCAGGATGTGGGGTTGTGGGGGGTAGAGAGGGAAAAAATGAAACAAGAAGGGACTGGGGAGGGAGACAAACCATAAGAGACTTAATCTCAAGAAACAAACTAGGGGGTTGCTAGGGGATTAGTGGGAGGGATAGGGTGGCTGGGTTATGGACATTGGAGAGGGTATGTGCTGTGGTGAGTGCTGTGAATTGTGTAAGACTGATGATTCACAGACCTGTACCCCTGAAGCAAATAATACATTATATGTTAATAAAAAATCTTGGCTTTTTTTTTTTTACTTCTTCATAAAACTTTGGTTAAGTCTTTACATCTGCCTTTTATTCCCCTGAACTATTGATTTCATAACTAGGAGCCTGTATCTTCTACTGTCCTTCATTCATTTTGCCCTCCATCCCATTCCCCTCCTCTCAAGGAACTACCAGTTTGTCCTCACTGTAGATCTGATTCTGCTTTTTGTTTGTTCATTTGTTTTTTAAAATTCTACATATAAGTGGACTCATATGGCTTTTGTCTTTCTCAGTCTGACTTATTTCACTTAGCATAATACTCTCTAAGTCTATGCATTTTGTTGCAAATGGCATGATCTCATTCTTTTTTATGGTTGAATAATATTTCATTATATATATATATATATATATATATATATATATATATATATATGATCCACTTATCCATTAATCTATCAATGGACACTTGGTTACTTCCAAATCTTGGCTATTGTAACTTTATTTTTTAAAGATAAAAGTGATTTAATTTTAATAATTTTAATTTTTTACTTTTTAATTCCAGTATAGTTAATATACAGTACTATAGTAGTTTCTGTTGTATAACATACTTATTCAACAATTCCATGCATCACCCAGTGTTCATCATGACATGTATACTCCTGAATCCCGATCACCTATTTCATACATCTGCCACCTCTCCTCTCTGATAACCATCAATTTATTCTCTACAGTTCAGAATCTGTTTCTTGGTTTGCCTCTCTCTTTCTTATTCCTGCTCATTTATTTTGTTTCTTAAATTTCACATATGAGTTATATCATATGGTATTTGTCTTCCCTTGCAAAGTTACCTTGCTTAGCATTATACTCTCTAGTTCATTGTCTAGTTCTTGTCATTGCAAATGACAAGATTTAGTTATTTTAATGGCTAAATAATATTCCACTTTGTGTGTATGTGTGTTTATCACTTCTTTATCCATTAATCAATCTATGAACACTTGGGCTGCTCCCATAATTTGGCTATTGTAAATAATGTTGCTATAAACATAAGGGTGTATCTCTTTGAATTAGTGTTATTGTATTCATTGGATAAATACCCACTAGTCTGCTTACTGGGTCCTACTTTAACTTTTTGAGGAACCTCCATACTATTTTCCAGAGTGGCTGCACCAGTTTGCTTTCCCACCAACAGTGCAAGAGGGTTCCACTGTTTCCACAACCTCACCAACACCTGTTGTTTCTTGTGTTTTTAATTTTAGCCATTCTGACAGATGAATGATAGCTCATTGAAGTTTTTATTTACATTTCCCTGATGATAATTAATGATGAGTGTCTTTCATATGTCTGTTGCCATCTCAATGTCTTCTTTGAAGAAATGTCAGTTTATGCCTTCTGCTCATTTTTTAATAAGGTTGTTTTTTGGATGTTGAGTTCTATAAGATCTTTATATATTTTGGATACTAACCCCTAGTGGATATGGAATTTGCAAATATCTTCTTCCATTCCATAGGTTGCCTTTAGTTTTGTTGATTCTTTCCTTCCTGGTGCAGAAGATTTTTATTTTGATGCAATCCTAATAGTTTATTTTAGCTTTTGTTTTCCTTACCTCAGGGGACCTATATAGAAAAAGTTGCTACAGCAGAGGTCAAACAGATTACTCCAGGTGTTCTCTTTAAAGATTTTTAAGGTTTCAGGTCTCACCTATAGGTCTTTTGTCCATTTTTAATTTATTTTTATGTATGGTGTAACAAAGTGGTCTAGTTTCTTTCTTTTGCATGTTGCCATACAGTTTTCCAAACACCAGTTGTTCAAGAGATTATTCTTTTCCCATTGGGTATTCTTCCTTGCTTTATTGAAGATTAACTAACCATAGGGTTGTGGGTATATTTCTGTTCCATTGATCTATATGTGCATTTTTGTGACAGTGCCACATTGTTTTTGATTACTACAGCTTTGTAATATAATTTGAAGTCCAGAATTGTGATGTCTCCAGCTTCACTTTTCTTTTTCCAGGTCGCTTTTGTTATTTCTTTATTTAAGTCCACACTTTCATACACATTTCAGGATTGTTTGTTCTAGTTCTGTGAATAATACTGTTGGTATTTTGATGGAGAGAGCGTTACATGTGTAGATTGATTTGGGTAATATAGACATTTTAACAATATTTTTTTCTTACAATGCATGACCATGGAATGTGTTTCCATTCCTTTGTACCACCTTCAATTTCTTTCATATTGTTTTACAATTTTCAGAGTACAGATCTTTTACCTCTTTGGTTAGGTTTATTCATAGGTATCTTATGGGTTTTGGTGCAATTGTAAATGGGATTGATTCCTTATCTTCTCTTTCTGCTACTTCATTATTGATGTATAGAAATGCAACAGATTTCTGAACATTGGTTTTGCATCCTGTGACTTTACTGAATGTATCAGTTAAGGTTTTCTATATATAGTGTCCTGTCATCTACAAATAGTGTAAGTTTTACTTCTTCATTACTGATTGGAATAATATTTCTTTTTGTTGTCTGATTGCTGTGGCTATAACTTCCAGTAGTATGTTGAATAGAAGTGATGAGGGTGGACATCCTTGTCTTCTTCCTGACATTAGGGGAAAAGGTCTCAATGTTTCTCCATTGAGGATGATGTTAGTTGTGTATTTTTCATATATGGTGTTATTATGTTGAGGTATGTTCCCCCTATTTTGTTGAGGGTTTTTATCATGAATGGATGCTGTTCTTTGTCATATACTTCTTCTGCATCTATTGAAATGATCATATGGTTCTTATCATTTCTCTTACTGTTGCAATATATCACATTGATTGATTAAGGAATAATGAACCACCCTTGCAAGCCAGGAATAAATCCCACTTGATCATGGTGAATAATTTTTTCTGTAGTCCTCAATTTGGTTTAATATTTTCTTGAGAATTTTAACATCTCTTTTTATCAAAGACACTGATCTATTATAGTGGTCTCTTAATACAGTTTTGGTATCAGGATAATGCTGGCTTCATAGAATGAATTTGGAAATTTCCTCCCATTTCTGTTTTTTGGACTAGTTTGAGAATAATGGGTATTGATTCTTCTTCAAATGTTTGGTAGAATTTACCTCTGATGCCATCTGCCATTAGACTTTTGTTTTCTGGGGAGATTTTTTTTAAAGATTCTATCCACTCATTTGAGGGAGAGATCACAAGTAGGGAAAGAGGCAGGCTGGGGTGGGGAGCAGGATCCCTGCTGAGCAGAGAGCCTGATGTGGGGCTCAATACCAGGGCCCTGAAATCCTGACCTGAGCCGAAGGCAGAGGCTTAACCCACAGAGCCACCCAGGCACCCCTGGGGAGATTTTTTTTTTAATTACTGATTCAGTTTCATTGATGGTTATTGGCATACTCAAATTTTCTGTTTCATCCTATTTCATTTTGATCATTTATATGTTTCTAGGAATTTATCCATTTCTTCCAGGTTGTCCAATGTTTTGGCATATAGTTTCTCGCAGTATTCTCTTATAATTGTATTTCTGTGGTGTTGGTTGTTATATCTCCTTTCTCATTTATAATTTTATTTATTTGAGTCCTATCCCTTTTTTTCTTGATAAGTCTGGCTAGACTTTTATCAATTTTATTGATTTTTTTCAAAGAACGAGCACTTGTTTGGGCACCTGTGTGGCTCAGTTGATTAAGCTCCTGCCTTCAGCTCAGGTTGCATTCATGGGGTCCTGGGATCAAGCCCTATGTTGGGCTTCCTGCTCACTGGGGAGTCTGCTTCTTCTTCTCCCTCTGCCCTTCCCCCTTGCTCTTATACATGCTGTCTCTCTTTTTCTCTCTCTCTCTTTCTCTCAAATAAATAAATAAAATGTTTTTTTAAAAAGAATGAACATGGGGATGCCTGGGTGGCTCAGTCCGTTGAGCTGCTCCCTTCAGCTCAGGTCATGATCCCAGGGTCCTGGGATCGCGTCCCACATTGGGCTCCTTGTTCATCAGGAAGCTTGCTTCTCTCTCTGCCTCTGCCTGCCACTCTGCCTGCTTGTATGCTCTCCCCCTCTCTCTGACAAATAAATACATAAATAAAATTTTAAAAGAATGAACACTTATTTTTATTAATCCATCTTTTTAGGTTTTTTTTTTTTTTAGTTTCTATATCATTCATTTCTTCTCTCATCCTTATTATTTCCTTCCTTCTGCTGGTTTTAGATTTTTGTTGTTGTTGTTCTTTTTCTAACTCCTTTACGTGTAAGTGTAGGTTGTTTATTTGAGATTTTTCTTGCTTCTTTAGGTAGGCCTGTAATGCTATAATCTTCCTTCTTAGAACCACTTTTTTTTGTTTGTTTTTAATTTTTTTATTTATTTTTTAATATCTTTTCAGCATAACAGTATTCATTGTTTTTGCACCACACCCAGTGCTCCATGCAATACGTGCCCTCCTTAATACACACCACCTGGCTCCCACAACCTCCCACCCCCCACCCCTTCAAAACCCTCAGGTTGTTTTTCAGAGTCCATAGTCTCTCATGGTTCACCTCCCCTTTCAATTTCCCTCAACTCCCTTCTCCTCTCCATCTCCCCTTGTCCTCCATGCTATTTGTTATGGTCCACAAATAAGTGAAACCATATGATAATTGGCTGTCTCTGCTTGACTGATTTCACTCACCATAATCCTTAGAACCACTTTTGTTGCATCCAAAGATTTTGGACTGTTGTGTTTTCATTTTCCTTTGTTTCCATGTACTTTTTCATTTCTACCTTGATTTCCTGGTTGCCCATTCATTGTTTAATATCATGTTCTTTAACCTCCATGTATTTGTGGTCCTTCTAGATTTTTTTCTTGTGGTTGACTTCTAGTTTTATAGTATTGTGGTCAGAAAAGATTCATGTTATAACTTCGGTCTTTCTTAATTTGTTAAGGCTTGTTTTGTGGCCTTATATGTGACCATTCTGGAGAATATTCCATGCGCATTCGAAAAGAAGATGTATTCTGCTGTTTTAGGATCAAGTGTTCTGAATATATCTGTTAAAACCATCTGGTCTAGTGTGTCATTCAAAGCAACTGTTTCCTTGTTGATGTTCTGTTTAGATGATCTGTCCATTGATGTAAGTGAGGTATTAAAGTCTCCTACTATTATTGTATTATTATTTATTAGTTTATTTATGTTTATTATCTGTTTTATATATTTGGGTGCTCCCATGTTGGATGCATATATATTTAAAGTTTCTAGCTCTTCTTGTTGGATTGTCCCTTTAGTTTTATACAGTGTCCTTCTTTGTCACTCATTACGATGTTTGTTTTAAAGTCTAGTTTTTCTGATGTAAGTATAGCTACTTTGACTTTCTTACCAAAAAAACATCAGTTTTTATGGTAAATATTTCTCCATTCCCTGACTTTCAACCTGTCCATGTTTTTACATCTGAAATGAGTCTCTTATTGGTAGCATATGAATAGATTTTTTTAAAAGATTTATTAATTTTAGAGAAAGAGCATGATTGTGGGGAGGGCAAGAGGGAGGGGAAAAGAATCTCAAGCAGACTCCCAACTGAGCACAGAGCCCAACACGGGGCTGCATCCCACAACCCTGAGATCTTAATCTGAGCCAAAATCAAGAGTTGAGCACATAACCAACTGAGCCATCCAGGTGCCCCTGGATAGGTGTTTTTTGTTTGGTTTTGTTTCGTTTTTAATTCATTCTGACACCCCATGTCTTTTGTTTGGAGCATTTAGTCCACAATCAAGGTAATTATTGGTAAATATGTATTTATTGCCATTTTGTTACTTGTTTTGTAATTGTTTTTGTAGCTTTTCTCTAATCCTTTCCACTCTATCTCTTTCATGGTTTGTTGCTTTTCTTTAATGATATACTTTGGCTCCTTATTCTTTATTTTTTAATATCTATTTCTGCTTTTTTATTTGTGCTTACCATTGCATTTACTTCTTTTGTCTGTTTTGTTTTTAAAGATTTTATTTATTTATTTGACAGCAGAGATCACAAGTAGGCAGAGAGGCAGGCAGAGAGAGAGAGGGGGAAGCAGGGTCCCGACTGAGCAGAGACCCCAATGCGGGGCTCGATCCCAGGACCCTGGGATCATGACCTGAGCCAAAGGCAGAGGCTTTAACCCACTGAGCCACCCAGGCGCCCCTCTTTTGTCTGTTTTAAGTTTTATTTAAATTCCTTTTAGTTAATATATAGTGTAATATTAGTTTCAGGCATGGAATTTAGTGAATCATCACTTACATATAACACCCAGTACTCATTACAACAAATGCCCTGCTTAATAAACATCACCCATTTAGCCCCTTCCCCACCTACCTCACCTCCAGCAACCCTCAATTTGTCCTCTATAGTTGAGTCTGTTCTTTGGTTTGCCTCTCTTCCCCCACCGCCATATTCATCTGTTTTGTTTCTTAAATCACATTTTCTGCATATAGCAATCTATATTAGGCTGATGGTTGCTTAATTTTGAACTCATTCTTTACTCCTCTTCCCTCCATGTTAGAGATATTTAGTATCTTAATTTACATCTTTTTGCTGTGTGAGTGCCTGGACTGATTTTTACAGAAATACTTATTTTTCTTCTTTTGTGCTTTTTACATCTTATACTCTCATATATGATCTTTCCTTTCTACTCAAAGAGTCCCCTTTAATATTTCTTGTAGAGCTGGTTAAGTGGTCACGGACCCCTTTAGTTTATCTGAGAAATTCCTTATCTCTCTTTCTATTTTGAATATTATCCTTACTTGGATACAATATTGTTGGCAGCAGAGTTTTGCTTTTCAGCACTTTGAATACATCATGCCACTTCCTTCTGGCCTACAGTGTTTCTGCTGAAAAATCCTGATAGCCTTATGACATTTCCTTTGTGTGTAACTGTCTTCTTTTCTTTTGCAACCTTTACTTTTTTTTCTTTATCACTATTTTTTTTTTTTGCCATTTCAATTATTATGTGTTTCAGTGTAAACCTCTTGGGGTTGGGTTTGTTGGAGGATCTCTATGCGTCCTGAATCTGGATCTCTGTTCCTCTCCTTACATTTGGTAAGTTTTCAGCTATTATTTCTTCAATTTCATTTTCTGTCCCCCTTCTCTCTCTTCTTCTGGAACCCTGTAATGCAACTTATTATTCTTGATGGAGTCACTGAGTTCTCTACATCTATTCTCACTATACAGTATTTGTTTGTCTCTCACCTGTTCAGCTTGATTGTTTTCCATTACTCTATCCTACAGGTCACTGATACATTCTTTTGTTTTCTATAGCCTACTATTTATCCCATCTATTGTATTTTTAATTTCATTTATTGAATTCTTCATCTCTGATGTTAGTTTTTATCTTTTTTTCACTGACATCCTTCACCCTTTTCTGAAGTCCAGTGAGTACCTTTATAATCATTATTTTAAGTTCTCTATCAAGCATTTAAGTTCTCTATCAAACATATTTCTGTTTCAATTAGATTTCCTACTGTGATTTTGTTGTGATCTTTCATTTGAGACAAATTCCTCTGTCTCCTCATTTTGTCTAACTCTTTGTGACTGTGTCTGTGTTAGGAATGTCAGCTATGTCTTCTGTTCTTGAAAGTAATGTCACTATGAAAAAGAGATCCTGGAGTGCTCTGCAGTGCAGTGTCCCCTGTTCACCAGAAACTGGTACTTCAGGGGAGTCGCCTATGTGTGATGTTTGTGTCCTGCTATTATGTCCAAGTCACTTTTCCTTTCAGTCCAGATGTCTGCACTGACTGTTGTGGGCTATGCTTTTGTGTGGTGTTAATGAGACAAAGGCAGGCCAGGTCTGAGGGGGCATAACAATAGAAGGACTCAGGGAGCAGGGCAGCAGCATTAACAAAATTTGTACTGAGCTGCTAGTCCTAGGCTGGATCTCCTAAATCATGGCAGTGGCCTGGGGTGCAGTGCACATTAGTGGTAACAGCTGAGAAGAAGGTTGGAGGCTGCCATAGCAGCCAGGGGCATGCAGCAACTAGGCATGGCAAATGGCATCTGTGTATGCAGAAGCTATGCACAGAATGAGGTGGCTTGCTGTGGTTGGGCAAAGCACACACAATGTTAGCAAAATTTGTATTGGGCTGTTAGTCCTAGGTCAGATCCCCGAAAGCATGGCAGTGGCTTGTGGCATGGCATGGTTTAGCAGCAGTGGCCAGGGACAAGGCCTGTGGCAGCAGCAAGGGGTGCAGGTTGTCTCTGTTTGTGGTGGTTGAATATGAAGTACAATGGCAGCTGGGGGCATTCAGTGTCTGCACAAGGTGGGTGTGTGTGGTGCACCCGCCATCAGCAAAATTTGAGCTGAGCCATTAGTCCTAGGTCAGATCCACTGAAGTGTGATGTGCACTAAAGTGGATTGCAGAAGCAGCAGCTGGGGGAGGCCTGCTCAGGGTTAAATTTGTGCTGAGCTCTGGGGCTAGGTCAGCAGGCTTGGAGTGGGTGAGTCCTCAGGAGGACTCATGGGCTGGGCACACTGCTAGCAGGTTAGGTAGCTATGTGTCTGTGCCGTGCCACCTCCCACAGGTGGTTATATTTATGCTGGGGGCAGTGGGAGGAAAATCGTGTCTGCCACTTCCTTATTCCTGGAGTCTTCAACATGCTCCAAAATCCTTATTAACAGATCTCCCTCCCATTTGCCCCAGGCATTACACAATTCTATGTTACCTCCCTGTGGGCTGTTGTCTTTTTAAAGGCAAAGCACCTAGCTATCATTCAACTAAGGTTAAGCTGGCTTTTAAAGTTCCCAGGATCCAAGTCCTGTTGGTTATACAAACTCATGGAATTCAGCCCCTCTGGTTTTCAAGGCCAGTCATTAGGGGGATTTATTTCCCTGTGTGGGTCCCTTGGTGTTTTCCCCTCTCCATGGCCACAGCTCCCTCCTTCCTGCTGGCAGCTCCCAACCAGTTTCTGCAGTATCTAACCTCTCTGATGTGGCTTCGTCTCTACATTTAATTGTGGAGTTTATTCTGCCAGTCTTCCAATTGCTCTTCAGTTGATTGCCTAAGATGTGAGTGGTAACTAGTTGTAAACATGGGATAGGGTGAGCTTAGGGTCTTCCTACTCTGCCATCTTCCTCCATCAGCTATTGTAACTTTTAAAGATCACAAGTGTTGGCTAATGAAGGTTGCTAGTGATTTTAGCTGTTCACTTAGATTTACAAACTTAATTTCACTCTATGACTTTTCATTATGGGAGGAAACAAGGTAGCCTTTTCATTTCACTTCACAAAAATGGTAACAGGATGAGAATCCTTGGCTTAAGTTATAAACAATGAAAGAGCTGATTGATTCACTGAACAAGTAGTTATTTATCTAGTTTCTACAATATGCAAAGTCCAAGTCAAAGCCCAGAAAGCCCCACCATAGGGACCCAGGTAAGGAAGATGCCTTCTTTGCTCATGAGACACTTACTGTTCAGTGGATAAGAAAATACAACTTAGGGTGCTTCGGTGGCTCAGTCATTAAGCTTCTGATCCCAGGGTCCTGGGATCAAGTCCCATATTGGGCTCCCTGCCTGGCAGGAAGCCTCCTTCTCCCTCTCCCACTCCCCCTGCTTGTGTTCCCTCTCTTGCTGTCTCTCTGTTAAATAAGTAAATAAATAAATATTTTTTTAAAAAATATATCTCTGTTTAAAAAAAAAGAAAAAAACTTTAGGGGTCCCTGGGTGGCCCAGTCAGTTAAGCATCTGACTTCTGCTTGAGTTGTGATCTCAGTGTCCTGGGATCAAACCCTGCATTGGGTCCCCCGCCGCTTGTGCTCTATCCCAAATAAATTAAACAAACAAGCAAACAAACTTTGTTCTTAGAAAACACAACTTTAATGCAAGACCCAATGTGGTGAGTGCAAATAGGTTAACATAAAATGTGGTCAATTTCTCCTAATGTCTTGAAACATTATCTCTTGACAGAAGATCCTTTATTCATTTAAATCATTTACCTATGTATCTTAACTAGAGATCCAGGAACTTGTTACCATCTACTTGTTCTCAGAGAAAACAGAGCTTAGGTCCACCTTCAGTTCTCCACACAAATGAGGAAGGGCAGAAATTTTTCACATAAGTCAAAGACCTCATTTTTTTTTGTAATTGTTTCAACTGTTTTCCCACAAAGTTCTGTTGTTACATATGGCTATTAGTATTTCCACAGAAAGCCAAATGGGCTACCATTTCTCCTGCAGGCTCAGTCCACCTCTTTGACTTAAACTAGGCAAATTAATAGATTGCTAGGTCTCTAAACAATATAGTGAATTTGCTGATCTGTGATGGCAAGGACAAGCACAATATTAGAGAACTTGGTTTGAGAGCTGACTCTACCACTAGCCAGCTGTGTGATCTTGGGAGAGTCATTCCTATCTCTATACCTTTATTTCCTCATATTATAAAAATAAAGATGTTAATACTAATCTCACAGGGTTGATGTGAACCTCAAATGTGAAACTGCTTCATAATTTATGCAATTGTGTCCCTGTGGATTGGACAGTTGTTGTTGCTGTTGCTGTTGCTGTTGTTGCTGTTTTTAGAAGAAGCTGGTCTTCTTCAATCCAGGACATCTAACAACTATTGGGACTTCTCATCTGAACTGATTAACTTTTTTATGACAGAGGGCTTGCATGTTATTAGCTAACCACTGGTAGTTTACTTATTTGGAAGAAATATTTAAGGGCCTTGAGATCACTTCTAACCTCTCTCTCTTGATTAAAAAAACAAAAAAGCTAAAATTTCCACCATCTCAGAGTTAGGGTTTTTGGATAGCAAGTATAGGAGGGAGCAAGAAGATGATGATAATAGTGTTTAAGATGTCAAGGGATTTTAGAAATTAAATAGTCCAATTGTCTCATTTTACAGTTGAGGAAACAGCCTGATTATGAAGATGAGTTGTTATGATAATAACAACATCTAGCAATTACAGAATGCTTCCTTTGTGCCAGGCACTGTCCTAAGTGTTTTACATGCATTATCTCACTTAATCCTTACAATTATTCTCTGAAATAGGAATTTTTATTATACCCATTTTACAAATGAGGAAACTGAAGCACAGAGAGGCTAACTTTTCCAAGCCCACATGATTAGAGAGTAAAAGAGCCCAAATAATTCGAGGAATCTTTGGCATACTTTCTCTTCCTAAAAATATTCTGTCTACCGAAAACAATTGAAATATGGTGTTCAAGACCCTCCATGATCTGGCTGCAGCCTGTCTCTCAAGCTTTGTCTCCTAGATTTGTCTTCATGTATCTTACACTCTATCAAACAGCTTGCTGAATATGCCACATGGTTTCCTAACTCGTTGCTTTGGCTGTGTTACCTTCTACCTCCAGGTCCAAGTGTTACCCATCTTTTAATACTCAGTTGAAATGTCACTTGGTTCACATAGAAATGACCTCAACTTCCTCTGTGTTTCCGAAGCTCTTTGCAAGGAAGAGAAGGGTTCTTATTCTGGTTTATCCAGAAAGAAGGACTGACGAGAGAACCTCTACCTTTTGTCAGTTTCTAGAGTCCTGCTTGCCTCGCAAGCTTGTCATAAGGATGTGATGAGGCAATGGATTTGAAGGGGCCTTTTGAATCAATAAGTACTGTAAAGGTCATTATTGCATTTTTGGTATCCTTTTATTGTCCAGCTTTGGGAAAGAAGAGAGCTTCCAGTGTATGATTATTTTAGGAGGGAACATTTTCATTTTTAGTCTATATTAAAGAAAACTTAAAATGTCAAAATTGGAAAGCAAAATGACAAGGAGTGAAAGATAACCTGTACAAATAAAAATACAGTTTTATTAGGTGATGACAGTTTGGACAAGTACAGTTATAGATTTCTGTTGTTTTTACAATAGAGGAACATAGAAAGATAAGAAAAGTGAAAACAGTTGCTTGGGTTAATTGTGCATGTTCATAACTTCTGTTTGATTTGCAAAATCTGTGTTCATTTAAAATTCCTAAGAGAGAGCTTATGCTCTTTGCTGATAGAGGGATAGGGCCATAGTGCAATAAAACGAAGGGTAGTTACAGACCAACGTTTTATTTATGTCTATGTGTACACATAAAAACCCACCTCCATGTTGAAAGATGACACTCAAAAGCCTTCAGAGAGACAGTGACATCTGCTATGGGGGAGTCACACTCGGGACAACATGATTGACCATTTTTGGCATGTGCTGGTCTAAATTAGTTTGTCTATTGGCTAACAATCTTTTCTGAATTAGGTCCAACTCTCAACAGGCACATTTCCATCTGGTTAAGTTTAGAACTCAAGCTGTTTTTTAAAACTACCTTACACCAATACTAGTCCAGGCAAAAGGTTCTTATATATTATTTCACTCCTGTCCTCCTTTGAAAAATTGTCTTTCCCTCTGCTTTAAGCCAGGGGTGAATGATGTGGTCACTGGGGCTCTGTGAGCATGGAGTTTGAAGAAGAGCAAAGATAGATTTTTTTTAAACAAAGACTTAAAAGGAGAGAGGAAGGAAGAAAATTAAGACATCTGTAAAACCTGCTGTTTGTATGGTAAAACAGGAAGCTACCATGTTAGGAGCCTGAATTCTCTCAGGAGGGACGTAGCCCTAGCGAACAGCTATTTAGTACAGAGTCTTTTTCTCCTTGAGTGTCTCATTGTATCTATGTCAAGCACAGCCTTTGGGACAGTTCATCACATTATCAAGTCACAGAGATGATTAGAAGGGATATGACAATAAGCAAAGTCATGTGGCATATGACATATAAATCAGAGGCTTGAGGGCTTTGATTGCAATTAGTAAATAATGATGTTATTGACCTTTCCTTAGCACAACTCTGCTCCTAATTTCTGGGTGTTAATTCCCATAAGAGAGATACCTGGTTTAGGCGTGGAAGGTAAAGAGTGAGTTAGAGGATTGAGAGACATGGTTAGTATTTTTTCAGAGTGTGTTCATATCACTGATATTGATAGAGCAGTCTGAGAAAAAGCCTTTCATTTCCAGGTGTTTTGTGATTCTGTTGTAGGGCTGGGATTTAGCAATTGTCTCATGGTTAACACTTTGTTAAAACACTTTTCACTTGATCCATAATCTGGATCAGGTTAGCAATTTCAGAAAGTAATTTCTGGGATGGTGCCAGAGATCTAATGATGTTCAGTTCTTTTTTTTTTTTTTTTTTCAATTTGGAAGTAAGGGAAGACTCAGGAGAAATTGCAAAAATAGTGGAGTTCCCGTGTACTCTTTATCCAGTTTTCCCCAATGATAAAATCTTATATAACCATAGTACATTATCAAAACCAGGACATTGACATTGGTACAATACTGTTAAGTAAATCATAGATCTTATACAGAGTTCAACAAATTTTACATGCATTCATCAATTCATCTGGGTGTTTTTTTATGAAATCTTACCATGTGTAACTATCACATCACATGTGTATCCATCAGAACACAAAACTATACTATCATCAGAAAGAAGATCTCTTCTACTACCCTTTTACAGTCAGTCATACCAGGATTGTTCAGTTTTTTAATTTATGTATGTGTGTGTGTGTGTGTGTGTGTGTGTATATATATATATATATATATATATATATAATCTCTATATCCAACGTGGGGCTTGAATCCATGGTCACATGCTCTTTTGACTAAGCCACCCAGACACCCTCCAGGAGTGTTCAACTTTAAATAAACTTTACTTTGTTTATTATTAGTTTCAGAGATATAATTTAGTGATACATCAGTTGCATATGACACCCAGTGCTCATTACATCAAGAGCCCTCCTTAATGCCCGTCACCCAGTTATCCTTTCCCCTCACCCACCTCCCCTCCATCATCCCTTAATTCATTTCTAAGAGTTCAGCATCTCTTATGGTTTGCCTCCCTCTCTGTTTTTATCCTATTTTATCTTTCCTTCCCTCCCTCTGTGTTCATCTGTTTTGTTTCTTAACTTCCACATGAGTGAAATAATATGGTATTTGTCTTTCTCTGACTGACTTATTTCTCTAAGCATAATCCCCTCTAGTTCCACAAATGGCAAGATTTCATTCTTTTTGATGGCCAGGAAATATTCCATTGGTATATATACCACTTCTTCTTTATCCCTTTATCTGTCAATGGACATCTGAGCTCTTTCTGTAGTTTGGCTATTGTGCACATTGTTGCTATAAACATTTCAGTGCAGGTGCCCCATCAGATCAATAGATTTGTATCTTTGGGGTAAATACCTAGTATCACAATTGCTGGGTTTAGGGTAGTTCTATTTTTTTTTAAAGATTATATTTATTTATTTGACAGACAGAGATCACAAGTAGCAGAGAGGCAGGCAGAGAGAGAGAGGAGGAAGCAGGCTCCCTGCTGAGCAGAGAGCCTGATGCGGGGCTCGATTCCAAGACCCTGAGATCATGACCTGAGCGGAAGGCAGAGCCTTTAACCCACTGAGCCACCCAGGTGCCCCAGGGTAGTTCTATTTTTAACTTTTTAAAAAAATTTATTAAAATTTTTTATTTTTTTATAAACATATAATGTACTTTTATCCCCAGGGGTACAGGTCTGTGACTCACCAGGTTTACACACTTCACAGCACTCACCATAGCACATACCTTCCCCAACGTCCATAACCCCACCCCCCTGACCCCCCCAACCCCCGGCAGCCCTCAGTTTGTTTTGTGAGATTAAGAGTCACTTATGGTTTGTCTCCCTACCGATCCCATCTTATTTCATTTATTCTTTTCCTACACCCCCAACCCCCCATGTTGCATCTCCACTTCCTCATATCAGGGAGATCATATGATAGCTGTCTTTCTCTGATTGACTTATTTCACTAAGCATAATACCCTCTAGTTCCATCCATGTCATTGCAAATGGCAAGATTTCATTTCTTTTGATGGCTGCATAGTATTCCATTGTGTATATATACCACCTCTTCTTTATCCATTCATCTGTTGATGGACATCTAGGTTCTTTCCATAGTTTGGCTATTGTAGACATTGCTGCTATAAACATTCGGGTGCACGTGCCCCTTCGGATCACTACGTTTGTATCTTTAGGGTAATACCCAGTAGTGCAATTGCTGGGTCATAGGGTAGTTCTATTTTCAACATTTTGAGGAACCTCCATGCTGTTTTCCAGAGTGGTTGCACCAACTTGCATTCCCACCAACAGTGTAAGAGGGTTCCCCTTTCTCCACATCCTTTCCAACATACGTTGTTTCCTGTCTTATTAATTTTGGCCATTCTAACAGGTGTAAGGTGGTATCACAATGTGATTTTGTTTTGAATTTCCCTGATGGCCAGTGATGATGAACATTTTTTCATGTGTCTGTTAGCCATTTGTATGTCTTCTTTGGAGAAGTGTCTCTTCATACCTTCTGCCCATTTTTTGACATAATTATCTTTTTTTTTTTTTTAGTTTGAGGACTTCCTTATAGGTCTTGGTTATCAGCCCTTTGTCTGTATTGTCATTTGCAAATATCTTCTCCCATTCTGTGGAGTGGAAAATTTTTTACTTTCTTTAAATGTTTGAAAGAATTCACTGGTGAAGCCTTCTGGTCCTGAGCTTTTTGTTGTTTGGAAATTTTTTATTAATAATTCAGTCTCTTCACTTGTATTTATGTCTGTTCAGACTTTCAATTTTCTTGAGTATTCAGGTTGTTTACATATTTCTAGGAATTCGTCCTTTCCATCTAGGTTATCTTAATTTGTTATTATATAATTCTTTGTAGTATTCAAATATTTTCTTCATTTCAGTAGGATCCATAACAGTGTTCTCTCTTTATTCTTGATTATAGTAATTTGAGTTTTCTCAGCTTTTATGGGCACCTAAAGTTTTTTTCTATGTCTTGTCTTTTCAAAGAACAAACATTTGATTTTGTTTGTATTATGATTTTCTATTTTTTTAATTTAATTTTTAAGTTTTTAATAAACATATAATGTATTTTTATCCCCAGGGGTACAGGTCTGTGAAACGCTAGATTTACACATTTCACAGCACTCATCATGGCACATACCCTCCCCAATGTCCATATCCCCACCAACCTCTCCTGCCCCCCCTCCCCCCAGCAACCCTCAGTCTGTTTTTGTTTTTGTTTTTGTTTTTGTTTTAAATTTATTTGACAGACAGAAATCACAAGTAGGCAGAGAGGCAGGCAGAGAGAGAGGAGGAAGCAGGCTCCCTGCTGAGCAGAAAGCCCGATGCGGGGCTCGGACCCAGGACCTGGGATCATGACCTGAGCCGAAAGCAGAGGCTTTAACCCACTGAGCCACCCAGGTGCCCCCTCAGTCTGTTTTTTGAGATTGAGTCATTTATGGTTTGTCTCCCTCCCAATCCCATCTTGTTTCATTTTTTCTTTTCCTACCCCCCAAACCCCCCACATTGCATCTCCACTTCCTCATATCAGAGAGATCATATGATAGTTGTCTTTCTCCGATTGACTTATTTCGCTAAGCATAATACCCTCTAGTTCCATCCACGTCATCGCAAATGGCAAGATTTCAATTCTTTTGATGGCCTAGTATTCCATTGTATATATATACCACCTCTTCTTTATCCATTCATCTGTTGATGGACATCTAGGTTCTTTCCACAGTTTGGCTATTGTGGACATTGCTGCTATAAACATTCGGGTGCACGTGCCCCTTTGGAGCACCACGTTTGTATCTTTAAGATATATACCCAGCAGTGCAATTGCTGTGTCATAGGGTAGCTCTATTTTCAGTTTTTTGAGGAACCTACACACTGTTTTCCAGAGTGGTTGCACCAGCTTGCATTCCCACCAACAGTGTAGGAGGGTTCCCCTCTCTCCACATCCTCGCCAGCATCTGTCATTTCTTGACTTGTTAATTTTAGCCATTCTGACTGCTGTGAGGTGGTGTCTCATTGTGGTTTTGATTTGTATTTCCCTGATGCTGAGTGATGTGGAGCATTTTTTTCATGTGTTTGTTGGCCATCTGGATGTCTTCTTTGCAGAAATGTCTGCTCATGTCCTCTGCCCATTTCTTGATTGGATTATTTGTTCTGTGGCTGTTGAATTTGCTAAACTCTTTATAGATTTTGGATACTAGCCCTTTATCTGGTATGTCGTTTGCAAATATCTTCTCCCATTCTGTTACTTGTCTTTTGGTTTTGTTAACTGTTTCCTTTGCTGTGCAAAAGCTTTTGATCTTGATGAAATCCCAATAGTTCATTTTTGCCCTTGATTCCCTTGCCTTTGGCGATGTTCCTAGGAAGAAGTTGCTGCAGTTGAGGTAGAAGAGGTTGCTGCCTGTGATCTCCTCAAGGATTTTGATGGATTCCTTTCTCACATTGAGGTCCTTCATCCATTTTTAGTCTATTTTCGTCTATGGTGTAAGGAAATGGTCCAATTTCATTTTTCTGCATGTGGCTGTCCAATTTTCCCAACACAATTTATTGAAGAGGCTGTCTTTTCTTTGGACATTCCTTCCTGCTTTGTCGAAGATTAGTTGACCATAGAGTTGAGGGTCTGTTTCTGGGCTCTCTATTCTGTTCCATTCATCTATGTGTCTGTTTTTGTGCCAGTACCATACTGTCTTGATGATGACAGCTTTGTAATAGAGCTTGAAGTCTGGAATTGTGATGCCACCAACTTTGGCTTCTGGCTATTCGAGGTCTTTTCTGGTTCCATATAAGTTTTAGGATTATTTGTTCTATTTCTTTGAAATAAATGGATGGGATTTTGATAGGGATTGCATTAAATGTGTAGATTGCTTTAGGTAGCATAGACATTTTCACAATGTTTGTTCTTCCAATCCAGGAGCATGGAATATTTTTCCATTTCTTTGTGTCTTCCTCAATTTCTTTCATGAGTACTTTATAGTTTTCTGAGTATAGATTCTTTGCCTCTTTGGTTAAGTTTATTCCTGGGTATCTTATGGTTTTGCGTGCAATTGTAAATGGGATAGACTCCTTAATTTCTCTTTCTTCTGTCTTGTTAGCGTAAAGAAATACAACCGATTTCTGTGCATTGACTTTATATCCTGACACTTTACTGAATTCCTGTACAAGTTCTAGCAGTTTTGGAATGGAGTCTTTTGGGTTTTCCACATATAGTATCATATTATCTGCAAAAAGTGATAGTTTGACTTCTTCTTTGCCGATTTGGATGCCTTTAATTTATTTTTGTTGTCTGATTGCTGAGGCTAGGACTTCTAGTACTATATTGAATAGCTGTGGTGATAATGGACATCCTTGCCATGTTCCGGAACTTAGCGAAAAGCTTTCAGTTTTTCTCCATTAAGAATGATATTTGTAGGGGCACCTGGGTTGCTCAGTGGTTAAAGCCTCTGCCTTCGGCTCAGGTCATGATCTCAGGGTCCTGGGATCGAGCCCCGCATCGGGCTCTCTGCTCACAGCAGGGAGCCTGCCTCCTCCTCCTCTCTCTCTCTCTGCCTGCCTCTCTGCCTACTCATGATCTGTCTGTCAAATAAATAAAAAAAAATCTTTAAAAAAAAAAGAATGATATTTGTAGTGGATTTTTCATAGATGGCTTTGATAATATTGAGGTATGTGCCCTCTATGCCTACACTTTGAAGAGTTTTAATCAGGAAGGGATCCTGCACTTTGTCAAATGCTTTTTCAGCATCTATTGAGAGTATCATATGGTTCTTGTTCTTTCTTTTATTAATGTATTGTATCACATTGATTGATTTGTGGATGTTGAACCAACCTTGCAACCCTGGAATAAATCCCACTTGGTCGTGGTGAATAATTCTTTTAATGTACTGTTGGATCCTAATGGCTAGTATTTTGGTGAGAACTTTCGCATTTGTGTTCATCAAGGATATTGGTCTGTAGTTCTTTGGGATCAAGGTGAGGCTGGCCTCATAAAATGAGTTTGGAAGTTTTCCTTCCATTTCTATTTTTTGGAACAGTTTCAGGAGAATAGGAATTAATTCTTCTTTAAATGTTCGGTAGAATTCCCCTGGGAAGCCGTCTGGCCCTGGACTTTTGTTTGTTTGGAGATTTTTGATGACTGTTTCAATCCCCTTACCGGTTATGGGTCTGTTCAGGTTTTCTCTTTCTTCCTGGTTCAGTTGTGGTAGTTTATACGTCTCTAGAAATGTATCCATTTCTTCCAGATTGTCGAATTTGTTGGCATAGAGTTGCTCATAGTATGTTCTTATAATTGTTTGTATTTCTTTGGTGTTGGTTGTGATCTCTCCTATTTCATTCGTGATTTTATTTATTTGGTCCTTTCTCTTTTCTTTTTGATAAGTCTGGCCAGGGGTTTGTCAATCTTACTAACTCTGTCAAAGAACAAGCTCCTAGTTTCGTTGATTTGTTCTATTGTGTTTTTTGGTTTCTATTTCATTGATTTCTGCTCTAATCTTTATGATTTCTCTTCTCCTGCTGGGTTTAGGCCTTCTTTGTTCTTTCTCCAGCTCCTTTAGGTGTAGGGTTAGGTTGTGTATTTGAGACCTTTCTTGTTTCTTGAGAAGGGCTTGTACTGCTATATATTTTCCTCTCAGGACTGCCTTTGCGGTGTCCCACAGATTTTGAACTGTTGTGTTTTCATTATCATTTGTTTCCATGATTTTTTTCAATTCTTCTTTAATTTCCTGGTTGACCCGTTCATTCTTTAGAAGGATGCTCTTTAGTCTCCATGTATTTGTGTTCTTTCCAAATTTCCTCTTGTGATTGAGTTCTAGATTCAGAGCATTGTGGTCTGAAAATATGCAGGGAATGATCCCAATCTTTTGGTACCGGTTGAGACCTGATTTAGGACCGAGGATGTGATCTATTCTGGAGAATGTTCCATGTGCACTAGAGAAGAATGTGTATTCTGTTGCTTTGGGATCAAATGTTCTGAATATATCTGTGATGTCCATCTGGTCCAGTGTGTCATTTAAGGCCTTTATTTCCTTGTTGATCTTTTGCTTGGATGATCTGTCCATTTCAGTGAGGGGAGTGTTAAAGTCCCCTACTATTATTACATTATTGTCAATGTGTTCCTTTGATTTTGATATTAATTGGTTTATATAGTTGGCTGCTCCCATGTTAGGGGCATGGATATTTAAAATTGTTAGATCGTCTTGTTGGACACACCCTTTGAGTATGATATAATGTCCTTCCTCATCTCTTATTATAGTCTTTGGCTTAAAATTTAATTGATCTGATATAAGGATTGTCACCCCAGCTTTCTTCTGATGTCCATTAGCATGGTAAATTGTTTTCCAACCCCTCACCTTAAATCTGGAGGTGTCTTCAGGTCTAAAATGAGTTTCTCGTAGGCAGCATATTGATGGGTTTTGTTTTTTTATCCATTCTGATACCCTGTGTCTTTTGATTGGGGCATTTAGCCCATTTACATTCAGGGTAACTATTGAGAGATATGAATTTAGTGCCATTGTATTGCCTGTAAGGTGACTGTTACCGTATATTGTCTCTGTTTCTTTCTGATCTACTACTTGTAGGGTCTCTCTTTGCTTAGAGGACGCCTTTCCATATTTCCTGTAGAGCTGGTTTGGTGTTTCCAAATTCTTTCAGCTTTTGTTTGTCCTGGAAGCTTTTTATCTCTCCTTCTATTTTCAATGATAGCTTAGCTGGATATAGTATTCTTGACTGCATGTTTTTCTCGTTTAGTGCTCTGAATACATCATGCCAGTTCTTTCTGGCCTGCCAGGTCTCTGTGGATAAGTCTGCTGCCAATCTAATGTTTTTACCTTTGTATGTTACAGACTTCTTTTCCCGGGCTGCTTTCAGGATTTTCTCTTTGTCGCTAAGACTTGTAAATCTTACTATCAGGTGACGGGGTGTGGACCTATTTTTATTGATTTTGAGGGGCGTTCTTTGCAACTCCTGGATTTTGATGTTTGTTCCCTTTGCCATATTAGGGAAATTCTCTACAATAATTGTCTCCAATATACCTTCTGCTCCCTTCTCTCTGTCTTCTTCTTCTTCTGGGATCCTAATTATTCTAATGTTGTTTCGTCTTATGGTGTCACTTATCTCTTGAATTCTCTCCTTGTGGTCCAGTAATTGTTTGTCTCTCTTTTGCTCAACTTCTTTATTCTCTGTCATTCGTTCTTCTATGTCACTAATTCTTTCTTCTGCCTCATTTATCCTAGCAGTAAGAGCCTCCATTTTTTATTGCACCTCATTAATAGCTTTTTAAATTTCAACTTGGTTAGATTTTAGTTCTTTTATTTCTCCAGAAAGGGCTTTTATCTCTCTGGAGAGGGTTTCTCTAATATCTTCCATGCTTTTTTCGAGCCCAGCTAGAACCTTGAGAATCGTCATTCTGAACTCTAGATCTGACATATTACCAATGTCCATATTGATTAGGTCTCCAGCCTTTGGTACTGCCTCTTGTTCTTTTTTTTGTGGTGAGTTTTTCTTCCTTGTCATTTTGTCCAGATAATATTTGCTTTCTCCTTTTCTGGAATTCCACTGTTCTCCTTGGTGAGTGAAGTTGGTCTTTGCTGGGTTTCTTGTTGATCTTCTGGGGGTGGGTCTGTTGTAGTGATTTTCAAGTTTCTTTGCTGGAGACGGAATTGCCCTGCCCTTATCAGGGGCCAGGCTAAGTAATCTGCTCAGGTTTGCTTTCAGGAGGTTTTGTTCCATGAACGCTTTCCATAGAGTTCTGGAGGATGGAAATATAATGGCAGCCTCCCGGTCTCTGGCCCGGAGGAGCCCAGAGCTCGGGGTCCCACTCCTCAGTGCGCCCTCAGAGAAAAGCGCCTAATCACTCCCATCTCCCTGGCCTCTGGTCACTCTTGGTGAAAAGTGCTCCATCAATTGCGCTTGGAGAAAAGCGCTCAGTCACTTCTGTCTCCCTGGCCTTCAGCCATGCACTTGGAGAAAAGTGCTCAGTCACTCTGTCTCCCTGGCCTCTGGCCACGCTCCAAGCTCACCCAGCCTGTGCCCAGTTCAAGGTAATCCCGAGCTGAGAGCTCACTCCTCAGCTTTGTTGCTGTAACCGGCTTCCCTGCTCTAATACCTGCGAAATCTGTGACATTCAGACACCCCCGGTCCCTCTGTGACCCCACGGGACCTGGGGTTACCCTGACCCTGCGTGGGCTTCACCCCAGTTTAGCCTCTGGAACGATGTCCCTCAGTAGAGTAGACTTCAAAAGTCCTGATTTTGTGCTCTGTTGCTCCGCTGCTTGCCAGGAGCCGGCCCCTCCCCCATGCGGTCTATCTTCCCGTCGCTTTGGATTCACTTCTCCGCGTAGGTCCTACCTTTCAGAAAATGATTGATTTTCTGTTTCTAGAATTGTTGCTCTTCTTCTCCTTGATTTCCCGTTTGATTTGTAGGTGTTCTCAATGGTTAGATAAGCTATCTAGCTGATCTCCTGCTACCTGATGTCATCTCAGCCTGCTACTTCTCTGCCGTCTTGACTCCTCCCCCTGATTTTCTATTTTTTATTTCACATATTTCTACTTACTATAATCTGTATTACTGCCTTCCTTCTGCCAGTCTTGGGTTTTCATACACTCTTCTTTTTCTAGTTTCTAGGTGTAAAGTTATTGTTTGGGGATCTTCCTTATTTTAAGCTTTTATTTAAATTCCAATTAGTTAACATACAGTGTCATATTACTTTCAGGGGTACAATGTAATGATTCAATAATTCCATATATCACCCTGTGCACATCACAAGTGCATTCCTTAAACCCCATCACCTGTTTAATCCATCCCCCCACCTACATCACCTCTGGTAACAAACAGTTTGTTCTCTATAGTTAAGACTGTTTCTTGGTTGGTGCCTCTCTCTTTTTTTCCCCTCTTTGCTCATTTGTTTTCTTTCCTAAATTCCACATGTGAATGAAGTCATACACTATTTGTCTTTATCTGACTGACTTATTTCACTTAGCATAATACTCTCTACCCATCCATGTCTTTGCAAATGGGAATATTTCTTTCTTTATGGCTCAAAAATATTCCAGTGTGTGTGTGTGTGTGTGTGTGTGTGTGTGTGTACCACTTCTTTATCCATTCGTCAGTCACTAGACTTTTGAGCTGCTTGCATGATTTGCTATTGTAAATAATGTTGCTATAAAAATAGGGATGTCTGTATACCTTTAAATTAGTGTTATTGTGTTCTTTGGGTAACACCTGGTATGTAATTGATGTAACTTTTTGAGGAACCTCCATACTGTTTTACAGAGTGAGTATACCAGTTTGAATTCCCAACAACAGAATAAGAGGTTTCCCCTTTCTCCATATCCTCACCAACACCACTGTTTGTTCTGTTGTTAATTTTAGCAATTCTGAGAGGTTATCTGAGAGATATCTCCAATATCTGATTGGAGATTGGATTCACATTTCCCTGATGATCACTGATGTTGAACATCTATAATATGTCTGTTGGCCATCTGAATGACTTCTTTGGATTAATTTCTATTCATGTCTTCTGCCCATTTTAATTGGATTATATTTTGGATGCTAATGTTGTAAGTCTTTATATATTTTGGATACTAACCCTTTATCAAATATGTCATTCACAAATGTCTTCTCCCATCCCAATTAGTTTTATTGTTTGTTTCATACACTGTGCAGTTTTTATGATGATATAGTTCAAATAGTTTATTTTTGCTTTCATTCTCTTGACTCAAGAGATATCTCTAGAAAGAAGTTGCTTAGGCCAAAGTCAAAGAAGTTACTGCCTGTTTTTTTTTTACAGTTTTTATGATTTCAGGTCTCACATTTAGATTTTTAATCAATTTTTAATTTATTTTTGTATTTGGTGTAAGAAAATGGTCCAGTTTCATTATTTTGCATGTTGCAATCTAGGTTTCCCAACATTTGTTGAAGAGACTGTTATTTTCCCACTGGATATTCTTTCTTGCTATGTCAAAGATTGATTGACCACATATTTGTGGGTTAATTTATGGAATTTCTATTCTGTTCCATTGGTCAATGTGTCTATTTTTGTGCCAGTACCATACTGTTTTGATCACTACAGCTTTCTAATATAACTTGTAGTCTGGATCTGTGATGTCTTTAACTTTGTTTTTCTTTTTCAAGGTCGCTTTGCTTATTTGGGGTCTTTTGTGGTTCCATATAAATTTTAGGATTCTTTGAATTCTGTGAAAAACGTTGGTGGTATTTTGATAGGGCTTGCCTTAAATGTGTAGATTGCTTTGAGTAGTATAGCTGCTTTAACAGTATTTGTTCTTCCAATCCCTAAGAAGGGATTGTATTTCCATTTCTTTGTGCCCTTTTCAATTTTTTTCAGCAGTATTTTACAGTTTTCAGAATATAGATCTTCTGCCTCCTGAGGGCTGGTTAGGTTTATTCCTAGGTATCTTATATTTTTTGGTGTAATTGTAAAGGGAACTGATTCCTTGATTTCTCTTTCTGCTGCTTCATTATTGGCACATAGAAATGCAGCAGATTTCTCTACACTGATCTTATGCATCATGACTTGACTGACTTTGTGTATCAGTTCTAGCAATTTCTTAGTGGAGTCTTTCAAGTTTTCTATATAGAATATCATGTCATCTGCAAATAGTGTGACTTTGAAATCTTCCTTGCTGAGGTGGATGTCTTTTATTTCTTTTTGTTGTCTGATTGCTGAGCTTAGAACTTTCAGTACTATGTTGAATAAAAGTGATGAGAGTGGATATCCCTGTCTTGTTTCTGACTCTATAGGTAAAGCTCTCAGTTTTTCCCCCTGAGGATGATTTTAGCTATGGGTTTTTCATAAATGGCCTTTATGATGTTGAGGTATGTTCTCTCTAGCCTACCTTGTTGAGGGTTTTTAACATGAATTGATGTTGTACTTCATCAAATGCATTTTCTGCATCCATTGACAGGATTATATGGTTCTTATCCTTTATCATATTAATGCGATGTTAATTGATTTGTGGATATTGGATGACCCTTGCAACCCAGGAATAAATCCCATTTGATCTTGAGGAATGATGTTTTAATGTATTGTTTAATTTGGTTTGCTTGCATTTTGTTGAGGACTTTTGCATCTATGTTCATCAGATATATTGACACATGCTTCTCTTTTTTAGTGGAATGTTTTCTGATTTTGGTATTAGGGTAATGCTGGCCTCATAGAATGAATTTTGAAGTTTTCCTTCCAATTATATTTTTTTAGTATTTTGAGAAGAATATGTATTAATTTTCCTTTAAATATTGGTAGAGTTTTCTTGTGAATGGTCCTGGACTTTTATGTGTTGAGAGTTTTTTGATTACTGATATAATTTCATTGCTGGTTATCAGTCTATTCAAGTTTCCCATTTCTTCTTATTTCAGTTTTGGTAATTGGTATGGTTCTAGGAATATGTACATTTCCTCTAGGTTGTACAGTTTGTTGACATATTGGTTTTTTTCTTTCAAGATTTTATTTAAATTCAATTTCAGCTCACATACAGTATATTATTAGTTTCAGGGATAGAATTAATGATTCATCAGTTGCATACATCACCCAGTGCTCATCACATCATGTTCCCTCCTTAATGCCCATCACCCTGTTACCCCATCCCCCCACCTCCTTTTCTGCACCCCTCAGTTTGTTTCCCAGAGTCAAGAGTCTCTCATGATTTGTCTCCCTCTCTGATTTCTTCCCATTCAGTTTTTCCGACCTTCCCCATGATCCTCTGTGCTATTTCTTATATTCCACATATGAATGAAACCATATGATAATTGCCTTTTCTAATTGACTTATTTCACTTAGCATAATATTCTCCATTTCCATATATATCAATGTAAATTGTAGGTATTCATCCTTTGTGATGGCTGAGTAATATATATATGAACCACATCTTCTTTATCCATTCATCTGTTGAAGGACATATCAACTCCTTCCACAATTAGGCTATTGTGGACATTGCTGCTATGAACATTGGGGTACATATGCTCCTTCTTTTCACTACATCTGTATCTTTAGGGCAAATACTCAGTAGTTCAATTGCTGCATCATATAGTAGCTCCCTTTTTAACATCCTGAGGAACCTCCATACTGTTTTCCAGACTGGCTGTACCAGCTTGCATTCCCACTAACAGTGTAAGAGGGTTCCCTTTATCCACAACCTCTCCAATATTTGTTGTTTCCTGTCTTGTTAATTTAGCCATTCTAACTGGTGTAAGGTTTTGATTTTATTTCCCTGATGCCCAGTAATGTGGAGCATTTTTTCATGTGTCTGATGGTCATTTGTATGTCTTCTCTGGTGAAATGTCCGTTCATGTCTTCTGCCCATTTCTTGACTGGATTATTTTTTGTTTGGGTGTTGAGCTTGAGAAGTTCTTTTTTTTTTTAAGATTTTATTTATTTATTTGACAGAGATCACAAGTAAGAGAGGCTGGCGGGGGGATGGGGTGGTGGTGGAGCATGCTCTCCACTGAGCAGAGAGCCTGATGTGGGACTCGATCCAAGGACCCTGAGATCACGACCCAAGCCAAAGGCAGAGGCTTAACCCACTGAGCCACCCAGGTGCCCCGAGAAGTTCTTTATAGATCTTGGATCTGACATGTCATTTGCAAATATCTTTTCCCATTCCATAGGTTGCCTTTTAGTTTTGTTGACTGTTTCCTTTACTGTGCAGAAGCTTTTGTCTTGATTAATTCCCAATAGTTTATTTTTGTTTTTATTTCTATTGCATCCAGAGACGAGTCTATCAGGAAGCTGCTGCAGCCAATGTCAATAAAATTGCTGCCTGTGTTCTCCTCTAGGATTTTGATGGTTTCCTGTCTCATATTTAGGTCTTTCAACCATTTTGAGTTTATTTTTGTCTATGGTGTAAGAAAGCAGTCCAGTTTCATTCTTCTGCATGTGGCTGGCCAATTTTCCCAACATCATTTGTTGAAGAGACTGTCTTTTTTTTCTATTGGATGTTCTTTCCTACTGTGTTGAAGATTAGTTGACCATAGAGTTGAGGATCCATTTCTGGGTTCTCTATTCTTTTCCATTTCCCTATTTGTCAGATTTTGTACTAGTACACAGTTTTAATGATTATGGCTTTGTAATACAGCTTGAAGCCTGGCATTGTGATGACCCCAGCTTTGGTTTGCTTTTTCAACATTCCTCATTCATAGTCTTTTCTGGTTCCATACAAATTTTAGGATTATTTTTCCAGCTCTGCAAAAAATGCTGGTGGTATTTTGATAGGGATTGCATTGAATGTGTAGATTGCTCTGGGTATCATAGACATTTTAACAGTATTCATTCTTCCAATTCTGGAGCATGGAATGTTTTTCCATTTCTTTGTGTCTTCCTTTGCTGCATCCCAAAGGTTTTGAACTGTCATGTCTTATATTCATTTGTTTCAAAGTATTTTTTAAATTCTTCTTTAGGGATGCCTGGGTGGCTCAGTTGGTTAAGCAGCTGCCTTCGGCTCGGGTCATGATCCTGGTATCCTGGGATCGAGTCCCACATCAGGCTCTTCGCTTGGCGGGGAGCCTGCTTCTCCCTCTGCCTCTGCCTGCCACTCTGTCTGCCTGTGCTCACTCTCACTCCTCTCTCTCTGACAAATAAATAAATAAAATCTTTAAAAAAAAACTTTAAATTCTTCTTTAATTTCTTGGTTGACCCATTAATTCTTTATTTTTAACTTTTATTGTGTTATGATAGTCACCATAAAATACATCATTACTTTTTGATGCAGTGTTCCAAGATTCATTGTTGATGTACAACACCCAGTGCTCCATGCAATATGTGCCCTCCTTAATATGAACCACCATTCATTCTTTAAAAGGATATTCTTTAACCTCCTTGTATCTGTGGTCTTTCCAATTTTTTTTCTTGTGACTGACTTCAAGTTTCATAGCATTGTGGTCTGAAAAGATGCATGGTATAATCTCAATCTTTTTGTACCAGTTCAGTCCTTATTTGTGACCTTGTATGTGGTCTGTTCTGGAGAATATTCCATGTGCACTTGAAAATCATTTATATTCTGCAGCTTTAAGTTGAAATGCTCTGAATATGTCTGTTAAAACCATATGTCCAGTTTGTCATTGAATACCTTTTTTTCCTTATTGATATTCTGCTTAGATCATCTGTCCATTGCTGTGAGTGTGGTGATAAAGGCTATACTATCATTGTATTATTATCAATGAGTTACTTTTTAAAAAAAGATTTTATTTATTTATTTGATAGAGAGCACAAGTAGGTAGAGCAGCAAGCAGAAGGAGAGAGAGAGGCAGGCTCTCTGCTGAGAAGGGAGCCCAATGTGGGACTCAATCCCAGGACCCTGGGATCATGACCTAATCAATATGGACATTGGTAATATGTCAGATCTAGAGTTCAGAATGACGATTCTCAAGGTTCTAGCTGGGCTCGAAAAAAGCATGGAAGATATTAGAGAAACCCTCTCCAGAGAGATAAAAGCCCTTTCTGGAGAAATAAAAGAACTAAAATCTAACCAAGTTGAAATTTAAAAAGCTATTAATGAGGTGCAATAAAAAATGGAGGCTCTTACTGCTAGGATAAATGAGGCAGAAGAAAGAATTAGTGACATAGAAGAACGAATGACAGAGAATAAAGAAGTTGAGCAAAAGAGAGACAAACAATTACTGGACCACAAGGAGAGAATTCAAGAGATAAGTGACACCATAAGACGAAACAACATTAGAATAATTAGGATCCCAGAAGAAGAAGAAGACAGAGAGAAGGGAGCAGAAGGTATATTGGAGACAATTATTGTAGAGAATTTCCCTAATATGGCAAAGGGAACAAACATCAAAATCCAGGAGTTGCAAAGAACGCCCCTCAAAATCAATAAAAATAGGTCCACACCCCGTCACCTGATAGTAAGATTTACAAGTCTTAGCGACAAAGAGAAAATCCTGAAAGCAGCCCGGGAAAAGAAGTCTGTAACATACAAAGGTAAAAACATTAGATTGGCAGCAGACTTATCCACAGAGACCTGGCAGGCCAGAAAGAACTGGCATGATGTATTCAGAGCACTAAACGAGAAAAACATGCAGTCAAGAATACTATATCCAGCTAAGCTATCATTGAAAATAGAAGGAGAGATAAAAAGCTTCCAGGACAAACAAAAGCTGAAAGAATTTGGAAACACCAAACCAGCTCTACAGGAAATATGGAAAGGCGTCCTCTAAGCAAAGAGAGACCCTACAAGTAGTAGATCAGAAAGAAACAGAGACAATATACGGTAACAGTCACCTTACAGGCAATACAATGGCACTAAATTCATATCTCTCAATAGTTACCCTGAATGTAAATGGGCTAAATGCCCCAATCAAAAGACACAGGGTATCAGAATGGATAAAAAAACAAAACCCATCAATATGCTGCCTACGAGAAACTCATTTTAGACCTGAAGACACCTCCAGATTTAAGGTGAGGGGTTGGAAAACAATTTACCATGCTAATGGACATCAGAAGAAAGCTGGGGTGACAATCCTTATATCAGATCAATTAAATTTTAAGCCAAAGACTATAATAAGAGATGAGGAAGGACATTATATCATACTCAAAGGGTGTGTCCAACAAGACGATCTAACAATTTTAAATATCCATGCCCCTAACATGGGAGCAGCCAACTATATAAACCAATTAATATCAAAATCAAGGAACACATTGACAATAATGTAATAATAGTAGGGGACTTTAACACTCCCCTCACTGAAATGGACAGATCATCCAAGCAAAAGATCAACAAGGAAATAAAGGCCTTAAATGACACACTGGACCAGATGGACATCACAGATATATTCAGAACATTTGATCCCAAAGCAACAGAATACACATTCTTCTCTAGTGCACATGGAACATTCTCCAGAATAGATCACATCCTCGGTCCTAAATCAGGTCTCAACCGGTACCAAAAGATTGGGATCATTCCCTGCATATTTTCAGACCACAATGCTCTGAATCTAGAACTCAATCACAAGAGGAAATTTGGAAAGAACACAAATACATGGAGACTAAAGAGCATCCTTCTAAAGAATGAACGGGTCAACCAGGAAATTAAAGAAGAATTGAAAAAAATCATGGAAACAAATGATAATGAAAACACAACAGTTCAAAATCTGTGGGACACCGCAAAGGCAGTCCTGAGAGGAAAATATATAGCAGTACAAGCCCTTCTCAAGAAACAAGAAAGGTCTCAAATACACAACCTAACCCTACACCTAAAGGAGCTGGAGAAAGAACAAAGAAGGCCTAAACCCAGCAGGAGAAGAGAAATCATAAAGATTAGAGCAGAAATCAATGAAATAGAAACCAAAAAACACAATAGAACAAATCAACGAAACTAGGAGCTTGTTCTTTGACAGAGTTAGTAAGATTGACAAACCCCTGGCCAGACTTATCAAAAAGAAAAGAGAAAGGACCAAATAAATAAAATCACGAATGAAATAGGAGAGATCACAACCAACACCAAAGAAATACAAACAATTATAAGAACATACTATGAGCAACTCTATGCCAACAAATTCGACAATCTGGAAGAAATGGATACATTTCTAGAGACGTATAAACTACCACAACTGAACCAGGAAGAAAGAGAAAACCTGAACAGACCCATAACCGGTAAGGGGATTGAAACAGTCATCAAAAATCTCCAAACAAACAAAAGTCCAGGGCCAGACGGCTTCCCAGGGGAATTCTACCGAACATTTAAAGAAGAATTAATTCCTATTCTCCTGAAACTGTTCCAAAAAATAGAAATGGAAGGAAAACTTCCAAACTCATTTTATGAGGCCAGCCTCACCTTGATCCCAAAGAACTACAGACCAATATCCTTGATGAACACAAATGCGAAAGTTCTCACCAAAATACTAGCCATTAGGATCCAACAGTACATTAAAAGAATTATTCACCACGACCAAGTGGGATTTATTCCAGGGTTGCAAGGTTGGTTCAACATCCACAAATCAATCAATGTGATACAATACATTAATAAAAGAAAGAACAAGAACCATATGATACTCTCAATAGATGCTGAAAAAGCATTTGACAAAGTGCAGGATCCCTTCCTGATTAAAACTCTTCAAAGTGTAGGCATAGAGGGCACATACCTCAATATTATCAAAGCCATCTATGAAAAATCCACTACAAATATCATTCTTTTTTTTTTAAAGATTTTTTTTTATTTATTTGACAGACAGATCATGAGTAGGCAGAGAGGCAGGCAGAGAGAGAGAGAGGAGGAGGAGGCAGGCTCCCTGCTGTGAGCAGAGAGCCCGATGCGGGGCTCGATCCCAGGACCCTGAGATCATGACCTGAGCCGAAGGCAGAGGCTTTAACCACTGAGCAACCCAGGTGCCCCTACAAATATCATTCTTAATGGAGAAAAACTGAAAGCTTTTTCGCTAAGTTCCGGAACATGGCAAGGATGTCCATTATCACCACAGCTATTCAATATAGTACTAGAAGTCCTAGCCTCAGCAATCAGACAACAAAAATAAATTAAAGGCATCCAAATCGGCAAAGAAGAAGTCAAACTATCACTTTTTGCAGATAATATGATACTATATGTGGAAAACCCAAAAGACTCCATTCCAAAACTGCTAGAACTTGTACAGGAATTCAGTAAAGTGTCAGGATATAAAGTCAATGCACAGAAATCGGTTGTATTTCTTTACGCTAACAAGACAGAAGAAAGAGAAATTAAGGAGTCTATCCCATTTACAATTGCACGCAAAACCATAAGATACCCAGGAATAAACTTAACCAAAGAGGCAAAGAATCTATACTCAGAAAACTATAAAGTACTCATGAAAGAAATTGAGGAAGACACAAAGAAATGGAAAAATATTCCATGCTCCTGGATTGGAAGAACAAACATTGTGAAAATGTCTATGCTACCTAAAGCAATCTACACATTTAATGCAATCCCTATCAAAATCCCATCCATTTATTTCAAAGAAATAGAACAAATAATCCTAAAACTTATATGGAACCAGAAAAGACCTCGAATAGCCAGAAGCCAAAGTTGGTGGCATCACAATTCCAGACTTCAAGCTCTATTACAAAGCTGTCATCATCAAGACAGTATGGTACTGGCACAAAAACAGACACATAGATGAATGGAACAGAATAGAGAGCCCAGAAACAGACCCTCAACTCTATGGTCAACTAATCTTCGACAAAGCAGGAAGGAATGTCCAAAGAAAAGACAGCCTCTTCAATAAATTGTGTTGGGAAAATTGGACAGCCACATGCAGAAAAATGAAATTGGACCATTTCCTTACACCATAGACGAAAATAGACTAAAAATGGATGAAGGACCTCAATGTGAGAAAGGAATCCATCAAAATCCTTGAGGAGATCACAGGCAGCAACCTCTTCTACCTCAACTGCAGCAACTTCTTCCTAGGAACATCGCCAAAGGCAAGGGAATCAAGGGCAAAAATGAACTATTGGGATTTCATCAAGATCAAAAGCTTTTGCACAGCAAAGGAAACAGTTAACAAAACCAAAAGACAAGTAACAGAATGGGAGAAGATATTTGCAAACGACATACCAGATAAAGGGCTAGTATCCAAAATCTATAAAGAGTTTAGCAAATTCAACAGCCACAGAACAAATAATCCAATCAAGAAATGGGCAGAGGACATGAGCAGACATTTCTGCAAAGAAGACATCCAGATGGCCAACAAACACATGAAAAAAATGCTCCACATCACTCAGCATCAGGGAAATACAAATCAAAACCACAATGAGACACCACCTCACAGCAGTCAGAATGGCTAAAATTAACAAGTCAAGAAATGACAGATGCTGGCGAGGATGTGGAGAGAGGGGAACCCTCCTACACTGTTGGTGGGAATGCAAGCTGGTGCAACCACTCTGGAAAACAGTGTGTAGGTTCCTCAAAAAACTGAAAATAGAGCTACCCTATGACACAGCAATTGCACTGCTGGGTATATATCTTAAAGATACAAACGTGGTGCTCCAAAGGGGCACGTGCACCCGAATGTTTATAGCAGCAATGTCCACAATAGCCAAACTGTGGAAAGAACCTAGATGTCCATCAACAGATGAATGGATAAAGAAGAGGTGGTATATATATACAATGGAATACTAGGCCATCAAAAGAATTGAAATCTTGCCATTTGCGATGACGTGGATGGAACTAGAGGGTATTATGCTTAGCGAAATAAGTCAATCGGAGAAAGACAACTATCATATGATCTCTCTGATATGAGGAAGTGGAGATGCAATGTGGGGGGTTTGGGGGGTAGGAAAAGAAAAAATGAAACAAGATGGGATTGGGAGGGAGACAAACCATAAATGACTCAATCTCAAAAAACAGACTGAGGGGGCACCTGGGTGGCTCAGTGGGTTAAAGCCTCTGCTTTCGGCTCAGGTCATGATCCCAGGTCCTGGGTCCGAGCCCCGCATCGGGCTTTCTGCTCAGCAGGGAGCCTGCTTCCTCCTCTCTCTCTGCCTGCCTCTCTGCCTACTTGTGATTTCTGTCTGTCAAATAAATTTAAAACAAAAACAAAAACAAAAACAAAAACAGACTGAGGGTTGCTGGGGGGAGGGGGGGCAGGAGAGGTTGGTGGGGATATGGACATTGGGGAGGGTATGTGCCATGATGAGTGCTGTGAAATGTGTAAATCTAGCGTTTCACAGACCTGTACCCCTGGGGATAAAAATACATTATATGTTTATTAAAAAACTTAAAAATTAAATTAAAAAAATAGAAAATCAATAATACAAACAAAATCAAATGTTTGTTCTTTGAAAAGACAAGACATAGAAAAAAACTTTAGGTGCCCATAAAAGCTGAGAAAACTCAAATTACTATAATCAAGAATAAAGAGAGAACACTGTTATGGATCCTACTGAAATGAAGAAAATATTTGAATACTACAAAGAATTATATAATAACAAATTAAGATAACCTAGATGGAAAGGACGAATTCCTAGAAATATGTAAACAACCTGAATACTCAAGAAAATTGAAAGTCTGAACAGACATAAATACAAGTGAAGAGACTGAATTATTAATAAAAAATTTCCAAACAACAAAAAGCTCAGGACCAGAAGGCTTCACCAGTGAATTCTTTCAAACATTTAAAGAAAGTAAAAAATTTTCCACTCCACAGAATGGGAGAAGATATTTGCAAATGACAATACAGACAAAGGGCTGATAACCAAGACCTATAAGGAAGTCCTCAAACTAAAAAAAAAAAAAAAAGATAATTATGTCAAAAAATGGGCAGAAGGTATGAAGAGACACTTCTCCAAAGAAGACATACAAATGGCTAACAGACACATGAAAAAATGTTCATCATCACTGGCCATCAGGGAAATTCAAAACAAAATCACATTGTGATACCACCTTACACCTGTTAGAATGGCCAAAATTAATAAGACAGGAAACAACGTATGTTGGAAAGGATGTGGAGAAAGGGGAACCCTCTTACACTGTTGGTGGGAATGCAAGTTGGTGCAACCACTCTGGAAAACAGCATGGAGGTTCCTCAAAATGTTGAAAATAGAACTACCCTATGACCCAGCAATTGCACTACTGGGTATTTACCCTAAAGATACAAACGTAGTGATCCGAAGGGGCACGTGCACCCGAATGTTTATAGCAGCAATGTCTACAATAGCCAAACTATGGAAAGAACCTAGATGTCCATCAACAGATGAATGGATAAAGAAGAGGTGGTATATATACACAATGGAATACTATGCAGCCATCAAAAGAAATGAAATCTTGCCATTTGCAATGACATGGATGGAACTAGAGGGTATTATGCTTAGTGAAATAAGTCAATCAGAGAAAGACAACTATCATATGATCTCCCAGATATGAGGAAATAGAGATGCAACATGGGGAGTTTGGGGATAGGAAAAGAATAAATGAAACAAGATGGGATTGGTAGGGAGACAAACCATAGTGACTCTTAATCTCACAAAACAAACTGAGGGTTGCTGGGGGAGGGGGTTTGGGAGAAGGGGAGTGGGGTTATGGACATTGGGGAGGGTATGTGCTATGGTGAGTTCACAGACCTGAATACCTTTTATTTATTTTTGTCGTCTGATTGCTGTTGTTTGGACTTCTAGTATTATGTTGAACAAGAGAGTAGGCATCCTTGTGTTGCTAATTTCAATGGGAAGGCTATCAGTTTTTCCCCATTGAGAATGATATTCACTGTGGGATTTTCATAGACAGGTTTTTTTTATTCTTAATCATTTTAATATGGAGCTTAGATAACTCAGGATGGTTCTTCCCCTCCACCCACGCTCTAGCCTTAATTTTTTTAAATTTCTTCTCAGAGTTCCAGAATTCATTGTTTATGCACCACACCCAGTGTTCCATGCAATACATGCCCTCCATAATACCCACCACCAGGCCCATGCATCCTCCCACCCCCTTCCCTCCAAAACCCTCAGATTGTTTCTCAGAATCCATAGTCTCTCATGGTTCATCTCCCCCTCCAATTTCCCCCAACTCCCTTCTCCTCTCCAGCTCCACATGTCCTCCATGTTATTCCTTATGCTCCACAAATAAGTGAAACCATATGATAATTGACTCTCTCTGCTTGACTTATTTCACTCTGCATAATCTCCAGCCCTGTCCATGTTGATACAAAAGTTGGGTATTCATCCTTTCTGATGGAGGCATAATATTCCATTGTATATAAGGACCATATCTTTGTTATCATCTGTTGAAGGTCATCTTGGCTCTTTCCACAGTTTGGTGACTGTGGCCCTTGCTGCTAGGAACATTGGGGTAGAGATGGCCCTTCTTTTCACTACATATGTATCGTTGGGGTAAATACCCAGTAGTGCAATTGCAGGGTCATAGGGAAGCTCTATTTTTAATTTCTTGAGGAATCTCCACACTGTTCTCCAAAGAGGCTGCACCAACTTGCATTCCCACCAACAGTGTAAGAGGGTTCCCCTTTCTCCACATCCTCTCCAACACACGTTGTTTACTGTCTTGTTAATTTTGTCCATTATAACAGGTGTAAGGTGGTATCTCAATGTGGTTTTGATTTGAATCTCCCTGATGGCCAGTGATGATGATCATTTTTTCATGTGTCTGTTAGCCATTTGTATGTCTTCTTTGGAGAAGTGTCTCTTCATACTTTCTGCCCATTCTTTTGGCATGATTATCTGATTTTATGAAGACATACATAAATCACACACCTTCTTTATCCATTCATCAGTCAATGGCCATTTGGGCTCTTTCCATTATTTGGCTTTGTTGATAATGCTGCTATAAACATTAGTGTGTATGTGTCTCTTCCAAAAATAGAACAGGAAAGAATACTTCCTTACTCATTCTATTAGGCTGAATTATCCCAGTACCAAGCCAGGTAAAGACATCACAAGATAAAACTATACACCAATTCCCTTGGGAATGCAAAAATCCTTAACAAAATACTAGAAAACTGAATCCAGCAGCAGATTCAGAGGATTGTATATCAAGTTAGAATTATACCAGAAAGTATTCAGAGCAACATTATTCATAATAGCAAAAAGTGTAAACAATTAATATGTCTTACCAACTTGTGCATGGATAAAGAAAATATGGGTATATCTATATGACAGAATACTATTCAGTAATATAAACAAATATACAACTGATACATGCTACAATATAAATGACTCTCAAAACAACATGATAAGTAAAAGAAGCCAGAAGCAACAGATTAGATGCTATGTGATTCTAGGCTCTAGAACTCTATACATTCATTAAAAAATCATTGGATTGTACACTACAGTAGATGAATTTTATGTTATATGAATTACTCTTCAATATATCTGTATATAAAAAATAGATTGGGCTATAAAATTTTGAAAGAGCTTTTAAATTCTCACTTTCCAAAGAATAGCAGATTATTGTCTACCTTGAACATATGCTTCTCCTTCACTGTCCCAGACTCATGTAAATTTACTGATACATTTTTAGCATATAAGTTCATGTTAAAAGCTCAGTTTTACTATTATTATTATTTTATTGTTGTTGCTATTATTATTTCAGGATGTCAGAGACATAAGGAACCTCAGAAATGGTCTAATTCAACTTACATCATTTTAAATATGTAGAGACTTAGGTCCAGTCAGAAGAAACTACTTGCCAAAGATCTCAAGACTAAGACTAGAATGTGATTTTTAAAAATTTTCATGTCAAGTGACCATTTTCCTCTAAGAAAAGAACTGAACTATGTAGAGATCTCAATCTTTGATCCTCCCATTAGAGGATCATTAGAGGGCCCAACTGATTTAGATAAGACTGGTCATTGTAAAGGAAACAAAGCTAGCTAGTTTTTTGGTTTGATACACATGTTTGTGAAGAGTCTGTGGAAATCCAGATTGCTTTTTCTCACTGGAAAAAGGCCATGGACAAGATGCACACATTCCTCCTTCACCACTCCCTTCTTCTCCTCTTTATTTAAAGACCTATACCAAATCTTTTAGTAGGTATCAAGAGGGACTTCTGAGCAGTCAAAAAACAAAGAAAAAAAGGTATGGATGACTAACTGAACTATCATTCCTCAATCAGCACAAGGAAGTAGGGGAACTGAGTACTGGAGCTTGTAGATTTGAATTGTTAGCTAATGGGGGGTGGTTGCAAAGAATAAAAAGAGTGAATTTGGAGGATGAACTATCCACAATGTAGTGCTTTGATAGGCAGCCAGTTCACAATGCTCAGAACTTTGTAAATGCTTCTGAGTTCTGCTTGAGTGATGAAAAGGGAGGCCAGAAAATTTTGGATTAGGAAAACAGCATTATGCTTTATGTAATTATCTTTTTTTCTTTAAACATTTTTTTATTTATTTTCAGCATAACAGTATTCATTGTTTTTGTACCACACCCAGTGCTCCATGCAGTCCGTGCCCTCTCTAATACCCACCACCTGGTTCCCCCAACCTCCCACCCCACCACCTCTTCAAACCCTTCAGATTGTTTTTCAGAGTCCATAGTCTCTCATTGTTCACCTCCCCTTCCAATTTCCCCCAACTCCCTTCTCCTAACTCCCCATGTCCTCCATGCTATTTGTTATGCTCCACAAATAAGTGAAACCATATGATACTTGACTCTCTCTGCTTGACTTATTTCACTCAGCATAATCTCTTCCAGTCCTGTCCATGTTGCTACAAGAGTTGGGTATTCATCCTTTCTGATGGAGGCATAATACTCCATAGTGTATATGGACCACATCTTCCTTATCCATTCGTCCGTTGAAGGGCATCTTGGTTCTTTCCACAGTTTGACAACCATGGCCATTGCTGCTATAAACATTGGGGTCCAGATGGCCCTTCTTTTCACTACATCTGTATCTCTGAGGTAAATACCCAGTAGTGCAATTGCAGGGTCATAGGGAAGTTCTATTTTTAATTTCTTGAGGAATCTCCACACTGTTCTCCAAAGTGGCTGCACCAACTTGCATTCCCACCAACAGTGTAAGAGGGTTCCCCTTTCTCCACATCCCCTCCAACACATGTTGTTTCCTGTCTTGCTAATTTTGGCCATTCTAACTGGTGTAAGGTGGTATCTCAATGTGGTTTTAATTTGAATCTCCCTGATGGCTAGTGATGATGAACATTTTTTCATGTGTCTGATAGCCATTTGTATGTCTTCATTGGAGAAGTGTCTGTTCATATCTTCTGCCCATTTTTTGATATGATTATCTGTTTTGTGTGTGTTGAGTTTGAGGAGTTCTTTATAGATCCTGGATATCAATCTTTTGTCTGTACTGTCATTTGCAAATATCTTCTCCCATTCCGTGGGTTGTCTCTTTGTTTTCTTGACTGTTTCCTTTGCTGTGCAGAAGCTTTTGATTTTGATGAAGTCCCAAAAGTTTATTTTGGCTTTTGTTTCCTTTGCCTTTGGAGACATATCTTGAAAAAAGTTGCTGTGGCTGATATTGAAGAGATTACTGCCTATGTTCTCCTCTAGGATTCTGATGGATTAAATACCTTGTTTTTGTCAGATTTAACAAGGTACAATTGAGAAATAAAATTCTAATATATTTAAAATGTACATTGTGAGGGGCACCTTGGTGGCTCAGTGGGTTAAAGCCTCTGCCTTCAGCTCAGGTTATGATCCCGGGGTCCTGGGATCGAGCCCCGCGTCGGGCTCTCTGCTCCACAGGGAGCCTGCTCCTCCTCTCTCTCTCTCTCTCTCTCTCTCTCTCTGCCTGCCTGCCTCTCTGCCTACTTGTGATCTCTCAGTCAAATAAATAAATAAAATCTTTTTTAAAAATGTACATTGTGATTACACACACACACACACACACACACACACTGTGAAGGACTCCCCCTGTCAATTATCACATCCATCATCTCACATTTTTTGAGTGGGGTTTTTTGTGGACCAAATTAAAGTTCTATTCTCTTGAAAATTTCATTTATGTAATACATTTACACGCTATTCTTGAATTTAAAAAAAAAAAATGTAACCAAGATGGCTTAAATGTCTGTTGATAAAGGGGTTAAGTTTAGTATCTGTGTCTTATATGACCATGTCACATGCACTTAATGACCAGGGGAGCAATGAGAACATACCAATTAGAAAATGGGTTCAATGAGGCTGATTTTACCAAATGAAGGCTCACATTGGGTTGTCATTCACTAAAGACAAGTATTTCTTCAGCACCTACTATGTGTAAAGCATTGTGCTATACTCTCTTTTATGTTTGTACAGATCAATGAATTTTCACAAGGTGGCAGATGCTGTGAGGGGATGCATACTTCTGCCCCCAAAGAGCCAACAGTTTAGTAAAGGAGATAGGAGATACACAAAAAAGATATACAGAAGTATAAAATTGACAGTTGTTTAGTGCCATGTTAGTGGTACACATGACTACAGAATTTCAGAGACGAAGAAATAATTTCCTAGCAGAATTAAAATGAAAGTTTTACAGAGGGATGGACAGGATTTCATGTGTGCATGTATTTGAAGTTCTTTGAAAATGTGAAAAGAGACTATAACGAGGATGACAGAGCATCTGTTCTTGGATTCTAGCAACAGTAGGTAGGGAATAGTTTTAAAATACATCAGAGTAATTTGGGGTAACATATGAAAAGCAGTTTCCTGATTCTATGGACAGTAAAACATGGGAAGACACAAGAAAACTTAGAAAGTTTGTAACTATTTTTAGGTTGAAGGTTAAATAATCATACACCTGTGATAGTTTAAAATGAGTACTTTGTACAAGCAGATAAATAAGACTACCTCCTTGGATGGCTTCCATAAGCACAGCTACTACATGTTTGAGAGGGAATTTATCTTTTTCCCCCACCACCCTAAATTGCTCCTCCTCCTGGGTTATCCACTTTAGTGAATGACTCAAACCATCCATCTGCTCAAGGTCAGGATCCTTAATGCTCTTTTCTCTCCTTCACTTCCCACATCCAAAATGCCACTAACTCCTGGTTATTCTAGCTCTGGAATCTCTCTTGAAATTTCCTGTTTCTCCCCACCTCATTACCACTTCCCTAGTACAGTTCCCCATTATTTCCCCCTTAAGTACCATGTGGGCCTCCAAAGTGACCTCACTGTTTGCATATGTAAGATAAAAGGTTCCACGGAAAGCTAAGAAGTGCCCAACTTACATTAATGTGACGTTTGTATTATTTTAATCTCTAGCATTGGTTATTCCTCCATTGGTTGCCCAAAGATCTACTTTATTTTTTTTTAAGATTTATTTATTTATTTATTTGACAGAGAGAAATCACAAGTAGGCAGAGAGGCAGGCAGAGAGAGAGGAGAAAGCAGGCTCCCTGCTGAGCAGAAAGCCCGATGCGGGGCTTGAACCCAGGACCTGGGATCATGACCCGAGCTGAAGGCAGCGGCTTAACCCACTGAGCCACTCAGGCGCCCCGCAAAGATCTACTTTAATAAAATCCTAATTTTTCAACCTGGCATTCAAGACCTTCCAAAATTTTTATTCCTACATTACCTTCAGTTTGTCTTTCCTCATTCTCATTTCCCTAGTTGAAGCTCTTATTACCTCAAACGCCCATTCCCTTCACTACTTTAAAATGGAAGTTGTAACATATTAAGTGGTCTATAGCACTGCTATCATCTCCCTGTCAGTTCATTTTATCCACATCTCCTAATCCTAAAACACCTGTCTAAACCTGGTTTTAATTCTTTTTTATTTAAATTTAATTATCTAACATAAAATATATCACTGGCCTTTGATACAATGTTCAATGATTCTTCAGTTGAGTGTATCACCCAGTGCTCATCATATCATGCCCTCTTTAATGCCCAACACCCAGTTACAACATTTCCCCACCCACCTCCCTTTCTGCAACCTTTAGTTTGTTTCCTGGATCCATGAGTTTCATATGGTCTGTTTCCCTCTTCGATTTTTTTCCCAGTTTCCCCCCCGTACCCCTATTATCCTCTGCACTATTCCATATGTTCCATATATGAGTGAAATCATATGATAATTGTCTTCCTCTAATTAACTTATTTCACTTAGAATAATACCCTCCAGTCACATCCATGTCAATGTAAATGGTAACTATTCATCTTTTCTGGTGGCTGAGTAATATTCCATTATATATATGAACCACATCTTCTTTATACATTCATCTGATGAACACCTTGGCTTCTTCCACAGTTTGGCTATTGTGAACATTGTTGCTATGAACATTGGGGTGCATCACTACATCTGTATCTTTGGGGTAAATACCCAGTAGTTCAATTGCTGGGTTTTAGGATAGCTCCATTTTTAACATCCTGAGGAACCTCCATACTGTTTTCCAGAGTGGCTGTACTAGCTTGCATTCCCATCAACAGTGTAAGAGGGTTCCCCTTTTTCCACATCCTTGCCAACATTGATTTTTCCCTGTCTTATTAATTTTAGCCATTCTGACTGATGTAAGGTGGCATCTCATTATGGTTTTGATTTGTATTTCCCTGATTCCCTGTGATGTGGAACATTTTTTCATGTGTCTGATGGCCATTTGCATGACCTTTTTGGAGAAATGTCTGTTCATGTCTTCTGCCATTTCTTAACTGAATTATTTGTTTTGGGGGTGTTGAGTTTGAGAAGTTCTTTATAGATCTTGGATACCAGCCCTTTATCTGTAATGTCACGTACAAATATTTTCTCCCATTCCATAGGTCACCTTTTACTTTTGTTGATTGTTTCCTTTGCTATGCAGAAGTTTTAATCTAGCTGAAGTCCCCATAGTTCACTTTAACTTTTGTTTCCCTTGACTTTGGAGAGGTGTTTTGAAAGAAGTTGCTTTGTCCAAGGTTGAAGAGGTTGTTGCTTCTGTTCTTCTCTAGGATTTTGATGGATTCCTATCTCACAATTAGATCTTTCATCCACTTTTATTTTATCTTTGTGTATGGTGTAAGAGAATGGCCCAGTTTCATTCTTCTGCATGTGGCTGTCCAATTTTCTGAGCACCATTTATTGAAAAGACTGTCTTTTTTTCCATTGGCTATTCTCTCCAGCTTTGTCAAAGATTAGTTGACCATAGACTCAAATGTTGCTCTCTATTCTGTTCGATTGATTTATTTGTCTGTTTTTGTGCCAGTACCATGCTGTCTTGATGACCATATCTTTGTAATATAGCTTGAGTCAGGCATTGTGATGCCCCCAGCTTTGGTTTTCTTTTTCAATACTCCCTGACTTTTGGGAGTCTTTTCTGGTTCCATACAAATTTGAGGATTGTTTGTTCCAGCTCTGTGAAAAATGTCAGTGGTATATTGATAGGGATTGCATTGAATGTGTAGATTGCTCTGTGTAGCATAGAAATTTTAATGTTTATTTTTTCCAATCCGTGAGCATGAAATGTTTTTCCATCTCTTTGCATCTTCCTCAATCTCTGTCATCAGTGTTCTGTAGTTTCTAGAGTACAGATCTTTTACCTCTTTCATTAGGTTTATTCCTAGATATCTTATGGGTTTTGGTGCAATTGTAAATGGGATTGATTCCTTAATCTCTCTTTCTCCAGTCACATTGTTAGTGTATAGAAATGCAACTGATTTCTGTGCATTCATTTTGTATACTGTCATGATGCTAAATGGCTTTATGAGTTTCATCAATTTTAGGGTGGAGTTTTGGGTTTTCCACACAAGTATCATGTCATCTGTGAGGAGTGAGATTTTGACTTCTTCTTTGCCAAGTTGAATTCCTTTAATTTCTTTTTGTTGTCTGATTGCTAAGGCTAGGACTTCCTGTGTTATGTTGAACAATAGTGGTGAGAGTGGGCATCCCTATTATGTTTTTTACTTTAAGGGAAAATTCTCGGTTTTTCCCCATTGAGAATGATATTCTCTGTGGGCTTTTCATAGATGGCTTTTATGATGTTGAGGCATGTTCCCTCTATCTCTATACCTCGAAGAGTTTTAATCAAGAAAGGAAGCTGTATTTTGTCAAATGCTTTTTCTGCATCATTGAGAGGCTCATATGGTTCTTGTCCTTCTTTTATTGATGTACTCTATCACATTGATCAATTTCTGAATGTTGAACCACCCTTGCATCCCAGAAATAAATCCCACCTGGTCATGGTGAATAACCCTTTTAATGTAATGTTGGATTCTATTGGCTAGGATCTTGGTGAGTATTTTGCATCCATGTTCATCAGTGATATTGGTCTATAATTCTCCATTTTGATAGTGTCTCCCTCTGGTTTTGGGATCAGAGTAATGCTAGCCTCATAGAACAAGTTCAGAAGTTTTGCTTCCATTTCTATTTTTTGAAACAGCTTCAGTAGAATAGGTATTATTTCTTCTTTAAATGTTCAGTAGAATTCCCCTGGGAAGCCATCTGGCCCTGGACTCTTGCTTTTTGGGAGGTTGGTTACTACTTCAATTTCCTTGCTGGTTATTGTTCTGTTCAGATTGTCTATTTCTTCCTGTTTCAATTTTTGTGGTTTATAAGTTTCCAGAAATGCATCCATTTCTTCCAAATTGCTTAATTTGTTGCCATATAGTTGCTGATAAAAATTTCTTACAATTGTTTCTATTTCCATGGTATTAGTCATGACCTCTCCCTTTCATTCATAATTTTATTGCTTCAGGTCCTTTCTCTTTTCTTTTGGATAAGTATGACCAGAGGTTTATTGATATTATTAATTCTTTCAAAGAATGAGCTTCTAGATTTGTTGATCTGTTCTACTGTTTTTCTGGTTTCGATTTCATTGATTTCCACTCAAATGTTCAGTATTTCTCTTTTCCTGTTTGGTTTAGGCTTTATTTGTTGTTCTTTCTCCAGGTCCTTTCATTGTAAAGATTTCTTGTGCATTTGGGATTTTTCTAATTTTTGAGAGAGGCTCGGATGGCTATGTACTTCCCTCTTAGGACCACCTGTACAGTATCCCATAGGTTTTGAACTGATGTGTTTTTATTCTCATTAGTTCCAATGCATTGTTTAAGTTCTTCTTTAATTTCCCAGTTGACTAAATCATTCTTTAGCAGAATGCTCTTTAGCTTTCAAGTGTTTGAGTTCCTTCAAAATTTCTTCTTGTTGAGTTCCAGTTTCAAAGCACTGAAGTCTGAAAATATGCAGGAAATATCTCAATCTCTTGGTATTGGTTGAGACCTGATTTGTGACCCAGTACATAGTCTATTCTGAAGAAAGTTCCATGTGCACAAGAGAAGCATGAGTATTCTGTTGTTTTAGGATGGAATGTTCTGTATATGTCTGTGAAGTTCATCTTGTCCAATGTGTCATTCAAAGCTCTTGTTTCTTTTTTGATTTTCTGCTAGATGATCTGCCAGTTACTGTGAGTGGAGTGTTGAAGTTTCCTACTATTAATGTATCATTGTCGATTTTTTTTACTTTGGTTATTAATTGGTTTACATAATTAGGTGCTCCCATGCTGGGGGCATAGATATTTACAATTATTAGATATTCTTGTTGGATAGGCCCTTTAAGTATGATATAGTGTCTGTCTTCATCTCTTACTACAATATTTGGCTTAAAATCTAATTTGTCTGATATGAGGATTGGTACCCCAGCTTTGTTTTGAAGTCCATTAATGTGACAAATTGTTCTTCATCCCCTCATTTTCAATCTGGATGAGTTTTAGGTTCAAAATTAGTCTCTTGTAGACAGCATATGAATGGGTCCTGGTTTTTTATCCAATCTGAAACCCTGTGTCTTTTCATGGGAGCATCCAGCCCATTTATACTGAGAGTGACTATTGAAAGATATGGATTTATTCACAAGTGACATCACAGAAAAAGGGCTGATATCCAAGAACTATAAAGAACTCCTCAAACTAAACACACACAAAACAGATTATCATGTCAAAAAATGGGCAGAAGGTATAAAGAGACACTTCTCCAAAGAAGACATACAAATGGCTAACAGACACATGAAAAAATGTTCACTGGCCCTCAGGGAGATTCAAATCAAAACCACATTGAGATACCACCTTACACCAGTTAGAATGGCCAAAATTAACAAGACAGGAAACAATGTGTTGGAGAGGATGTGGAGAAAGGGGAACACTCTTACACTGTTGGTGGGAATGCAAGTTGGTGCAGCCACTTTGGAAAACAGTGTGGAGATTCCTCAAGAAATTAAAAATAGAACTTCCCTATGACCCTGCAATTGCACTACTGGGTATTTACCCCAACAATACAGATGTAGTGAAAAGAAGGGCCATCTCTACCCCAATGTTCCTAGCATCAAGGGCCACAGTCACCAAACTGTGGAAAGAGCCAAGATGCCCTTCAGTGGATGAATGGATAAAGAAGATATGGTCCTTATATACAATGGAATATTATGCCTCCATCAGAAAGGATGAACACCCAACTTTTGTATCAACATGGACAGGGCTGGAGGAGATTATGCAGAGTGAAATAAGTCAAGCAGAGAGAGTCAATTATCATATAGTTTCACTTACTTGTGGAGCACAAGGAATACCATGGAGGACATTGGAGAAGGAAAGGAAAAGTGAATTGGGGAAAATCAGAGGGGGAGATGAACGATGAAAGACTGTGGACCCTGAGAAACAAACTGAGGGTTTTGGAGGGCGTTGGTGGGCTAGGTGATCTTGGTGGTGATTATTAAGGAGGTCACATATTGCATGGAGCACTGGGTGTGATGCATAAACAATGAATCCTGGAACACTAAAAAAAATTAAATTTAAAAAAGATATTAATTTAGTACCATTGCATTGCTTGTAAAGTTTCTGTTTCTGTAGATTGTTTCTGTTTTTTTTTTTTTTCTTCTTTCTTTCTGGTCTGTGTTAGTCTTGAGGTCTCTCTGCTTACAGCATCACCCTTAATATTTTTTGCAGGGTTGGCTTGGTGGTCACATATTCTTTCAGTTTCTATCTGTCCTGGAAATTCTATATCTCTCCTTACATTCTAAATAATAGCTTTGCTGTATAAAGTATTCTTGGCTGCACTTTCTTTTCATTTAGTTCTCTGAATATATCTTGCCAGCCCCTTCTGGCCTGCCAGGTTTCTGTGGATAGCTCTGATGTTATTCTGATATTCCTCCCTCCATATATAAGAACTCTCTTCCCCCTAGGTGCTCTCAGGATAGTTTTCTTGGCTCTAAGGTTTGCAAAATTCACTCTTATATGTCAGGGAGATTTGATCTTTTTTTTACTGATTTGCAGAAGGGTCCTCCCTACCTCTTGGATGTGAATGCTTGTTTCCTTCCCTAGATTAAGGAAGTTCCAAACCAAGATTTGCTAAAATATAAATTCTAACTCTCTTCCTCTCCCCACCCCCTCTTGGATCCCAATGATCCTGTTATTGGTTCCTTTCAGTTTATCATTAAATTCTCTAAGTCTCTCTCATGTACTAAGTTGTTTTTCTCTGTTTTCTTCAACTTTCTTCTTTTCCATCAGCCTGTCTTCTAGATCATTCTAGAAGATACTAGATCATTCTCTCTTCTGCCTCAGTTACTTTATCTGTTAGAACATCCAATTTACACTGCATCTCATTCATAGTATTTTTAAGTTTGGCCTGATTAAATCTTGTGCCTGCCTTCAGAAGTTCTGTGTTGCATGTATGCTTTCTTCAAGCCTAGCTAGTAGCTTTATAATTGCTATCCTGAATTCTATCTCTGGTGTCTTGGTTATATCCATATCCATGAGTTCTGTGGCAGAGGACATTGCCTCTGATTCTTTAATTAGTTGTGAGTTCCTTCTCCTAGTCATTCTGCCAAAGGATGATTGACCAAATGAACAGAGTCAAAAATATCAACCACAACCAAAGCACAAGGAACCCTAGAGAAATCCAAAATGGGCTTAATTCTTAATAACATTTTTTATTATAAAGTCCAAATATCACTTTAGAACTCATTCTTAGTTCAATTTAAGATAATAAAAGTCTGACAGCCTCTTGAACATGAGGAGTAATAAGGAGAACAAGCTGGAGAGAGAATGATAGGAATAGAAAAATTTGTTTGCTCAAAGCCTTATTTGTTCAATGAAAGTAGGGAGGCTACACAAAAGGCCATTACAAGAATTAAAAAATGAGAAGCTATACAACAAATTTTACACTAAGAATCTATTTTCATTTAACACATATTTAGTAAACCATAGGCAAGGGTCTTACTAGATTCTGTGGGAGTTACAAAGGTGGACAATTTGGTCACTACTATTTGGAGCTTACTGTCTACTATGATATAAATAAGAAAAAAACACACAATGAGTACAAGGTTAAGTAACTAACTGAAAGGGTAACTGGTGCCTAAGTAGAGATAAAACAACAACAACAACAACAACAACAAAACCAAACCCATATTTGTTATTTATTGGAACATCTGATATTTTTTTTGGCCAGGGCCCATGGATTGTAACATGACCTAAATGGTACAGTATGTTTATTTATTTATTTATTTTTGTTAATTTTTTATTTTTTTTAAAGATTTTATTTATCCATTTGACAGAGATCACAAGTAGGCAGAGAGACCCACAGAGAGAGAGGAAGGGAAGCAGGCTCCTCGCTGAGCAGAGAGCCCATACAGGGCTTGATCTCAGAACCCTGAGATCATGACCTGAGCCAAAGGCAGAGACTTTAACCCACTGAGCCACCCAGGCGCCCCTTGTTAATTTTTTATTGAAATTCCAGTTACTTAACACACAGTGCAGTATTAGTTTCAGGTGTACACTTTGTTTATTTTAATTATGTGAAAGAGTTGAAATGGGGCATGTTGGATTGGAAATAAAAGACTACTTTATTCTTAAGTCTAGCTGTGACATTCAACTTTTTATATTAAGGGATTCAATATATTTCCACATATAGTTTACCTCTTATGCCATTCATCTGAGGTACAAGGAGACAGACATTATCCAGAATATGCAGTGAGGTCCTATTTCCAAAGTAACTCAACAACAAATAGGAGAAACAGGACTGAAATGTAAGTTTTCTAATTCCCACTCTAATCTCCCCTAGCTTAAACTCTACTCCTTCCCAAGATGACACTTACAAAATGTTAAGTAAAATCTTCTTTATTCAGTACTGTTAACTATGATTCATTTATTACATTTTTGTTTATTTCAAATCTCAGTCCTTGGAAATATTTTAAAGTCATTGCATTGGAATTTATTGGAGATGGCATTTTAAGTCAAGGCAGACTTGTCAGGGTCTATAAATTGAATTCCCAATAAATCTCACCATTAACAGGGACTTTTAAATGTCTGAGGTGTAGGTTAACTTCTTAAGACTATCAGAATTTTTAAAAATGGAGGGAGGAATTAAAATAGAGTAGTAGAGAGGCACTGAACTCGCCTCATCCTTCAAATAACTTTGGATAACATTAAGGAAACAATATCCACAGCTGGAGCATAAGAATGAGGCAAACGGGTGGCTTAACTTCACAATCAACTCAAAGGACACCTACTTAAAGTTCAAAACACTCCCCACTACAAGGAAGGAGGATCTTTGCAGAGGAAGGGCCAGTGGGGAAAAGCAGCCAAACACAAAAGAAGAGTGAACACAGCATACATGAGAAACATTTCCTGAATTTGTGCTTGTTATTGCTGTTTTTATTTATTTATTTATTTATTTATTTATTTATTTATTTATTGCTGTCTTTTTTCTCTTCTTTTTTTTTTCTTTCCTCTTTTCTTTTCTGGACACAATCACTAGGAGGAGAAATTTTCCACAAAAGAAAGAACAGGAGGTAGTATTCTCTGCCATGGATTTAATCCGTATGGATATAAATAAGATGTTGGAACTAGGATTCAAAACAATTATAAAGATACCACCTGGGCTTGAAAAAGTATACAATACACTGGAGAATCTCGTACTATAGAAATAAAAGAAATAAAATCTAATCAGTCTGAAATTTAGAATGTTATCACTGATATGCAGTAAATAATGGATGCCGCTCATGACTAGGATAATTGAGGCAGAAGAAAGACTCAGTGATATAGAAGATAAAATGATGGAAAGTAAGATTCCTTTTAAAAAAAAAGAAAGAAACACAACCACTGGATCACAACGAGAGATATTGAGAAATCAGTAATATTAAAAATGCAATAATATTCAAATGGGGTACAAGAAAAGGAGGGGCAAGAGAAAGTTTATCTGAACAAATTATAGCTGAGACTTTCCCTTATCTGGGGAAAGAAACAGGTATTCAAGTCCAAGAGAAACACAAAACCCTTCCTCACAATCAACAAAACCAGGTCAATTCCCCAACATATAAATAATGAAGCTTGCAAATTTCAGAGATAAATAGAAATTCATGAAAGCAGCTCAGGGATAAGAGGTCCTTAATCTACAAGGGTAGAAACTTAAGTCTGGCAGCAGACCTGTCCACAGAGACCTGGCAGGCCAGAAAGGACTGGAATGATATATTGAATGTGCTAAATGGTAAAAATATGCAGCCAAGAATACTTTATCCAGTAAGGCTGGCATTCAGAATGTAAGGAGAGATAAAGAGCTTCCAGGACAAACAAAAACTAAAGGAATTCATGAACACCAAACCAGCCCTGAAAGAAGTATTAAGGGAATCCTGTGAGTGGAGAGAGAACCCCGAAGTAACAAATACCAGAAAGGAAGAAAGAAGACATAATCTAAAGGAACACCAAGGGTTGCCTGGGTGGCTCAGTTGGTTAAGCAACTACCTTCAGCTCAGGTCATGATCCCGGAGTCCCGGGATTGAGTCCCACATTGGGCTTCCAGCTCCAAGGGGAGTCTGCTTCTTTCTCTGACCTTCTCCCCTTTCATCCTCTTTCTCAATCTCACTCTCTCTTTCTCTCTCTCTCTCTCTCAAATAAATAAATAAAATCTTTAAAGAAAAATAAAGGAACACCAACATTACAAGTAATACAATGGCACTAAATTCATATCTTTTGATAGTTACTCTGACTGTAAATGTACTAAATACTTCCATAAAAAGACGCAGGGTATGAGACTGGATTTAAAAAAAAAAAAACTATCAATATGCTGAAGAGATTCATTTTAGACCCAAATAAACCCCCATATTAAAAGTGAGGGGGTGGGGGAACAATTTATCATGTTAATGGGCACAAAAAGAAAGCTGGACCAACAATTCTTGTATCAGACAAACTGGTTTTTTTTTCCCCCAGAGATTTTATTTATTTGACAGACAGAGATAGCAAGAGAGGGAATACAAAGAGCAGTAGTGGGAGAGGGAGAAGCGGGCTTCTCACAGAGCAGGGAGCCCAATGTGGGACTCAATCCCAGGACCCTGGGATCATGACCTGAGCTGAAGGCAGACACTTAATAACTGAGCCACCCAGGAGCCCCCAAACCAGGTTTTAAAACAAAGACTCTAATAAGAGATGAAAAGACAGTCTCTTCAATAAATGGTGCTGGGAAAACTGGACAGCTATATGTAGAAGAATGAAACTCGACCATTCTCTTACACCATACACAAAGATAAACTCAAAATGGATAAAAGACCTCAACGTGAGACAGGAATCCAATAGAATCCTAGAGGAGAACATAAGCAGTAACCTCTTCAATATCAGCCACAGCAACTTCTTTCAACATGTGTCTCCAAAGGCAAAGGAAACAAAAGTGAAAATGAACTTTTAGGACTTCATCAAGATCAAAAGCTTCTGCACAGCAAAGGAAACAGTCAACAAAACAAAGAGGCAACCCACGGAATGGGAGAAGATATTTGCAAATGACAGTTCAGACAAAAGGTTGATATCCAGGATCTATAAAGAACTTCTCAAACTCAACACACACAAAACAGACAATCATATAAAAAAATGGGCAGAAGACATGAACAGACACTTCTCCAATGAAGACATACAAATGGCTATCAGACACATGAAAAAATGTTCATCATCACTAGCCATCAGGGAGATTCAAATCAAAACCACATTGAGATACCACCTTACACCACTTAGAATGGCCAAAATTAGCAAGACAGGAAACAACATGTGTTGGAGAGGATGTGGAGAAAGGGGAACCCTCTTACACTGTTGGTGGGAATGCAAGTTGGTGCAGCCACTTTGGAGAACAGTGTGGAGATTCCTCAAGAATTTAAAAATAGAACTTCCCTATGACCCTGCAATTGCACTACTGGGTATTTACCCCAAAGATACAGATGTAGTGAAAAGAAGGGTCATCTGTATCCCAATGTTTATAGCAGCAATGGCCACGGTCGCCAAACTGTGGAAAGAACCAAGATGCCCTTCAATGGACAAATGGATAAGGAAGATGTGGTCCATATACACTATGGAGTATTATGCCTCCATCAGAAAGGATGAATACCCAACTTTTGTAGCAACATGGACAGGACTGGAAGAGATTATGCTGAGTGAAATAAGTCAAGCAGAGAGAGTCAAGTATCATATGGTTTCACTTATTTGTGGAGCATAACAAATAGCATGGAGGACATGGGGAGTTAGGAGAAGGGAGTTGGGGGAAATTGGAAGGGGAGGTGAACAATGAGAGACTATGGACTCTGAAAAACAATCTGAAGGGTTTGAAGAGGTGGGGGAGTGGGAGGTTGGGGGAACCTGGTGGCGGGTATTAGAGAGGACACGGATTTCATGGAGCCCTGGGTGTGGTGCAAAAACAATGAATACTGTTACGCTGAAAAGAAACAAAAAATTTTAAAAAAAGAGAGATGAAGAAGGGCACTATATTATAATAAAAGTGACTATCCAACAAGATCTAACAATTATAAATATTTATGCACCTAACTTGAGAGCTAGCAATTATATAAACCAAGTAATAACAAAATAAATAATGATAATAATACAATAATAAGGGTGGGGACATTAACATCCCACTCACAACAATGGATAGATCAACAAGGAAACAAGGGGCTTTGAATGACTCACTGGACAAGATGTACTTCACAAATATATTCAGAGCATTACATCCTAAGGCAAACAGAATACACATTCTTCTCAAGTACACATGGAACATTCTCCAGAATAGATCACATACTGGGTGACAAATCAGGTCTCAAGAGGTACAAAAATATTGACATTATACCATGCATATTTCAGGTTTAAAGCTTTAAAACTTGAACTCAATCACAAGGGAAAATTTGGAAGGAACATAAATATATGGAGATTAAGAGCATCTTACTAAAGAATGAATAGGCCAATCAGGAAATTAAAGAATTTTAAAAATACATAGAAACAAACAAAAATGAAAACATGACAGTTCAGGAACTTTAGAATGCATCAAATTCAGTCCTAAGAGGAAAGTATATTGCAATAGAGGCCTTTCTTAAGAAGCAAGAAAATCTCAAATACACAACCTAACCTTACACATAAATGACCTGGAAAAAGAATAGCAAGTAAAGCCTAAATCCATCAGAAGAGAAATAATAAAGATTAAGAGAAGAAATCAATGACATAGAAATCAAAATAACAGTAGAATAGGTCAAGAAAACTAGGATTTGGTTCTATGAATGAATTAATAAGATTGATAAATCCCTAGTCAGACTTAATAAAAAGAAAAGAGATGGACCCAAATAAATAAAATCATCAATGAAAGAGGAGAAATCACAACTAACACTGAAGAAATACAAAGAATTATGAGAGAATATTATGAGCAATTGTAAGCCAATAACTTAGGCAATCTGGAATAAATGGATGCAGTCTTAGAAGCGTATAAACTACTAAAACTGAAAAAAGGAAGAAATAGAAAACCTGAAAAGACCCATAACCACCAAAGAAATTGAATCAGTCATCAAAAATCTGCAATAAACAGGAGTCCAGGGCCAAATGGCTTCCCCGGGGAAATCTATCAAAGATTTAAAGAAGAATTAATACCTATTCTTTTCAAGCTATTTCAAAAAATAGAAGTAGAAGGAAAACTTCCAAACTCATTCTGAGGTCAGCTTTACCTTGATCGCAAAGTCAGACAATGACCCCAGCAGAAAGAATTACAGACCAATATCCCTGACAAACATGAATGCAAGAATTCTTGCCAAGATACTAGTTAATAGGGTCCAACAGTACATTGAAAGGATTATTGATCAGTACCAAGTGGGATTTATTCCTGGGCTGCAAGGGTGGTTCAGCATCAACAGTTCAATGTGATACACTACATTAATAAAAGAATGAACAAGAGGGGCGCCTGGGTGGCTCAGTGGGTTAAAGCCTCTGCCTTTGGCTCGGGTCATGGTCCCAGGGTCCTGGGATCAAGCCCCACATCAGGCTCTCTGCTCAGCAGGGAGCCTGCTTCCCCTCTCTCTCTGCCTGCCTCTCTGCCTACTTGTAATCTCTGTCTGTCAAATAAATACAGAATCTTTTCTTGATAAAAACCCTCCTTTCTTTATTAAAAACCCTCCACAAACATAACTCAGCATCAAATAGCCATATACAAAAAACCCATAGCAAACATCATTGTCAATAGGGAAAAAGAGACCTTTCCCACTGAGGTCAGGGAAATGACAGGGGTATCCATTCTAATCACTGTTGTTCAACATAGTACTGTAAGTCCTGGCCTCAGCAATCAGACAACAAAAAGAAATAAAAGGTACTCAAATTAGCAAAGAAGAAGTCAAACTTCCACTCATTGTGGATACGATGCTCTATGTAGAAAACCCAAAAGACTCCACCAAAAAATTGTTAGAACTGATACAGGAACTCAGCAAAGTTATGGGATATTAAAACCAATGCACAGAAGTCAGTCACATTTCTATACACTAGCAATGAGGCAGAAGTAAGAGAAACCAAGGAATAGATCCCATGTACAACTGCACCAAAAATGGTAAGATATGTAGAAATTAACCTAATCAGAGAGGTAAAGGACCTGTACTCTAGAAACTATAGAACACATAGAACACTTATGAAAGAAATGGAGGAAGACAAAGAAATGGAAAAACATTCCATGCTCCAGGATTGGAAGAATAAACATTGTGAAAATATATATGCTGTCCAGAGCAATCTACACATTCAATGCCATCCTTATAAAAATGCCATCAACATTTTTCACAGAACTGGAACAAACAACCCTAAAATTTGTATTGAACTAGAAAAGACCCTGAATAGCCAAAGGTCTGTTGAAAACCAAAGCTGGAGGCATCGCAATTCTGGAATTTAAGCCATCTTACAAAGCTGTAATCATCAAGAGACATTATGGTACTAGAATAAAAACAGACAAATAGATCAATGGAACAGAATAGAGAACCCAGAAATGGACCCAGAACTCTATTGTCAACTACTCTTCGACAAATCAGGAAAGAATATGCAATGGAAAAAGACAGTCTCTTCAATAAATGGTGTTGGGAAATTCAGACAGCCACATGCAGAAGAATGAATCTGGACCATTTTCTTACATCATACACAAAGAAAATCTCAAAATGGATGACAGACCTCAATGTGAGAGAGGAAACCATCAAAATCCTAGAGGAGAACACAGGCAGCAACCTCTTTGACATTGGTCACAGCAACTTCTTAGACACATTTCCAAAGGCAAGGGAAACAAAAGCAAAAGTGAACTACTGGGACTTCAAGATAAAAAGCTTCTGCACAACAAAAGAAACAGTCTACAAAACTAAAAGGCAACCTATGGAATGGGACAAGATAGCTACAAGTGACATAATAGATAAAGGGCTGGTATCCAAGATCTATAAAGAACTTACAAAACTCAACACCCATATAACAAATAATCCAGTCAAGAAATGAGCTAAAGACATAAACAGACACTTCTCCAAAGAAAACATACAAATGGTTAACAGACACATGAAAAAATCTTCAACATCACTAGCCACCAGGAAAATACAAATCAAAACCACAATGAGATACCACCTTACACCAGTTAGAATGGCTAAAATTAACAAGACAGGAAACAACACATATTGGAGAGGATGTGGAAAAGGGGGAACCCTCTTACACTGTTGGTGGGAATGCAAGCTGGTACAGCCACTCTGGAAACTAGTATGGAGGTTTCTCAGGATGTTGAACATGGAGCTACCCTACAACCCAGTAATTGAAACACTGGGTATTTACCTCAAAGATACAGATGTAGTGAAAAGAAGGGGCACCTGCACCTCAACGTTCATACCAGCAATATCCACAATAGGCAAATGGTAGAAGGAGCCAAGAGTCCTTCAACAGATGAATGGATAAAGAAGATGTGGCTCATTTATACAATAGAAAATACTCAGCGATCAGAAAGGATGAAAACCTACCTTTTGCATTGACACAGATGGAACTGGAGGGTATATTATGCTAAGTGAATTAAGTCAAGCAGAGAAAGACAATTATATGGTTTTACTCATATGTGGAACATAAGGAATAGCATGGAGGATTACAGGGGAAGGTCAGGAAAACTGAATGGGGAGAAATCAGAGAGGGAGACAAACCATGAGAGACTCTGGACTCTGGGAAACAAACTGAGGGTTACAAAGGGAGGGGTGGGGGGAGGTGGTAGCAGGGTGATGGGTATGAAGGAGGACAGGTGTTGTGATGAGCACTAGGTGTTATGCACAACTGATGAATCATTGAACATTACATCAAAAACTAATGATGTACTATATGCTGGCTAACTGAACATAATAATAAAAAATAAATAAAGTCAAAATTATGTTTCTATTTAACTGGTATCATAATATTATCTGACAATGTTGTCACATGAGATGCAATAGGTTGAATTATTAATATCTATAATGCTAAGTGAATAATTTTCATATTTTAATTTACAGTTTTTCCAGTATGTTTGGAGTATAGTCCTCCCTTCCTTCAGTCAAAAAATTCTGCTGTGATGTCAGTTTCAAGGTGAAAATGATTTTCAGCATCTTTAGAAATGGTTGGAACAGTTTTGAGATTAGGAAGTGATTCTTTGGGACACCTGGGTGGCTCAAGCAGTTAAGTGTCTGCTTTTGGCTCAGTTCATGATCTCCAGGTCCTGGGATTGAGCCCCAGATTGGGTTCCCTGCTCAGCAGGAAGTCTGCTTCTCCCTCTGCCTCTGCCTTTCTGCCCACTCAAACTCTCTCTCTCTCTCCCTCTCTTTCAAATAAATAATAAAATCTTTTAAAAAAGAAAATGATTCTTCTACTCTACCAATTGTAATCCAGTGATTCATCTCTTAAGTTTAAGGAAAAAAATAAGTAAAACTTTGTTTTAGTACTAATATTATTAAAATCTAAAATAAGTTTTAGATAAAATGAAAAAATTTAGAAGTTTTAGAAAAAAATATTTATAAACTATAAGTGTAAATCAAGAAAAATAAAATGTACATCATGTGTCTCCACAAAGGCATTAAAGAAATTCCAGAATTTTAAAATAGTGATTTGGTAAATAAGATTACAGAGATTATTGCAGGTATAAGTATAGATAGCCAGTATGAAAACAGAAGTAATGAGAACAAATGGAGTCATTTTTATAAGTATGAAATACCCATATTTATGCCCTAGACACAAGAACATACCTATTAAGTATCAGATAATAATGTCATCACATATAATACAGCTTTTAGGAAACAGTATATACTTGTAAGAAAATGAGAGTGAAAAAAGCAAGTGTCTTAGCACAATTATAAAAACTGATTTGGTCTCACAAACTCTTAGAGAATCTCAGGAACCCCCAGATTCCACTCTGAGAACCTTTGAGCTAGACTTCCCACTTTCCAATATGACATGGAACCACTCAATCAATCTGTACATTTTTTTTTACTTGCAAGATGAAGAAAAATTAAACTGGGTGACCTTCTGTAATTGCTTAGAAATCTGAGAGATGAAGGTGAATAATTAACAAAATAATTACTCATCAGCCCCTCTAGGTCTTCTCTATTTCCCATTATATCTTGCTTATTATTCCGTTGAAACTGGGTGATGTGATAACCCCAGTTAAAAATGAAATATTGGGAACAGAGAGTTCACAGAAAAGCTTGCCAGTATATTTTCTCTCCCAAAGCAACATATGGGATTACCAATACTTTCCTCCTTTTCACGTGCCAATCCAGTTTCTGGAATAGAAAAATCTACAGAAGTATGTTCCTAAGTGTCATGAACAATTAAAATATCTATTATTGTACTTTGGTATCCACAAAGTAAATACCTATAGAAGTTCCACAAAGAAAAAAAGAAAGGAATCAAAACCTATCAATACAACAACAAAAAACAAACACAAAGAAAGACAGTAAGAGAAAAAAAAAGGAATAAAATAACTACAAGACCAAAACAAACAAACAAACAGTTAACACGATGGTGATAGTTAATTCTTCCTTACCAATAATTACTATAGGTGTAAATGGAGTAAAGTCCCCAACAAAAAGATACAGAATGGCTGAATAGATTAAAAACCAAGATCCAACTATATTATGTCTACAAGAAACTCATTGCAGATTCAAGGACATACATAGGCTGAAGGTAAAGGGAAGGAAAGAAATACTCCATGCAAATAGTAAGTAACCAAAACAGAGCAGGAGTGGCTATACTTATATCAGGCAAAATAGACTTTAGGTCAAAAACTATCTCTAGAAACAAAAGTCAATATATAATGATAAAAGAATCAATTCAACAGGAAGATATAACAAAAGCAAATACATATGTACCAAATGTCAGGGCATCTAAGTATATAAAAAAATATTGATAGATCTGAAAGGAGAATTTGACAGAAATGCAGTAACTGTATTAAATTTCAGTATCCCTTTTTCAATAATGGATTTAACATCTGGACAGAAAATGAATAAAGAAATAGCTGACATAACACCAAATGTACCTAACAGACAGATAAAGAATTTTTTCTTTAACAGGAGAATATACATCCTTCTCAAATGCACATAGGAGATCTTCAGGATGGATCACATGTTATGTCATGAAACATCTCTTAACAAATTTAAGATCAAAGTCATACTAAGCTATTTTTCCAACCACAATGGAAAGAAACAAGAAATCAATAACAGCAAGACAATGGAAAAACTCAAATACATGAAACTGACATATACTTGAAAAAATCAGTGGATCAAATAGGAAATCAAAAGGGAATTTAAATAATATCTTGAGAAAAAACAAAATACAGCATACCAAAATGTATAGGATGCAGCAAAAGCAGTACTAAGGGAGAATTTTATAGTGATAAAAGCCTATTTTTAAAAAGAAAGATATCTTATAAATAGCCAAACTTTACACCTCAAGGAAATAGAAAAGAACAAACTAAGCCCAAAGTTAGAGGAAGGAAGGAAAATCAGAGAATGGGGGAAAAAGTAGAAAAAATATCAACAAGACCAAGAGTTGGGTTTTTTAAAAAAATGAACAAAATAGACAAATGTAGACTAGGAATAAAAACAGAATTCTCAAATAAGCAAAAGCAGACATGAAAGAGGAGACACTGCAATGGATGCTTGAGGAATAAAAATGACCATAAGGGATTATTATGAACAATTATATGTCAACAAATCACATAATATAGAATAAGTGGATAAATTTCTAGAAACATACAACTTGCCAAAACTAAATCAAGAAGAAGTAGAAAGCCTGAACAGACCAATAACAAATAAGAGGATTGAAGTAGTAATTTAAAAAACCTCCCAACAAGGAAAACCCCAGGACTAAATGGCTTCACAACTGAATTCTAACACACTTTAAGAAAACTAATATCAATCCTTCTCAAACTCTTCCAAAAAATAGTAAAAGGAATATTTCCAAACCTGTATGAGGCCAGCATCAACCTGATACCAAAGTCAGAAAAAGAGTACAATAAAACTACAGGCCAATATCTCTGATGAACATAGATGCAAAAATCCTCAATAAAATACCAACAGACCAAATTTAACAACACATTAAAAAGATTATACACCATGACCAAGTGAGATTTAACCCTGAGATGCAAGGTTGGTTTAACATATGCAAATCAATCACTGTGATACACCCCATTAATAAAATAAAAGATAAGGGGAGATGAACCATGAGAGACTACGGACTCTGAAAAACAATCTGAGGGTTTTGAAGGGGCGGGGGGTGGGAGGTTGGGGGAGCCAGGTGGTGGGTATTATAGAGGGCACGTATTGCATGGAGCACTGGGTGTGGTGCATAAACAATGAATTCTGTTACACTGAAAAGAAATTAATAAAAAATAAATTTAAAAAAAGATTAAAAGTATGATAATCTCAATAGCTGTAGAAAAAGCATTTGGAAAATTGAATAATCATTCATGACAAAAACTCTCAACAAAATGGGTATGGAAGGAACTTACCTCAACACAGTAGAGGCTATTTATGAAATCCCCATAAGTAACATAATCAATGGGGAAAAACTGAAAAATTTTACCTCTAAGATCTAATTATAAGGCAAGAATTCCCATTTTCGCCACTTCTAGTCAACAGAGTACTGGAAGTACTCGGAAGAGCAATTAGACAACAAAAGGAAATAAAAGCGTCCAATTCTGAAAAGAAGTAAAATTACCTCTTGGCAGATGACATGATTCTATATGTAGAAAACCCTAAAGACTTCATTTAAAAAAAAAAAAAGCCTCTTAGAACTAATAAGCAAATTCAGTAAAGTTGGGGGATACAAAGTCAACATACAAAAGTCAGTTGCATTTCTTCATACCAAAAGTGATCTACCCAAAAAGGAAATCAAGGAAACAATCCCATTTACAGCAGCATCAAAAATAAAATACTTAGGAATAAATTTAACCAAGGTACACTGAAAACTAAAACACTGATAAAAGTAACTGTAGAAGGCACAACTAAACATAGATACCCCATGTTTAGGCAATGAAAGAATATTGTTACAATGTTCATACTACCAAAAGTGATCTATAGATTCAATGCAATCCATAACAAAATTCCAATGGCATTTTTTAAAGAAATAGAACAAACCTAAAATTTGTATGGAACTACAAAATACCCTGAATATCCAAAGCAATCTTGACAAAGAAGAATAAAGTTGGAAGCATCATATTTACTGATCTCAAATTATATTATGAATCTATAGTAATCAAAATAGTATGGTACTTGTATAAAAACAGACACTTAGGGGCACTTGGGTGGCTCAGTGGTTTAAAGCCTCTGCCTTTGGCTCAGGTCATGATCCCAGGGTCCTGGGATCCAGCCCCGCATCGGGCTCTCTGCTCAGCAGGGAACCTGCTTCCCCTCCTCTCTCTCTGCCTGCCCCTCTGTCTACTTGTGATCTCTATCTGTCAAATAAATAAATAAAATCTTAAAAAAAAAAACAGACACTTAGACCAATAGAACAGAAGAGAGGGCCTGGAAATAAGCCGAAGCATATATGGTCAATTAATTTTCAACAATGGTGGTAAGAATATACAATAAGGAAAGGATACTCTTTTCAAATGGTGCTGGGAAAACTGAATATCCACATACAGAAGAATAAAATTGGACCTGTATATTACCATACAAAATAATCAATTTAAGGTGGATTAAAGACTTAAATGTAAGATCTAAAACCATAAAACTCCTAGAAGAAAACACAAGGAGAAATATCCTTGATATTGGTCTAGACAATAATTTTTTGGATACAACATCAAAAGCTTAGGCAACAAAAGCAAAAATAAACAAGGAGGACTTCATCAAATGAATAAACTTATGCATAACAAAGGAACTTTCTTGACTCACGACAATGATGAAGGCAGATATATTGTACTTTCAATGGTTTCATTTTTTTCATAATTTAATTTTCTCCTTAGCCTCTGATTTGGAAATAGCTGCTTGGAAGTCTCCTGTGACTCTTAGAAACAAATCCCATAGGCTTGGTTAGCAAAACTGTATTAAAACTGAACCTAGAAGAGAACAATTAGAATTAATTAGGCTAATTGACAAATAGAAGTCTTATTATAACCTTATTACCCTCCACAAATACATAGTGTAAGGAATCTTTGTTGTTCTTAGACCTGGCATTAGGATCCTAAGAGGCCAGATATGAAGAATTAGTTCCCATATGACCTTATTAAGAGAAGTTGTGAAAAAAGATTTAAACCACCTTCTGGAAATCCTGGATTTTTGTTTTGTTTTGTTTTGAGCTTTATTGTCTTAGGACAGCTAAACTGTATAGACTAGTGATTGGATTAAAATATTAAATGTAATAAAACTCAAAAGAAGACATTAGACTGGTCTTTTAATTGATATTCTCTCACCCTAGCCATTATTCACCCTCATTAGCTTTGCAGTATGATGCTATCTGAATGGACTAAAAATAGTATCCTCCAGCGGTTTCTCTTCATGACCTGACCACATCCTTGGAAACTCTTACCCATTAAGTTTGGGTTCTTCAGTTTCTCTGGGTTCTTCAAATATGCTGAAGAGTCGAAGTAGTTGAGAAACACCTCTTTACTCCAACAAAACTGAAGATCCATTGGTTAGCTGAGATGAGGAACAGATCCTACCTCTGCTCGACGTCAGTTGGCTGACTGGGCTTGTTGCCAACCCCTCTGTACTACAATTTCATCATAGTTCTTAAGGCTAGATTTCTAAAATCAAGGTGTTAGCAGGGTCATCCTTTCAAAACCTCTGGAGGAGAATTCTTTTTTGTCCCTTCCAGCTTCAGGTAGTCCCAGACATTCCTTGGCTTGTGGACACAATCACCCCAATCTCTGCCTCTGTCATCACATGCCTGTGTTCTCCCTGTGTCCTCACATTTTCACATTTTTCCACATACTATTTATTGAATGAATGATATTACTTACTGTGAAATCTTTCCAATGAACCCTTGTTATCAGGGCCTGAAAACTTTTCATTGTTAACTGGGAAGTTCACTCAAAATTGCTACAAAATATGTTACTAGAGCTGGTCATGTTAATTATCACTTTCATAGACCATTAACTCAAACATTAAATTAAAATGTCTACACAAATGGATGCAGAGAGCATACAAACAAATCATATTCTGAACTACAGGTTAAAGGATACATTGATGAATTTCATGTGATCTTAAGATATGAAGAGGAGCATTAATATCTCTAAAACCAGGAGTGGCATGACTATTTGAAATCAGTATGAAAGCTCCACTAAATTATACTTTTCACTTTTTTTCCTAAATTGCAGTGCCTTAGGAAAACCAAACTCTTGAGCAGAAATATAATTTTGAGGACATTCAGCAACAAATCTAGAAAGATGTTCTTTTCATTCTTTTTGAGTGATCTGCTTGGAAAGTCCTCTCACCAGAGTTTTATCAGGAGTGGAAGTCAGCTGGGGAACAACTGGCTCAACCAAGTCGATTCCTAATTATTTAGTCAATTTAGTCAATTCCTAATTATTCCATAATTGAAAATTTGATTCCCAGATTATCAAAGCATAAACGTTCTTCTTCCTCTGGATTTTATGGTCATTTTTCTGCTCCCTCACTACCAGTGGGCTAAAGTAAGATAAAATAAAGGTTAAGCAACCAATTTTACTTTGTTAATGAATATAGTTGATGGGTAGGATGATTAAATGGGATTTAATCATTTATGGATTTCATGTATTTCTGAGAATTCCTGACCACCATGAAGATAGCTAATAGTTCATTGCTATAGTGCTAGTTATTTATTATATAAATGAGTGCTAGGTACTGCATTGAAAGAAAATTAAACAGAAGGAAGGAGCATGTATGGCCAGGAAACTTACAAGGTAAATTAAGAAGCCAAATATAGGAAAACTCAGATACTTTCAGTACTATGGATATTTAGATTCACCCTTTATAAAAAAAGTTTGCTGATCCCTAAACTAAGCCATCTGAGATTTCCTCCAATTTTGATATTCCATACAAACTATGAAATTGTTAATTTAATAATGAACTTAATTTATAATAATGAAGTAATTAATTTACAATTGCATCTTTTGTATAAACTTGCAACTTCTAATTTATGCAGTGGCTTTTCTTTATAGAGAAGTTGGCATCTAATATTACTAGTAGAAGAAGGGTTTGTTCTTCACATTTCATGAGTATATTTAAAGGCAGTATCTGCAGAGTGTTTTTTTTTTTACTTTCTAAATTCCATATTCATTAAAAACAGATACACATTCTAGCTCATTATTTCAGCATGAGCATGTAACGGTTATGGAGAATTGCCCCCTAGCAGCTTTTTATCTTTTTTATTTTAATTTTGTTTTTAGTCACCATAGAGTACTTCATTAGTTTTTGATGTAGTGTTCCATGATTCATTATTTGTATATAACACCCAATGCTCCTTGCGATACATGCCCTCCTTAATACCTGTCACTGGGCTAAGCCATCCCCCCACTCCCGACCCTCTGAAACCCTGTTTGTTTCCCAGAGTCCATAGTCTCTGATGGTTATCTCCCCCTCTGGTATCCCCCTCTTCATTTCCTCCTTCCTTTTCCTAATGTCCTCCGTGCTATTCCTTATGTTCCACATATAAGTGAAACCATATGACACTGAGGGTTTTTTTTTAAACCATCATCATCAAAAATGTTTTAAGTGTGGTAAATGAACCTTTACAAATAGCAGCTAGAGACTCCTGTAATTAAAATCAGAGGAAAAACTGTTTGAGGATATTGATTTCTTATTTCACTGGCATGACTTCTTGGAATACAGAAGTAAAATAGTAGCAATACACTACAATGTCAACTATGAAAATTAATAAAGGAAAACCTCATTAAAATAGAGTCCAGAGGTTTAGCACGGGGAGCTCTCATGCCACGACTCATACTCAATCACAGACCAACAGGAAGAGACAGACCTTGCGGGTGGATAATAATTTACTACACCAGCAAGAGGAAGGAAGTCTTCCTCCTCCCTCAGCAACAGCACAGCCAGTTAGAGACAGTCAGAGCTTAGCCAAGGAAAAGCCACTATACTTAGAACTCCCAATTTACTCCAATAAACTTTTTGTTTACAATGGCCTTCCAAACTTCCCAATTTCTTCTATAAAAGAGCACTCCTCTCCTTTGTTGGGTAGACTTGCCTATGGTTTTGTCACAGCTTCTTGTCCTAGATTGGAATTCTCTGCTATTCCTGAATAAACACATCTTTCACTGATAATAATAGGCAGCTTTATTTTTTAAGGTTAACTTTACTTGGTACCCCTCATAGAGGTCCAATGAAAACCTCCAATGACTCCAAGGTTGGGGAACAAACAGATGCTGGTACCAGAGCTGATCGTGCTATTTTCTTGCTGACTCGGACGTTTGAGGGTAAGTTTTCTCCTGCATTTAAAGCACTATGCCTCGTGTCTGAGATCTCCAGGCTTTACTTGGGATCTGTTTTAACAGCCTTGCTTTTTGTTTTTATCTGTAAGTATACTCCTTGGCTTTCAGTCTCACTCCTTTTCAGAATCGGACTATTCCTGATGGAACTGTGATAGCCTTTGGTATGATTCCTTTTAGGAACCAGACTGTTCTTTTTGTAACTGTGCCAGTTGGATGTGTAGGCCTTTGGTCTGACTCCTTCTTAAGATTGGACTTTTCTGTTTGGTACTGTGCCTGGTACACTGAAAACTACCTGGGACTGGAATATTCCTACTGGAACTGTGCTGGTCTTTAGTCTGATTCATTCTGGAACCAGGCAGTTCCTGGGTTGGGTCCTACCTGGGATTGGACTATTCCTACTGGAACTGTGCTGGTCTTTGGTCTGATTCATTCTGGAACCAGGCAGTTACTGGAAAACCTCTAAAAAATGGAATCCCAGTCATCAAAATGTTTTGAGTCCACCTCCCCTTTCTGAGACTCCAGCCAGTTTTATGGTTAGAAACTAAGGTCCCCTGTCATGCATATTTTAATCATGTGGACCAACTTAGTCAAAATAAGTTCTTTTTTTCTTTCATTTTTTTATTCTTTTAAGTTTTTATTTAAATTTCAGTTAACATAAAATGTAATATTAGTTATAGGTGTACAATTTAGTGGTTAAACACTTACATACTACGCCTAATGCTCATCACAAGTGCACTCCTTAATCCCCGTCACCTATTTAATCCATACTACACCCACCTTCTTCTGGTAACCATCAGTTTGTTCTCTATTGTTGAGTCTGTTTCTTGGCTTGCTTCTCTTTTTCCCTTCACTTGTTTGTTTCTTAAATTCCACATATGAGTGAAATAAAATGTTATTTTATCTTTCTCTGACTGAATTATTTCACTTAGCTTAATACTTTCTAGCTCTATTCATGTCCTTGCAAATGGTAAGATTTCATTCTTTTTTATGGCTGAGTAATATTCCATTCTCTCTCTCTCTATATATATATATACATATATATAGATATGTATGACTCACAGCTTCTTTATCCATTCATCACTTGATGGGCATCGGGGCTCTTTCCATAATTTGGCTATTATAGATAACGCTATTCGTAGTTTGTCCCTGATGGTGAGTGATGTTGAGCATCTTTTCATGTGTCTGTTGGTCATTTTGGATGTCTTCTTTGGAAAAATATCTATTCATGTCTTCTGCCCATTTTTTAATTGGATTGTTTTTTTGGGTGTTCAGTTTGATAAGTTCTTTATATATTTTGGATACAAACCCTTTATCAGATATGTCATTTACAGCTATCTTCTCCCATTCCATAGGTTGCCTTTTGGTTTTATTGATTGTTTCCTTCACTGTGCAGAAGGATTTTATTTTGATAAAGTCCCAATAGCTTATTTTTGTTTTTGTTTCTCTTGCCTCAGGAGACATGCTAGCAAGAAGTTGGTATGGCCAGTGTCAAAGAAGTTACTGTCTGTGTTCTTCTAGAGGATCTTAATGGTTTCCTGTCTCACATGTAGGTCTTTCATCCATTTTGATTTTATTTTTGTGTTTGGTGTAAATAAGTGGTCCAGTTTCATTCTTCTGTATCTGGCTGTCCAGTTTTCACCAACACCATTTGTTGAGGAGACTGTCTTTTTTCCATTGGATATTCTTTCCTGCTTTGTCAAAGATTATTTGACCATATAGTTTTGGGTCCATTTCTGGGTTCTCTAATCTGTTCCATTGATCTATGTGTCTGTTTTTGTGCCAGTATAATACTGTTTTGATCACTTCAGTTTTGTACTATAAGTTGAAGTCTGGAATTGTGATGCTTCCAGCTTTGCTTTTCCTTTTCAAGGTTGCTTTGACTATTCATGGTCTTCCGTGGTTCCGTACAAATTTTAGGATTGTTTGTCCTTGCTCTGTGAAAAACACTATTGGTATTTTTGTAAAGATTTTCTTTTTTTATTTATTTGAGAGAAGGAGAGAGAGAGAGAGAGAGAGAGAGAGAGAGAGGGCATGAGTGGGGAGAGGGGCAGGGAAGAGGAAGTATCAGATTCCCTGCTGAGCAAGGAGCCCAGTGTTGGGCTCAATCCCAGGACCCTGGGATCATGACCTGAGCTGAAGGCAGATGCCTAACCAACTGAGCCACTGAGGTGTCTCTACTGGTATTTTTCCCCCTGTTGGTATTTTGATGAAGATTGCTTTGGGTAGTATAGACACTTTAACAATATTTGGTCTTCCAATCCATGAGCAGGGAGAATGTCTTTCCATTTCTTTGTGTCATCTTCAATTTCTTTCATCAGTGTTTTATAGTTTTTGGAATACAGGTCTTTCACCTCTTTGGTTGGGTTTAATCCTATGTATCTTTCAAGTTTTGGTGCAATTGCAAAGGGATTGATTCCTTGATTTTCTGTTGCTTCATTATTAGGGTATAGAAATGCAACAGATTCTGTACTTTGATTTTGCATCTTGCAACTTTTCTGAATTCATGAATCCGTTCTAGCACTATTTTTTCATGTAGTGTTTTAACCAAATGCAATTTAGAAATTAAATTGCCATTACAGAAAACTTCCAATCTCACCAAACTTGTTTCATTCAAAATCAAATTAGAAAACCATGGTTTCTCAAGAGAAAAAAAAAAACTGAATGGGATGCCAATTCTAAATGGTACCTTGAGGCTTCCAGATGTTTCAGGATTTTAAGTTCCTTCTGCAAAATACCATTTCTAGGGCGCCTGGGTGGCTCAGTTGGTTAAGCATCTGCTTTCAGCTCAGGTCATGATCCTAGGGTCCTGGGATCAACCCCTACATTGGGCTCCCAGCTCAGCAGGGAGTCTGGTCCTCCCTCTCCTTCTGCCCCTTACCCTGCTTGTGCGCTCTCTCTCTCTCTCTCTCTTTTGCTATCTCTCCTAAACAAATAAATATAATCTTTAAAAACTTTTTTAAAACACTGTTTCTAAATTAACTGAAGGAAACAATTGAAAGAAATCAAAATGACTTGTGGGGCCTCCCTTTTTCCTCCCCAGTCTTCTTTGTCTGCAGACATGCGGTGGCCATGTTGTGCTTGGGCCCTGCCACTTACACCATTTCATATCTTCTCTCTGCCAAACTTTCCTTGTCCTCTGAATCTTCCCCCACTCCTCTCCTGAACCTAATGAAACCTGCCTCTTTAAATTAAATCTTCTGAAGATTGAAGTAAATATCAAGTTTTTTATGTTCCCTGGAATAAGAGTGAATTGCAAACCATAGTTTGAGTTTCTTACAGTGACTGATGGCCCCCATAGGTTTGCTAAAAATTTTAGGGCAGCTATTTCAGCTTATCAACCTGGGTTCCCAGATTTATATCAATTAATCCACATGTTGTGAAGATCAAGCCAAACATTGGATGAAACTAGCCAGAAGGGAACATCTTGAGGGGATTTAGAGAAACAAAGCCCTAAGCTTTGGCAAGATGGTAGATCACTCACTGGAAATCTCCACAGAGCAGTTACAGTTGCTTTTTCTAAGCCTGCTAATTGGAACAAAATTCAGGCTTGCACCCAAAGTCTCATGAACCTGTTTATGACTATTATAGTCAAATCCAAATTGTCTTTTAAAGAAAACTTTGGTCTTCCTTTAGATGTTAAAACCACCTGGGTAGCATTTAACTCTGTATTCATTAATGGCCTGAATCAGGATTATTCTCTTTTAGTTAAAGGGCCTGCTAATTTGCATCCTCGATGAGCCACCTAAAAGAGAAACCATTAAAATTCTCAATTTTTAATTTCAGCAAATGAAGGCCCCTAAGCAAAACTAAAAGCCTTCTAGTTAATAGTATTATTGTAAAGAACCAGGACACTTAAAAAAAAAAAAAGAAAGAAAGAAAAGATTGTTATAAATTTAAGTGCTCCAGGCACCTTGAGCTCTCTAACCAACATTTCCCATGTCTCCCTAATTTACAATGATGGGGCCCTGAAGAACTACAGGGGTTCTTTGCACTCTTCCTTGTTAAATGGATCAAAAAACCCCACTTTCCAGATTGGGAATGAACATTTCTCTTTGTCCTTATTGACACTGGAGCTACATTCTTGGTGCTTAACCTCACCGCTATAAAGCAGTCCCTATCTTAGAATACTGAAACAGTTCAAATAGTGGTTGTATCCAATAAACCTTAACAGATTTCTTTCTCTTAACCTATTCCCTTCTGCCTAGGCCTTTTGAGGGATACTCACCCTTTTTCTTCTTAGTTCCTCCACCCGCTATGAATTTATTGGGCCAAGATTTCATAGAAAATTATCACACCAGAATTTTTCCCCAAAGGGGGAAACAATTCTATTATTTGACAATAGTAACCAAAATAGCCAATCAGGGGAAATAAATGACCCTTCACCAACTTATCTGTCCTGTCTCTGATGGCACTATAGCTAAATCAGGGGACACTGATCATTTATACCTATTAAATCAGCTACCATTCTCTTAATGGGCAAAATCCTCAACATCATGATATTGGCAGAATTGATAGTGTACCTCCAAGATTCAAAAAGATTGCTCAAAATCTCTCTCCAGAATAACAATGCTTATAAGTAAAGAAGACCTTCAGGGCAGGTCCATACTAGATTATAAGGCCCAGGGTCTGCATTAGTCCCTGTAACACCCCTATTTTACCTGTGAGAAAACCCAAGGCTGAGGATGGATGTTTGTCTAGGAACTCTGAATAATAAATAACATTGTTATCTCTTGGTACCCCATTGTTCCTAACCCCCATACACTACTGGTATTCATTACCACCGAAAGCAAATTTTTCACTGTAATCAACTTACGCACTGCATTATTAGTATTCCAGTTGATTAAGGGTAGCTGATTTCACTTTTTGATTTCACTTGGGAAGAATGGAAATATACCTGGGCAGTAATGCTCCAGGGTTTCACAGATAGTCCTTCTTACTTTTCACAAACCTTGCAAACTGATTTAAATGATAATAAAATTTTCTGTAGGCTCTACTTTGTTACAATATGCAGATAATTTGCTTCTCTGCTCCCCCCTTCTCAAACCTCTTCACAGGAAGATAGCATTCACCTGTTTAACTTTTGGCCTTAAAGGACATAAGTTCTCTAGAGAACAATTGCAGTTTACTTGCCTCAGGTTAGATGCTGAAGGCATCAGATCTCAAAATAAGGACTACATTTGGATCCAGATGAAAATCATCACACCTGCTTAATTCTGATGGGTTAACTTTTGACTCCCCATGACAATTTAGAAATGACTCCTCTAACCAATGCATATTTTTCATGGTTTATTGGTAGTTCTAATTTAAAGAATAAAATAAATATTGTATTGGGCATACCATTATAACTACTTTTGAAGTGATTAAGATGGCACCTTTACAGTTTGGCTACTTCAGCCCAACAGGCTGAATTATACACTTACTCAAGCTTCTTTCACTTTAGCCAAGGGCAAAAGTACAAACATTTATACCAATAGTTGGTATGCCTTTGGGGTATCCCATGACTAATAAAATATTATACAATGAGATGTCCTTGCCTTCAACAGAAACAATATTAAAAATGGTTCCTATGTCCAAACATTTATTTGATGCCATATTTTTGTCACCTTCTTTGGCTTTTAAGGTTCCTGGACATTCCAGACTCCACATCTTGGAGACCAAAGTAATCCACCTCACTGATATTCCCAACAAAAAATGTTGCTCTCAAGGATACCCATAGCCAGACCCCTGTCATTTTCCAAGGGGATGTTCTCCCAAATTATAAGTTTTAGAAAAATTGACAAGAGATACACAGCAATTGGCCCCAGAAAGGGAAAAAATGGAAATCTAATAATTTCTGGCTCAATAAAAAGAGAACTCTGGTCTGAACCAAATAATAATCCAGCTTACCAGACATTCTGAAATTCCCACTATTTACAACTGTATATGCATTAAACCATTGATCTACTGACAAAATGATAGCATTTATGAACAAGTATTGGTGAGCAAAAGTTAATAAGCTTGCAAGAGGTGCCTACTTTGCTTGTCCCACCTGTCCAAACCACAATCCAGGGAAACCTGTTTGTACAAATGGATTTCACACAGCTTCTCCACCTCGTGGATGTTCATATGTTTTCGTCATGGTTTGTATGTTTTCTCATTGGAACTAAACTTTTCTTGTAGATAAGCCAATGGCTCTTCTCTTAGAAATGATTATCCCTACCTGGGGAACCCATCTTGAACTTTATAGTGATTGGGGAACATATTTTACTGGTCAGGTGCTTCAACAATTCTGTGTTTTGCCTGTGTTACAATACTTTCATTGTGCATACAATCTTCAATCTTCAGAGTTAGTCACACTCACTAATGGCACTATTAAGACTTAATCGACAAAATTTGTAGAGACTCTCCAAAAACTGGCATAAAGCATAATTGCTGGTCCTTCTAAATCTCGCTCGGATCCACCCCCTTAGGAATTCATAAGCTCATAAATCTTTTAAGATACTCAGAAGATGTCCCCTGCATTTGGCCCCTGCCTCCTCTGACCCACAGTTGATATGAAGAGATATACTTCAATACTATAAAGACTTAATTGTTTCTATTAAAAATAACCATGCTTTGGTATTGAAGTCTTTTCACAGTGCACTCCTGGGAGATGATGACTTTAGTCATCACATCTTGCAACCTGGAGATTTTTCCGTTGGAAAAGACACCTCCATAAAGACACTTCAACCTCACTAGAAAGGCTTTCATCAGGAACTGGTAACCAACACATGTGCCACCAAACCCCAGAGAATAGATTCTTGGATTTACGTGACACATCTAAAAAAGAAAAGCACCAAACCCTGACTGAACCTGCATACTATGTAGTGAACTTAAAGTAAAAACTTTCAGGAATTAAGACAGATGACATCTGATGAGGCAGCTTTCCCAAGATATCTGGACTAGGTTTGTATACATTTTTCTCATGGTCACATCTTCTAGCTCTTTTGTGGAGTTTCCCAGATTTTACAAAAGGGGGAACCTTCTATGATTTTGGCCTTTTGGAAACAGCCTCATCATGATCCTGTGACAAATTTTTCACTTGTCTTCTCTGAAAAGTTAGAAGGGTCAGAGTTCACAAAAGTCTTTCTTTCATCTAAACTGTTAACTAATTTTGGATTCTTATCCAAATTCATGGTCTCTGAATTTACAACCTTACAGACTATATTATCAATAACACATATGCTTCTAAATAGTTCTTTTAAGATAAAAAATACTGTTTTAAACTGTTTTTGAGGTTTTGCTGTTTTACAAAAAGTTCATCAGCTATTGCTTTATGTATATACCTGTACTGAATCTTCCCATATGCACTCAGTTAATTCTTTCAGTGTGCTCCTGCAGTGTTCACAATTTTGCTTTCATTGTTGCTTTAAGCAAAGACTTCCAGACTCCAGGTTCATCTTTATAGGGAGCGACTTTCTCCCTGAAGTTGTAATAAGTGCCAGTCAATATTTCAGTTGGCTACTTTCAGTCCTAGAGTCCTGGTTTAGAACCATCATATACAACTTGTAATTATTATGTTACTTATGTTTTGTATAATTAAGTTTTGTACTTTGTTGACTATTAAACCTTTTTTTGTAGAAAAGATGTACCCAGTAAACTGATAATGGGTTAGTACATCAAGATCATCTCCAACACTTATGACTTTGAAAAGATGTAGACTTTAGGTGGGAAGTGCCTGAGAGTTTCTTCCTCCTAGTCTTCCTTGTTACTCAAATGTGGCTTTAAGTGGTTTCCAAATACCATACACTTTCCCTCCAATGTAAGACATTATTAGCCATAAAAGCTTCTTCCTGGCACTGTGGGAGAAAAAACTAAATATAAAGAACCTGACTATTGATCAGTGATCTTTTCAGAGAAAGATCTTGATCAAAAAGGGGAAAGGTGAAAATTAATAAAAGGAAATTGAATTGGGAGGTTCAACGTGGGGAGCTATCACAGTCTACCACTCATAGTCAATTGCAGACTATAGGAAGAGACCCTGAAAGAGACCTTGCCTCATGGACAGTACCTTACTACCCCAGCAGGAGGAAGGAAAGCATCCTCCTCCCCCAGCAACATCTCAGCCACTATACTTGGAACTCCCAATTTTCACCAATAAACTTTTTGTTTACAAACAGCCTTCCCAACTTCTCACTTTCCTCTATAAAAGAGCATTCTTCTCCTTTGGTGGATTTGCCCAAGGTTTTGTCATAGCTTGCTTTCCTTAGGTTGGAATTCTCTGCTATTTCTGAATAAACCCATCTTTTACTGATAGAATAATGGACAGTTTTATTTTTTAAGGTTAACACAGCATATGTACAAAAGACATATTTTGTCATGAGCCTCATGACAACACAGGCTATAGTCAATATTCTTAACCTTGTGCCCATTAACAGTAACTTTTCATTCCTCCAAGATACAGTCCTATCCCTAGGCAGCCATTATTCTACCTTCTGTTTCTATAGATTTGCATGTTCTAAAGTGGAAGCATACAATATGGGATCCATATGTAACACATATGTAACATGGATTAGTACTTCATTCTTCATTTTTATTGCCATGATATTCCATGATATATCCAGGATATAAAATATTTTATTTGTCCATTCATCAGTTGTTGGGCATTTAGGTTGTTTACATATTTGGGCTATTATGAATGGGCTCCTATCTAGGAGTGGTACTTTGAGGAACTATCAGACTGTTTTCCAAAATAACTGCACCATTTTACATTCCTACTAGCACTGTAGGAAGGTTCAAATTTCTCCACATCCTTGCAAACAAACCTATTTTGTCTTATTTATTATACTCATCTGGTGAGTGTGAAGTGGTATCTCCCTCTAGTTTTGATTTGCACATCCCTAATGGCAAAAGATGTTGAGCAACTTTTCATGTGCTTATTGGATATTTGTACATCTTCTCTGGAAAATTTTATTCAAATCTTCCACCCATTTTTAATTGAGTTATTAGGATTTTTGTTATTGAGTTGTAATTTTATTTATATATTCTGGATACAGTTTCTTATCAGATATATTATTGGAAAATATTTTCTCCCACTCTGTGTCTTTTCACTTTTTAAAAAATTTACTTTATTATTTATTTACTTATATGTATATTTATTATTCTATTCAATTAACCAACATACAGTACATCATTAGTTTTTCATGTAGTATTCAACGATTCATTACGTGTGTATAACACCCAGCGCACAGCACAACACATGCCCTCTTCATACCCATCACCCAGTAACACATCCCTTCATCCCTCTCTCTTCCGTAACCCTCAGTCTGTTTCCTGGAGTCATGAGTTTCATATGGCCTGTCTCCCTCTCTGATTTCTTCCCATTCAGTTTTCCTGACCTTTCCCTGTGGTCCTCCATACTATTCCTTATGTTTCACATATGAGTGAAACCATATGATAAGTGTCTTTCTCTACTTGACTTAATTCACTTAGCATAATCCCTTCTAGTTCCATCCATGTCAATGTAAATTTTAGATATTTATCCTTTCTGATGGCTAATATTCCATTCTACGTATGAACCACATCTTCTTTATCCATTCATCTGTTGAAGGACGTCTCAGCTCCTTCCAGTTTGGCTATTGCAGACATTGCTGCTATGAACATTGGGGTGCAGTTGCCGCTTCTTTGCACTACATCTGTATCTTTGGGGTAAATACCTAGTAGTTCAGTTCCTGAGTCATAGGGTAGCTCTATTCTTAACATCTTGAGGAACCTCCATACTGTTTTCCAGAGTGGTTGTACCAGCTTGCATGCCCACCAACAGTGTAAGAGGGTTCCCCTTTTTCCACATCCTCACCAATATTTGTTGTTTCATGTCTTGTTAATTTTAGCTATTCTAACTGGTATAAGGCAGTATCTCATTGTGGTTTTGATTTGTATTTCCCTGATGGCTAGTGATGTTGAACATTTTTTCATGTATCTGTTAACCATTTGTATGTCTTCTTTCGAGAAGTGTCTGTTTATGTCTTCAGGCCATTTCTTGACTGGATTATTTTTGGGGGGGGGTTGAGTTTGAGAATTTCTTTATAGTTCTTGGATATAAGCTCTTTATCTGTTATATCATCTTCAGCTATCTTCTCCCATTCCACAGGTTGCCTTTTAGTTTTGTAGACTGTTTCTTTTGCTGTGAAGAAGCTTTTAATCTTGAAGTCCCAGTAGTTCACTTTTGTTTTTGTTTTCCTTGCCATTGAAAAGGTATCTAGCAAGAAGTTGCTGTGGCTGAGGTTGCTGCCTGTGTTCTCCTCTGGGATTTTGATAGATTCCTGTCTCACATTGAGGTCTGTCATCCATTTTGAGCTTATCTTTGTGTATGGTGTAAGAAAATGGTATACTTTCATTCTTCTACATGTGGCTATTCAAATTTCCCAGCACAATTTATTGAAGAGACTGTCTCTTTCCATTGGATTTTCTTTCCTGCTTTGTTGAAGATTAGTTGCCCCTAGAGTTGAGGATCCATTTCTGGGTTTTCTATTCTGTTGTATTGATCTCTGTGTCCACAATTGTACCCATACCATAATGTCTTGATGATTATAGCTTTGTAATATACCTTGAATTCTGGCATTGTGATGCCACCAGGTTTGGTTTTCTTTTTCAACCTTACTCTGGCTATTCAGTGTCTTTTCTGGTTCCATACAAATTTTAGGATTATTTGTTCCAGCTTTGTGGAAAATGTCAATGATATTTTGATAGAGATTGTCTTGAATGTGTAGATTGCTTCTGTAGCATAGAGATTTTAACAATATTTATTCTTCCAATCCATGAGCATGGAATGCTTTTCCATTCCTTTGTGTCTTACTCAATTTCTTTCATAAGTGTTCTATAGTTTTCAGAGTACACATCCTTTGTGTCCTTGGTTAGGTTTATTCCTAGGAATCTTATGGGTTTGGGTGCAACTGTAAATGGGATCAATGCCTTAATTTCTCTTTCTTCTTTCTCATTGTTAGTGTATAGAAATGCAACTGATTTCTGTGCATTGATTTTATATCCTGCCATGATGCTGACTGTATCAGATCTAGCAATTTGGGGGTGGAGTCTTTTGGGTTTTCCTCATAGAATATCATGACATCTGTAAAGAATGAGCGTTTGACTTCTTCTTTGCCATTTTGAATGCCTTTATTTCTTTTTATTGTCTGATTACTGAGGCTAGGCCTTCTAATACTATGTTGAACAACAGTGGTGACATTCAGCACTGCTGTCGTGTTCCTGACCTTAGGGGGAAAGCTCTCAGTTGTTCCCCATTGAGAATCATATTCGCTGTGGGTTTTTTATAGATGGCTTTTATGATATTGAGGTATTTCCCTCGATCCATACACTGTGGAGAGTTTTAATCAAGAAAGATGTATTTTGTCAAATGCTTTTTCTACTTTAGTTGAGAGGATCATATGGCTCTTGTCCTTTCTTTTATTAATGTACTGTATCACATTTAGTAATTTGCAAATGTTGACTCATCCTTGCAGCCCAGCAATAAATCCCACTTAGTCATGGCGAATAGTTTTTTCAATGTACTGTTGGATCCTTTGGCTAGTATCTTGGTGATAATTTTGGTATCCATGTTCAGCAGTGATACTGGTCTGTAATTCTCCTTTTTGATGGGGTCTCTGTCCAGTTTGGGTATCAAGGTAACGCTGGCCTCATAGAATAATTTTGGAAGTTTTCCTTCCATTTTGACTTTTTGAAATAGCTTCAGTAGAATAGGCATTATTTCTTCTTCAAACGTTTCATAGAATTCCTCTTGGAAGCCATGTGTCCTGAACTCATGGGGGTTTTCAGGGGGAAGTTTTTGATATTTGTTTCAATTTCCTTGCTGGTTACCAGTTCTGTTCATATTTTCTATTTCTTCCTGTTTCAGTCTTGGCAGTTTATAATTTACAGGAAATGCATCCATTTGTTCCAGATTGCCTAGTTTTGGGCATTTAGTTGCTTATGAAATGTTCTTTAAATTGTATTTCTTTGGTGGTGGTTGTGATATCTTTCATTCATGATTTTATTCTCTCTCTTTTCTTTTTGATAAGTCTGGCCAGGGATTTATCAATCTTATTAATTCTTTCAAGGAAACGGATTCTAATTTCATTTATCTGTCCTGTTCTTCTCATTTCTATTTCATTGATTTCTGCTCTAATCTTTGTTATTTCTCTTCTTCGTGGTTTAGACTTTACTTCCTGTTCCTTCTCCAGGTCCTTTAGGTGTAAGTTTAGCTTGTGCATTTGGGATTTTTCTAATTATTTGAGAGGCATGTATTGCAATATCCTTCCCTCTTAGGATCACCTTTGCTGTGTCCCAAAGGTTTTGAACAGTTGTGTTCTTATTTTAATTAGTTTCCATGAAGTTTTAAATTTTTGTTTTTAATCTTTAAAACTTAAACAAAGTTTTTAATCTGTGTTAATTTCCTGCTTAACTCATTCATTCTTTAATAGTATGCTCTTTAACCTCCAAGTGTTTGAGTACCTTCCAGATTTCCTCTTGTGATTGAGTTCAAGTTTCAAAGCATTGTGGTCTGAAAATATGCAGGGAATAATCCTAAATCTTTTGGTGTTGGTTGAGACTTTATTTGTGGTCTATTGTGGTCTATTCTAGGGAAAGTTCCATGTGCACTCAAGAATGTGCATTCTGTTGCTTTAGAATAGAATGCTCTGTAAACATCTGTGAAGTCCATCTGGTCCAGTGTCTCATTCAATGCCCTCGTTTCCTTGTTGATCTTCTGCTTAGATGATCTGTCCACTGCTGTTTGTGTGGTGTTGAACTCCCCTAATATTACTGTATTATTATCAATGTGTTTAATATGATTATTAATTGGCTTATATAATTGGCTTCTCCCAAATTAGAAGCAGAAGTATTTATAATTGTTTGCTCTTCTTGCTGGGTAGACCCTTTAAGTATGATATTGTGTCCCTCTTCAACTCATACTATAGTCTTTGGTTTAAAATCTAGTTTGTCTGATATGAAGACTGCTACCTCAGCTTTCTTTTGAAGTCCATTAGCATGAAAAATGGTTTTCCACCCCCTCAGTTTTAGTGTGGAGGTGTTTTTAGGTCTAACATGAGTCTCTTGTACACAGCATATGGGTGGGCCTTGCTTTTTTTTTTTAATCAAATCTGATACTCTGTGTCTTTTTATTGGAGCATGTAGCCCATCTACATTCAAAGTAACTATAGAAAGAAATTAATTTAGTGCCATTATATTACCTGTAAAGTCTCCATTTCTGTAGATTGTCTCTGTTCCTTTCTGGTTTATCTTACTCTTGGGCTCTCTCTTTGCTTACAGGATCCCCTTTAATATTTCTTGCAGGGCTGGCTTGGCGGTCACATAGTCTTTTAGTTTCTATCTGTCCTGGAAGCTCCTTATCTCTCTTTCTATTCTGAATAAGAGCTTTGCTGGTTAAAGTATTCTTGGCTGCATGTTTTTCTCATTTAGTACCCCAAATATATTATGCCAGCATTTTATGGCCTGCCAGGTTCTGTGGATAGGTCTGATGCCAGTCTAATATTCCTATCCCTGTAGGTTAGGAACTTATTGTTTGAAGCTGCTTTCAGAATTTTCTCTTTATCTCTGAAATTTGCAGGCTTCACTATTACATGTTTGGTTGTTGATCTATTTTTTATTGATTTTGGGAAGGGTCCTCTCTGTCTCTGGGCCATGAATGCCTGTTTCCCGCCCCAGATTAAGGAAGATTTCAGCTACAGTTTGCTCAAATATACCTTCTGGCCCTGTCTCTTTTTCTTCTCCTTTGACATCCCAATAATTCTGATATAATTCGTTTTATGGCATCACTGATTTCTCGAAGCCTCCCCTCATGGTCCACTACTTGTTTTTTCTCTCTTCTCCTCAGCCTCCTTACTTTCCTTCAACTTGTCTTCTATGTCACTGACTCTCTTTTCAGCCTCATTTACCCTAGCTGTTAGAGAATCCAATTTAGACTGCATCTCAGTTGGAGCATTGTTTATTTTGGCCTGATTAGACCACATTTTTGCACGAAGTGATTCTCTAATGTTTTTTATGCTTTTTTCAAGTCCAGCTAGTAACTTGATAATTGTTATCCTGAATTCTAGTTCTGACATTTTATATTCATATTGATTAGATCTGTGGCAGAGTATTACCTCTGGTTCTTTCTTTTGTTGTGAATTTCTCCTTCTAGTCATTCTGCCCAGAGAAGAATGGATGAAGAAGTGAGCACTATCAAAAAAATCAACCACAACCCAAGCAAAATATACACTAGACAAATCCAAAGAGGTCAGAAATCAGAAAAGAAAAAGGGAAAAAAGGGTGGGGGGAGAGAATATAATCTTACAGGGTGGACAAAACAGGATGATCCACTTGGTCCTGAATGTATTTTGGTCTGTGTTTTAGAAGACAATAAATCCCAAAAACAAAGAAAGCAAATTACACACATACACACACAGAAAGAGAGAGAATTCAATATAGTGAAAGGAAGACAAAAGTGAAGAATATATCTATAAAAAGTAAATTGAAGGGGCATCTGGGTGGCTTGGTGGGTTCATCCTCTGCCTTCAGCTCAGGTCATGATCCCAGGGTCCTGGGATCGAGCCCTGCATTGGGCTCTCTGCTCAACAGGGAGCCTGCTTCCCTCTCTCTCTGCCTGCCTCTCTGCCTACTTGTGATCTCTCTCTGTCAAATAAATAAATAAAATAAAATTTTTTAAAAAGGTAAATTTAAAAAATAAAAGCTAAAAAAGGACTTTAAAACAAAGAGTTGATAAAATAAGAACCCAGTTGGAAAGGGAAAAAAGAAAAAAAGAAATGGGAAATTTTAAACTGAAGGATAAGGAAATCATGAGGGGAAAAAAACCCCTCAAATTCTATATACTATTTTTCCCTAGCACTGGAGTTTTACAGTCCTGTGTGGTCTGTAAACTTGCTATTCACCTGTTCTTCCAGTTGGTCTTCTGAGGGAGGGGCCTGATGCACTGATTCTCAGGTGTCTTTGCCTGGGCACAGTTGCACCACCCCTTGCCGGAGGACTGGGCTCAGTGTAAGCTGTTTTAAGTTGCTCTGTGTGGCTTCTGATCCCTGAAGGTTTTCTGTGCCTCTTTAGAGGATCAAAATAAAAATGGCCATGCTAAATCTCCAGGACCAGAGTAGAAAGATCTCACTCCCTTCTCTTTAGTAAATCATCAGGGATAAATGATCTTCACTTCTGCATGTGCCAAACTCTGCAGACTCCTGTGGTGTGCACTCACCCCTATCCTCCCAGGGGAAGGATGTGCTTTTGCACTTTGTATGGTCCTGTCATGGAGAGCAGCTGCCCAATCATGGTGCACCAAATTCCTCTGCCCATTTATCTTCTGATATATATCCTCAAAAACACTCCTCTGCATGTCCTACCTTGCAAAAAGTGGTCCCTTTTCTACTTGTAGAGTTCCAAATATTCTTTTCTTTCATCTCTAGTTGAATTCATGGGTGTTCAGAATGATTTGATAGCTATGTAGCTAAATCCAGTTGAAACAAGGTCCCCTACTCTTCCACCATTATACCTCCCCTCCCTGTTCATATTTTTAGTTTGTTTTTACCTGTAAAATTGGCAGTGATATCCTTTCATTCTTTTTTTTTCCACTAATTTAAGTCTTCACTATTTTGTTACTCATCAATCTAGTTTAAAAATTTTAGTTTTGGGGGCGCCTGGGTGGCTCAGTGTGTTAAAGCCTCTGCCTTCAGCTTAGGTCATGATCTCAGGGTCCTGAGATCAAGCCCCACATCAGGCTCTCTGCTCAGCAGGGAGCCTGCTTCCTCCCCTCTCTCTGTCTGCCTCTCTGCCTACTTGTGATCTGTCAAATAAATAAATAAAATCTTAAAAAGAAATTTAGTTTTGTTAATCTTTCCAAAGAACCAACTTGTGGCTTTGTTAATTTTTTCTACTGATTTTGTATTCTCGATTTCACTGACTTATGCTCTAAATTTTCTTTCTGCTAGCTTTTGGTTCAGTTTGCACTTTTTTAGTTCCCTAAGGCAGAAGTTTAGGTTAGTGATTTGAGATATTCCTTGCCTTGAAATATAAGCATTTATAGTTACAAAATTCCCTTGAGTGACAGCTTTAACTGCATCCCATACATTTCTGTTTTTCCATTTTCATTCATCTCCATAGTTTCTCCTTGTGATTTCTTCTTTGATCCATATTTAAAGTGAGTTAATTTCCTTCTGAAGTACTCATATTTTGTTCCTCTGTTATTGACCTCTAATATTTTTATTATGGCCAGAGAACATGTTTTATATGATTTCAAGCTTTTAAAATTTATCAACTTTTTTTTTTTTTGGCCTAGCATTTAATCTATCCTGAAGAATGTTCCATGTACACTTTGGCAAAAAGTGTATTCTGTCTAAGTCTTCTATTCCTTTGATCTTCTGGCTAGTTGTTCTAACCATTATTGAAAGAGGCCTTGAAATTTTCCACTATTATTGTTAAATTGTCTAGTTCTCCCTTCAATTCTGTCAGTTTTTGTTTCATGTATTTAGAAAGGTTCTTAGGTGTATATATGTTTAAAATTGTCATATCTTCCTCATAGATTGAATTTCTAATCATTATGAAATATCCCTTTTTATCTCTAGTAGCATTTATTTGTTTTAAAGTTTATTTTCTGTAATATTAGTACAGGTACTTCAACTCTCTTACAGTTCTTTCTTGGAGAATATACATATATGTACATATAGATATACATATACACACAACACACACATATATATATATTTCTCATTCTTTTATTTATTATTATTTTTTAAAAGATTTTATTTATTTGACAGAGGTGACAAGTAGGCAGAGAGGCAGGCATAGAGAGAGAGAGGAGGAAGCAGGCTCACTGCGGAGAAGAGAGCCTAATGTGGGGCTCAATCCCAGGACCCTGGGATCATGACCTGAGCTGAAGGCAGAGGCTTCACCCACTGGGTCACCCAGGTCCCTATTTCTCATTCTTTAAAAAAAGATTTATTTATTTGAGAAAGTGAGGAGAGGGGCACAGGGAAATAATCTTTAAGCAGACTCCATGCTGAACATGGAGCCCAATATGGGGCTCAATCTCACAACCCTTGAGATCATGACCTAAGCTAAAACCAAGAGTTAGATGCTAACCAATTGAGCCACTCAGGCACCCTTCCCATCTTTTATTTTCAACCTATTTATATCTTTGAATATGAAGTGGTTCGCCTATAGACAGAATACCTGTTGGATCAAGTTGGATCTGAATTTTTAAAATATATTTTCATTAATTATTTTTATTAACACATAATGTATTATTTGCCCCAGGGGTACAGGTCTGTAAATCGTCAGGCTTACAAACTTCACAGCACTCACCATATCACATACCCTCCCCAATGTCCATAACCCAACCACCCTCTCCACACACCCCCTCCCCCCCAGCAACCCTCAGTTTGTTTTGTGAGATTAAGAGTCTCCTATGGTTTGTCTCCCTCCTGATCCCATCTTGTTTCATTGTTTTCTTCCCCACTCTGCCTCTCAAATTCCTCATATCAGGGAGATCATATAATTGTCTTTCTCTGATTGACTTATTTCATTAAGCATAATACCCTCTATTTCCATCCACATTGTTGTAAATGGCAAGATTTCATTTCTTTGGATGGCTGCATAGTATTCCATTGTATATACCACATCTTCTTTATCCATTCATCTGTTGATGGACATCTAGGTTCTTTCCATAGTTTGGCTATTGTGGACATTGCTGCTATAAACTTTCAGGTGCATATGCCCCTTCGGATCACTACAATTGTATCTTTAGGGTAAATACCCAGTAGTGTGATTGCTGAGTCATAGGGTAGCTCTGTTTTCAACTTTTTGAGGAAACTCCATGCTGTTTTCCAGAGTGGCTGCACCAGCTTGCCTTCCCTCAAACAGTGTAGGAGGGTTCCCCTGTCTCTGCATCCTCTCCAACGTCTGTCATTTCCTGACTTGTTAATTTCAGCCATTCTGGCTGGTGTGAGTTGGTATCTCATTGTGGTTTTGATTTGATTTCCCTGATGCCAAGTGACATTGAGCAATTTTTATGTGTCTGTTGGCCATTTAGATGTTGTTGCAGAAATGTCTGTTCATATCTTCTGCTCCTTTCTTGATTGGATTATTTGTTCTTTGGGTGTTGAGTTTGATAAGTTCTTTATAGATTTTGGACACTAGCCCTTTATCTGATATGTCATTTGCGAATATTTTCTCCCATTCTCTCAGTTGTCTTTTGGTTTTGTTGACTGTTTCCTTTGCTGTGCAAAAAAAGCTTTTGATTTGATTAAGTCCCAAGAGTTCATTTTGCCCTTGCTTCCTTTGCCTTTGGTGATGTTTCTAGTAAGAAGTTGCTGTGGCTGAGGTTGAAGAGGTTGCTGCCTGTGTTCTCCTCAAAAATTTTGATGGATGAGGTCTTTCATCCATTTTCAGTCTATTTTTACCTAGTGTAAGGAGGTGGTACAGTTTTATTCTTCTGCATGTGGCTGTCCAATTTTCCCACCATTTGTGGAGGAGACTTTTTTCCATTGGACAGTCTTTCCTGCTTTGTCGAAGATTATTTGAGGGTCTATTTCTGGGCTCTCTATTGTATTCCACTGATCTATGTGTCTGTTTTTGTGCTAGGACCTTACAGTCTTGATGATTACAGCTTTGTAATAGAGCTTGAAGTCTGCAGTTGTGATGCCACCAACTTTGGCTTTCTTTTTCAACATTCCTCTAGCTATTTGGGGTCTTTTTCAGTTCCATACAAATTTTAGGATTATTTGTTCCATTTCTTTGATGAAAATTGATGGTATTTGGATAGGGATTGCATTAAATGTGTAGATTGCTTTAGGTAGCATAGACATTTTCACAGTATTTGTTCTTGCAATCCATGAGCATGTAATGTTTTTCCATTTCTTTGTGTCTTCCTCTGTTTCTTTCATGAGTACCTTATAGTTTTCTGAGTACAGATTCTTTGCCTCTTTGGTTAGGTTTATTCCTAGGTATCTTATGGTTTTGGGTGCAATCGTAAATGGGATCAACTCCTTCATTTCTCTTTTTTTCTGTCTTTTCTTGGTATATTGAAATGCAACTGATTTTTGTGCATTGATTTTATATCCTGCCACTTTACTGGATTCCTGTATGAGTTCTAGCACTCCAAATCTAGCAGATTTGGAGTGGAGCCTTTTGGGTTTTCCACATAAAGTATCATAGAAGGAGATATAAAAAGCTTTCAGGACAAACAAAAATTAAAAGAATCTGCAAAGACCAAACCAGCCCTACAGGAAATATTGAAAGGGGTCCTCTAAGCAAAGAGAGAGCCTAAATGTAGTAGACCAGAAGGAAACAGAGACAATATACAGTAACAGTCACCTTACGGGCAATACAATGGCACTAAATTCATATCTTTCAATAGTTACCCTGAATGTAAATAGGTTCAATGTCCCAATCAAAAGACACAAGGTATAAGAATGGATTAAAAAAAACCCATCAATATGCTGTCTACAAGAAACTCATTTTAGACCCAAAGACACCTCCAGATTCAAAGTGAGGGGGTGGAAAACAATTTACCATGCTAATGGACATCAAAAGAAAGCTGAGGTGGCAATCCTTATAGCAGATAAATTCGATTTTAAGTCAAAACTATAATAAGAGATGAGGACGGACACTATATCATACTTAAAGGGCCTGTCTAACAAGAAGATCTAACAATTTTAAATATCTATGCTCCTAACATGGAAACAGCCAACTATATAAACCAACTAATAACAAAATCAAGGAAACATATTGACAATAACACAATAATAGTAGGGGACTTTAACACCCCCCTCACTGAATGGACATATCATCCAAGCAATAGATCAACAAGGAAATAAAGGCCTTAAATTACACACTGGACCAGATGGACATCACAGATCTATTCAGAACATTCCACCCCAAAGCAACAAAATACACATTCTGCTCTAGTGCAGATGGAACATTCTCCAGAATAGATCACATCCTGGGTCACACATCAGGTCTCAACCAGTACCAAAAGACTGGGATCATTCCCTGCATATTTTCAGACCACAATGCTCTGAAACTAGACCTCAATCACAAGTGGAAAGTTGGAAAGAACTCAAATACATGGAGGCTAAAGAGCATCCTACCAAGGAATGAATGGATCAACAAGGAAATTAAAGAAGAATTGAAAAAATTCATGGAAAGAAATGAAAATGAAAACACAATTGTTCAAAATCTGTGGGATACAGAAAAGGCAGTCCTGAGAGGAAAGTATATAGTGATAGAAGCCTTTCTCAAGAAACAAGAAAGGTCTCAAGTACAAAACCTAACCCTACACCTAAAGGAGCTGGAGAGAGAACAGCAAAGAAAGCCTAAACCCAGCAAGAGAAGAGAAATAATAAAGATCAGAGCAGAAATCAATGAAAAAGAAACCAAAAGAACAAGAAATCAATGAAATAGAAACCAAAAGAACAGATAAATGAAACTAGGATCTGGTTCTTTGAAAGAATAAGATTGATAAACCCCTGGCCAGATTTACAAAAAGAAAAGAGAAAGGACCCAAATAAATAAAATCATGAATGAAAGAGGAGAGATCAGAACCAACACTAAGAAATACACACAATTATAAGAACATACTATGAGCAACTATATGCTAGCAAATTTGATAATCTGGAAGAAATGGATGCCTTCCTAGAGACATATAAACTATCAAAACTGAACCAGGAAGAAATAGAAAACCTGAACAGACCCATAACCAGTAAGGAAATTGAAGCAGTCATCAAAAATCTCCCAACAAACAAGAGCCCAGGTCCAGACGGCTTCCCAGGGGATTTCTACCAAACATTTAAAGAAGAATTAATACCTATTCTCAAACTCTTCCAAAAAATAGAAATGGAAGGAAAACTTTCCAAACTCATTTTATGAGGCCAACATTACCTTGACCCCATAACCAAAGGCCCCACCAAAAAGAGAATTACAGACCAATATACTTGATGAACACAGAAGCAAAAATTCTCACCAAAATACTAGCCAATAGGATCCAACATTACATTAAAAGGATTATTCAACATGACCAAGTGGGATTTATTCCTGGGCTGCAAGGTTGGTTCAACATCCGCAAATCAATCAATGTGATACAATACATTTAAAGAACAAGAATCATATGATACTCTCAATAGATGCTGAAAAAGCATTTGACAAAGTACAGCATCCTTTCTTGATCAAAACTCTTCAAAGTGTAGGGATAGAAGGTATATATCTCAAAGGCATTGAAGCCATCTATGAAAAACCCACAGCGAATATCATTCAATGGGGAAAAACTGAGATTATTACCCCTAAGGTCAGGAACATGGCAGGGATGTCCACTATCACTACTACTATTCAACACTGTCCTAGAAGTCCTAGCCTCAGCAATCAGACAACAAAAAGAAATAAAAGGCATCTGAATCAGCTAAGAGGAAGTCAAACTATCACTCTTTACAGAGGATCTTGATTTTTGTAATTCAATTTAACAGTCTCTGCCTTTTGACTTAATTCATATTTAATGTTACATCTTCTACTTTAATTTTTTTCTATATGCCTGTCTTTTTTTCTATTCACACTTTATTGCCTTCTTCTTGTATTAAGTGGATATGTTCCAGCATACCATTCTGATCCCTTTAATATTTTAAGTATATTTCTTACAGTTACTTTCTTAGTGGTTGTTCTAGGTCTTACAATACACATCCAAACTTCTCAGAATTCACTTTGCGTTTCCACTGATTAGTTCCAAAGAAGTATATAACCTTTAGTCCTATATAGCTCCTTTCCATACCACCTTTTGTACTACTGTTATATGTATTACATTTATATATGTTACATTTGTGTGTGTGTGTGTGTATAGTATCAAACTCAACAATACATAGTTATAACTATTTGTTTATATGATCTTATATCTTTCAAAACATCTAAGAGAAGGATAAGTGTATATTCATAGACTTTGTTATATTAATCATCATATATACAATTTTATCTCATTTGTTCTTTTTTTTTTCCAAGATACTATTTATTCTATGGAAAATTGTTTAAGCTAATGCTTTAAGTCAGAACACAATTTAATATATGATTCATAGCATGCCTATCAGATATTCTTTTTTTATTATTTCTTTTCAGCATAACAGTACTCATTGTTTTTGCACCACACCCAGTGCTCCATGCAATCCATGCCCTCTCTAATACCCACCACCTGGTTCCCCCAACCTCCCACCCCCCGCCCCTTCAAAACCCTCAGATTGTTTTTCAGAGTCCATAGTTTGTTCTTGTGGATTCTTGATATCATCTGGTTTCATTTCCAAGAATTATTTTCATTAACCCAAGACATCTCTGTTTCCACTCCCAATGAAAGAATACACATTGCTTCATGTGGTTGTTTTCTAAGTCAACTTAAGTTTTAAAATTTTCTTACTCTACTGGCAGCATTTGGTGGCAGAATGTCTCATAGGAAACTCTCCCTTCCCAGGCATGGGTCCCTGGGCTTCTTGCCCCAGAAACAGTGACTGGCACCATGGAAGGTGACGAGCTTCCCCAAGGATGACTCTATTCACCTTACAGCTTTCCTCATCTACAAGGCTGGCATGACTCATGTTGTGTGAGGGGTCAACAGGCCAGGATCCATGGTGAAAAAGAAGGAAATTGTGGAAGACGTGACCAACTGTGGAGGTACCATCCACGGTAGTTGTGGGCATCATGGGCTATGAAGAAACCACTCAAGGTCTCTGTATGTTTAAGACCATCTTTGCTGAGCACATTCATGATGAGTTAAAGGGCACTTCTATAAGAACTGGCATCAGTATAAGAAGGCCTTCAACCAAATACTGCAAGTGGCAGGATGATGATTGGCAAGCAGCAGCTAAAGAAGGACCTCAACAGCATGAAGAAGTACTGACAAATCATCTGTGTCATCGCCCAAACCCAGATGTCCCTGCTTCCTCTATGCCAGAAGAAAGCCCACCTCATGGACATCCAGGGGACTAGATGCACAGTGGCTGAGAAGCTGGACTAGGCCCATGAGAACCTGGAATAGTAGGTTCTTATGAACCAAGTGTTTGGGCAGGATGAGATGATAGATGTCATTAGTGTCACCAGCCACTGGCACACCAAGAAGCTACCCTGCAAGACCCACCAGGGACTGTGCGAGGTGGGCTGTATTGGGGTATAGCATCCTGCCCAAGTGGCCTTCTCCGTGCAATGGGCTGGGCAAAAAGGCTACCATCACTGCACTGAGATCAACAAGAAGATCTACAAGATTGGCAAGGGCTACCTCATCAAGGATGGCAAACTTAGCAAGAATGTTTCCACTGATTTTGATCCGACAAGAGCATCAACCCTCCACGTTGGCTTTGTCCACTATGATGAAGTGTCCAATGACTTTGTCATGCAGAAAGGCCATGTGATGAGAACCAAGAAGCAAGTGCTTACTCTCCACAAGTTGTTGCTCGTGCAGATCAAATGACAGGCCCTCGAGATTGACCTTAAGTTCATTGACATCACTTCCAAGTTTGACCATGGCTGATTCCAGACTGTAGAGGATAAGGAAGCATTCATGGGACTACTTATGAAATGCCAAACTGGAAAAGCAGCTGCTTAATGTCAGGAGCAGATTGCACAACTGCTGGGATTTCAATAAACATTATCTTCCAGGGGAAAAACAAATTCTTCTAAAAGAAAGAAGAAACATGCAATTATACTGTCTTTTACTAATTATCTACATGAGTGACTCAGATGTATCTATACTGGTGCTTGGGGTGTGTGTGTGTGGATTTGAATTACTATCTGGTGTCACCTGCTTTTTGCCTGAATAATTTCCTTCGTATTTCTTGTAATACAGATTTACTAGCAATGTGTTTTCTTTTTACTTATATGATAACATCTTTAGTTCACCTTCAGTTTCGAGTGATAGTTTTGGATATAATATTCTTGAGTGATACTTTTTTAAAAAAGATTTATTTATTTATTTATTTTCAGACAGAGATCGTAAGTAGGCAGAGAGGCAGGGAGAGAGGAGGAAGCAGGCTCCCTGCTGAGCAGAGATCCCGATGCGGGGCTCAATCCCAGGACCCTGGGATCATGACCTGAGCTGAAGGCAGAGGCTTTAACCCACTGAGTCACCCAGGCACCCTGAGTGATACTTATTTTTAAATATTTTTTAAAGGTTTCACTTATTTGTCAGAGAGTGCACAAGCACAACGAGGGGGAGTGGCAGGCAGGGAGCTCGTTGTGGGACCCTATCCCAACACCCTGGGATCATGAACTGAGCCAAAGGCAGACGCTCAACCCTCTGAACCACCCAGGTGTCCCTTGATTTTTAATTTCAGCAATTTGAATATGCAATCCCTCTGTCTTTTGGCTTCCACTGTTTATGAGAAACCTCACCTGTTAATCATATGGGAGTTTCCTTGAATGTGAGAAGTCATTTATCTCTTACAGCTTTTATAATTTTCGCCTTATCTTTAGCTTTGAACATCTGTGTTTTTCTTAATTGGCATGAAGCTTTTTTGATGTGTAGTATTTTCTGTCAAATTTAGATGCTCCCGTTCATCTCTTTGAATATTTTTTCTGCTCCTTTCCTCTCCTTGGCTACTTACATTTTGAATATGTTGAATTTTTAATGGTGTCCCACATTTCTCTTGAAGACATTTTTCATTTTTATCTCTGTTCTTCAGATTGAATAATCTCTACTGATACATCTTCAACTTGGTGGATTTTCTTTGGCCAGCTCAAATATACTATTGAGTTTCTCTAGTAGATTTCTCATTTCAGTTACTGTACTTCTCAACTCCAGAATTTCCATTTGGTTCTTTAAAAGTAATTTTTATTTCTTTATTAATAAATCTTAATATGCTATAGCTACCATCTGGGCCCTTTAAAGCAGTATTTACTGCCTGTTTTTCCTGTGTATGCATGGCACATTCCTGTTTCTTTGCATTTCTTATAATCTTTTATTATAAAGCAGGCTTTTTATTATAGTATCTCATAGCAACTCTGGATAATGATCCTCCTCCTATAAGGGATCAGCATTTACTTGGTTATTTCCCCCGCAGTATGCAGCCTGATATTATCTCTTTTAGTCTAGCCACCTAAGTGTTATCTCTGGGTGGGCATAATGCACTTATTGCTAAGATTTTTACCCTTTACCATTAGATATGAATGTACTCGGAGGCTGTTGTCAGGGAGTTTTCTCTTGACCCACGTTCAGCCAGGGACTGGTAACTGGGAGGATCCTTCTCTTTTCTGGGAGGGCAGAGTTTTAGACATGTTAACAGTCTTCCAGACTGCCAAGGAGGAGTGTGATTTTATTTTTAAGCCTGTGTTCCTAATACTCACCTCTAGATGAGAACAACTTATTGTTCAGTTTTTGGTCAAGTTCCTTTTGCCAGCGAAGTGTTTGCTCTGTGTTGATGGGTCTACATATACTGGGAAATGCTTTTAAGTCTGTCCCATGTTCTGCTCTAATTGTCCTGAGTAGGTGCAGACTAGCACATGTACAGTCTCTTCAATCCTGAGTTGACTTTGCTCCCAGGAGGGCTCTTTCTGGTTCCCTCTTGGTTTCTCTTTACTAAAATTCTGGCTGTTCTGCTGCTTTGCTTGCACCAGCTCCTCCTAATTGCTCTCCACCAAGATCCCCATTGTTTTTGACAATGTCCTTAGGGACAGAGTTCTCCATGCTGTTTCAAATGAAGGCAGTCCCCCAGGCAGAGAGGTGGAATTCTTTGTTCTCATTGCATACCTTTGCACTAAGAAAGGACCTGTGCACCACTGAACCAAAGCTGGGGTGTGGGGGCAAGGGGCGAAGAGTGAAAACACCACTCCCTAAGTGGACACTGGGCCATGGTGTCAGTCCTTGGTATTCTGAGTTATCCTCTCCTTGACTGAAACATCCAAACTTTGAGTAAGCTAGCGTGGAAAAATCAGGGCCTCAGTATTCTCACCCTGCACACAGAATAGTTTGCTTCCACTCAAAGAATGGAGGCTGGGTGGTGAAGGTATCATCAGTCTTCTTGGCTGTGCCTGAGAGGAATAAATTTCTTCAACACAGAATTGGGGGGCAAAAAATGCAGGCAGCTACCCCTGCCAGGGTGAATCACAGCCCTGGAGTGGGAGCTGGGAGGAGGAGCCCTACTTCCTCCCAACATCTTTACCACACCTGCCTAAATAGAATACCTAAGGTCAAGCTTCTGTAACACAGACCTAGTATGGTAGAGGTTATGTAGGTAATTCTTCAGATGCCAGACTCTTGCTATTCTTACTGATATTTAATAGGTTTTCTTGAATCAATGTTTTTCCAATTGATATATGACCTCTGCATAATTTCTAGAGATTTTTAAATTATTGTTTTTAAAAAATAATTTCCAACAGTTAAGTTGTTTTGCTGCAGAGAAGGTCTACTGAGCGGCTCACCTCAACATTCTGGAAATTTCAGCCTTCAATATATTTTTAAACTTAGCTTCTTAGTGGAAATGTCCAGCAAAAAGAGAAATGGAGTAGGTGTCAAGAGCCAGGGTTTTCATTCCAACTTGGTCTCTCGCAAAACCAGTGATTTCTCCTGAAATTCGGTTTCCGAATGAGGAAATTACATTAAAGGCCTCTATATTGCAACTCTAAATACCCTATGCTTTTATAAAGTAGAAATGGGAATAGAAGGTAATCAGTGAAAAATGTTCTGTAGCTGTGTGAGAACAGGATATAAGAAAGCAATCCACTGCCTTTTTAAGCCAAAACTGTTCCAACTTGTAATTAGAACAATTCTAATTCTACTTAATCAAAATACTAGTTTTGCATGCTTTGCAGTAAAAAAAATTTGTCACCCCAAAGGTTTCCTTCCTAGCCATTAGAACTGAAAAACTTGGGGCAACGGAAAGTTGCCTTTCACTGACTGGTCATCAAAAATATAACAGCTTAATGCTAAGTGAAAGCACTATAATTTACTACCATTTTACCTATATTATGAAATCTGCAAATAATTATTTTCTTTCTGTGACAATTCCAAGTTTTCACCTTCTGCATAAGGCTCTAAGGCCATACCCCAGGGTGTCTATTAATTATTCATACTTAGTCTGAGTGTGTGAATGACAAAATACCAGTTCTCCCTATGTATTGCAGAAAAAAGTTGCTTCAATGGGCCACCCATTTCTAGTCACAAAGATATACTGTTTATTTAGTAATGATTATCTATACAAATTGCTATAACAATAAAACTAATAAAGAAACTCCCTTGCTGAGTTGTTTTTGTCTTAACTAAATAGTTTTAACCAGCGTACTTGATTTAATATGTCCTTTACTATATATAGTTTACATTCAAAATCTATATACTCAAAGCAGGGGGAAAAGGGACTTTTTATAATTTAAGAAAGCTGCTAATGCAAATATATATAAAGCTTTCAATTATTACTCTACAACAGAACATCCTATGATAAAGGTAGAAGGTATATATGAATTATAAAAATACACTGGCAAAAGTTGCTACTCACTGATACATCCAGCAATTAGGAAGGATGACAGCAAGATGACAACATGGAAAAAGTGACCCAGAAACAAAAATTCATATAATCTTTAAATACCTTATCCTTAAAGCAAAATTATCTATCTATCTATGTGGGGGGCATGGAGGGAGAGAGAGAATCTTAAGCAGGTTCAATGCCCAACTCGGTGCCCAATGCAGGGCTTGATCCCATGACCCTGTGATCATGACCTGAAAGCAAGAGTTGAATGCTTAACAGACTGAGCCATGGAGGTGCCCTTTAAAACTTACTTTTATACTAACCATTTGTACAAACTGATCTTCATCAGCATCTAAGGGAAAAGGCAAAATAGTTATCATAAGGTATATAAAAAGTGCACATCCCTGTAGAGTTAAAGTAAATGCATACTTTGAGTTTGTCCACATGCCTAGGCCTCTTTTTGATTCTCATAGTTAACCCTCACATTTGAACTGCTGAAAAAAACTTCCAAATGAACCTATCCATTCACCAAGATATTTCTATGTTAAAAACCCTAAGGAAGGCATCAGTTTTTCTGATCCCAAATTACTCGTTTCAATTTTTGCAAATTGGGATTCCCTTTAGGAAGGAAATACACAATTTTAAAATACAGGGATATAAGAAATAAAACCCCATCATCTTACTCCATTTTCAGAGCCCATATTCTAAAACTGTAACTTATTCATCCCAATCCACTAAAAATTATGTTTCAATATTGATTTAAAAAGTTTATACTTTATACACCTTTATGTGAATATGTAATAATGTAATGTGAAATTATTGTTATAATAAATGCCACTTTTCTTGATGTTTTCTTCTGAGTGAGTCATCCTAGGAAGCTTTCCTTTTGTTTATTATTTCACTGTATGGAACCATCTTAATATGATGAATTTAAGAGAAAATATTTAAGACTTACTTAATGGCCCTAACAATAACTGTTTTTTAGGTTATTCAAGTTTTTATTAGCTGAAAATACTGGCTAATGACCACATTATCCAATGGTCTTGAGACGACCTTTAATTATATGAAAAGAAAATAGCTTTTTCAAAAAGAAAAGAAGCTATTTAAATTGGAAAAGAGAGGAGCTTCTAAGTGAACATATACCAACATTTTATTAACTGGTAAAACTTGATCATTTTGTGTGGACTCTTCCTTGTTAAGTCACATTTAAAGGAACTCATTAAATTACTGAAGAAGGAAGGGAAGATCTTGTAATAAATTCTGACGTGTCACTGATTAAAGTTCCAATCATCTAGAGTACATATACATAACTTTCTCCTATTTACCTCAAGGTCATTAATAATCTTTAAGTGGTTGCTGCTTTATATACAATTGTGAGCATGTGCACACACACATATCTGTGTATGCATACATTCCATTTAGTTTTTTCTTTATATAGCTTCAGACAGCAAAAGCACTATAGTTAAGATGGAAATAGAAGGGCAATTAACTTCCTAAGCTTTTTAGATCATTCCCAGTACAACTGTCAAATTACATCAGGGTTTTAAGTGTTAAAGAGAAAGGCATAAATTTTGGTCCCAAACAAGAGCAATAACTCATTTTGATGAAAAAAATAAAATTCCCACTGATAGAGATGCTGGTTAATGATGAATAACATTCTACATACATACATGAGAATTAAGGTTTTTCCTTCAAAAACTATACAGTGGCAGATTTTAAAAAATGAAGATGTACGTATCTATCTTTGAAGTATGTCAGCGGGGAGGGAGGAGGAGAAACAATGAACCTACACTGCCCTCTTTTAAAAAGAAAAAAAAAAAAGAATGGATACTTTTCATCTAAACTATAAGCATAAAGGAGACTTAAAAAACTATTAAAATTTGGAATCCAATGTAATTCATCTGATTATGGATATCAAATGGCTATCAGGCCCCCCAAAATGGAAATGGGGCAAAGTGAAATAGTAACAAAAAACATGCTTTAGGCATAACTAAGGCAGTAACAAGAAGGTAATTTGGGGCTAAATGCCTATGTCACATTAAATATTGTGAAAGATGTAAAACTCAAATTTCTTTTCAAACAAATCTTATCTAAAAAAAGGATTATAGAAAATGGGAATGTATGATTTTTTTTTAATAAACAATTCTGCTTCAGTGCAAATGTGTCAAAAAAAAAAATGTCTCGCGCAACTTAGCAGGAACAGTTTCCACAGCCTTTCACACTGTTGACAATTTCTTCTTGTAGTTTCTTCCTTTCCTCCTCTTTGGACATATTTTCTTTCTTTGCATCCCATGTGGGGTTATTATGGTTCTGCACACGGCTACTTTGTGTATGCCACATTTCTGAATAGATACTGCCAGGGTTTGCAAGCAAACCATGGTGGGTACCACGTTCAGCTATCTTACCCTAAAAAGCAAAAGCAAGAGAAACATAGAAAAAGGTCATATAACTAGCATAATAACTGAAAATACATAATAATTTCTAACTAAGGATTTTGAAGGATTTCCATTCATTAAAATACCTCTCCCAATTCTTTATCCATAGCACAAGTAGGAAAAATTAAGGTAGGGATGCTTTCTTCACTATTAAGGTATTAGTGTAGTGAACAAACAAAAAGCTATAAAATCCCATATACTGTAAACCATTTCACTTAAAAGAAATGAAATTTTAATGTTTTATTTTTTAATTTTGAAGGGCAGAAAAGGAAGGTGAAAAATTTTAAAGGTGATTGTAATTGGTAAATATTTAATCAAAAGCACTGTGATTTGTAACAGGGACTTAAATACCCTGAAATCCTTATGTATACTTTAAAATAAAAGATTTCTCCATGAAAAGCTTATTTCTTCCAGTAGCTATTTTTGTTAACAACAGATATTAAACTTAACATTACAGATTTGGTATAGATTCCAAACTCGTATCTACAATTAATTTGCCTCTGACAGCTACTGTTAAACATGGTGGGAGACAAAAGGAGTTTTGTCACTTTTACTGGTACTCCCAGTTATAGGACCTTTACAAATATACCCTTAAGCAAAACAACTAAAATTTGTTTCACATCTGAGTGGTTAATTTAAGACTCCTCTTTCTTTGCTAGCTAGGCAGTTTAAAAAAGAACTATTTTGCTCAGCTATTTAAATTCCTCTGGATTGTGAAGAACATAGTTCTCAACCTAGGTATGTGTGGATCACTTCATTGGCACAAACTCCCCTTGGATTACATGGTTTATATTTTTCTATTTACCATTGTCAAAAACAAAATCCTCAGTGAAAACTTCATCAAAAGTTTCTAGAAAAAATAAAATTATTTTTGTGGACATACCAATGAAATAAATCACAAATAATTATCCTATAGTAAAAATATATTTTAAATTACTTTTATTTATATTAAAGCACAAATGTATGTATCTTTAAAAGTAAGATTAAAAGCTTATAACAAAAAGGTCTTTTGTCTCCTCCCTCATACCTATCTCCTTCCTATCCACAAATTCATAGCTATTTCTTCTGGTATTTAAAAATACATATATGAATATATACATGTATTATGAAATTCAGCACTCCTATACTACCCCACATTACCACTGTTTCATGTTTACACTCTTCTAATAACATTGGTTATAGCACAAGTGTTGTTTAAGTTAATATTCAGTATTTACCTTATTATGACCATGTAAAGCATTACCTGCTGAGTCAAGTAAGATACTAGAATTTTATATATTTTTCCTTGTAAAATTTTTGTTCTTCCTGGACTTAGTAACTGCCACACTTTTTTTGTTTTCTTAGTTTTCTATGTCACTATTGGTAATTCTCTCTAAACTTTCTCCCAGAATTATAAAGACTGTCTAAATACTATTTTTCTCATAATCAATTGTATTAGGAGATCTATTAGTTCAATCCCCCATGACGATCACCGCTTTGAGACAATCCTCTCACAACTTTTAAGGCTGTTTTATTTATCCTCAACACTAAAATTTTATGGTATGTGTTCTGGTGTGTGTGTGTTTTCTTTTCCATTCGCGGGTACTTGGTAGGCCCTTTCAATATGGAAATACATGCTTCTCCCAGTTTAGCAACTGCCAAATTTGCTTTTTCTCACTTCATCATCTAAATTTACACTACTTTTTGCTAATTCATTTGAGAATGAGTTACAAACATCATTACACTTCGCTCCTAAATATTTCATTAGCATGTATCTCCTAAAAACAAGAATATTTTCATATTGACTAGAATATAAATATTTATAGAATAGAATACAAATATTTATAGAAATTTATCTAACATATAGTCCATAGTCAAATTTCATCTGCTGTCCCAATAATATATCCTTTATATACATATTTTTCCACCCAGAATCCAATTAGCATCAATACATTCAATTTTTAAGTTTTTGAGTCTGTGGGGTATAAAATACCCAGGTGTGTTTTTTAAAGAATGCCATTTAAGTTGTTTTTGTTTAGTGCTCCTGATTATTAGATCCAGGCTAAACATTTTTGGTAGAAATATAATACAGGTGATGATGTGCCCCTCTGCATCAGTTCAGAAGTACACAATGTCAATTTACTCCACAATTATTAAGTTTGATCCTTTGATTAAGGGAGTGTACCAGATTTCTCTATTTTTTTTATTCTTACTTAATTTTTATTAAGCACCAGCTTAATACTACAGAAAGTTCCAATCACCCTTCAACAACCCATTCTTCCCTCCCCCAACCAAATTCTTGATAAAGAGCTCTTCGAATGAAGACACTTCTCTTCACTTCGCTCTCTTCTCTCTTCTGTATAAAACTTTAACAAATAAAGACAAATAACTGTGTACATCTTGCTGTAAAATGCTGCTCACGGCTGTGGAAAATGTCTGCCCAGGCTCTTTTCACTGTCCAGGTCCTGAAAGACTCTTGTTCATGAACTGTCTCTTCTTCACAAAGCAAGTCCACCACTTGCTAGGTTTATCATTCTGAAGGTCAAAAACTTTTTTTTACAGTCTCAGTCCAGTCTCTTGTCTCAACTGCTTTAAGTAGGCCCTCATCACCTCATTTTCCTGTTTGTTTGCCGGTTTGGCATAAATCGCATGGAAATAAATAAATAGTCCATAGTCTCTCATGGTTCACCTCCCCTTCCAATTTCCCTCAACTCCCTTCTCCTCTCCATCTCCCCTTGTCCTCCATGCTATTTGTTATGCTCCACAAATAAGTGAAACCATATGATAATTGACTCTCTCTGCTTGACTTATTTCACTCAGCATAATCTCTTCCAGTCCCGTCCATGTTGCTACAAAACTTGGGTATTCATCCTTTCTTTTTTTTTTTTTTTTTTTCTGAAAAACGATCTGAGAATTTTGAAGGGGTGGGGGGTGGGAGGTTGGGGGCACCAGGTGGTGGGTATTGTAGAGGGCATGGATTGCATGGAGCACTGGGTGTGGTGCAAAAATAATGAATACTGTTATGCTGAAAAAAATAAAAAGAAAAAATTAAAAAGGAAATAAATAAATAAATAAACAAACAAAACAAAACAAAACAAAACGTGGAAAACCAGACTCTCCAGGAATGGGAAAATTAGTGATTCCCAGCGTATACATTTCTTTTTCACCTTGGCTTTTGGGACTGCACTTTTGGAGTTTCTTTAGGCACTCAGAAATGTAGAGAGTTACATATATCAAGGTTCTATCAGCTTCATTCTTAATCTCATAGTTTTTGAAGAAGACATTGGCCTTGAAGTAATAGATGGCTTCACCCACAATATCAGTATCTTTTGTCTCTCTAGAGGCAGGTCCTTTGAACTGACTTCTGATAGGCAACAGTGCCACATTTCCAATGAGTTTGGTGTCCAGATCCATGAGAGATGAGTGGTAAGCCGGCATCTTGGCGGTGCCCCGGTTTCAAGCAAGACGAGGAGAAATTTCTCTATTTTAAAGGTACTTTTTCTCCTTGAAATTAATCTATGGGTTACATTTTCAAACTATATAAATAATCCATTCCCCAATATTTTTTTTTAACCATAGGGTTTTAGCAATCAATGATGATTTTTAGCTGTAGTCATTATTACAATGGTAGTTACAAAATATGATTTTCTAAATTTATCATTCCTTCTACAAGTGATAGTTGGCATGCTTCTTAAAGACCTTTCCCCATCAACAGATGAATGGATAAAGAAGATGTGGTATATATACACAATGGAATACTATGCAGCCATCAAAAGAAATGAAATCTTGCCACTTGTGACGACGTGGATGGAACTAGAGGGTATCATGATTAGCGAAATAAGTCAATTGGAGAAAGACAACTATCATATGATCTCCCTGATATGAGGAAGTGGAGATGTAACATGGGGGGTTAAGGGGGTAGGAGAAGAATATATGAAACAAGATGGGATTGGGAGGGAGACAAACCATAAGTGACTCTTAATCTCACAAAACAAACTGAGGGTTGCTGGGGGGGAGGGGGGTTGGGAGAGGGGGGAAGGGTTATGGACATTGGGGAGGGTATGTGCTATGGTGAGTGCTGTGAAGTGTGTAAACCTGGCGATTCACAGACCTGTAACCCTGGGGATAAAAACACATTATATGTTTATAAAAAATAATAATAAATAAATTTTAAATAAAAGAAGAAGACCTTTCCCCATACTTCTGTATTGTTGTGAAATTATAGGTTAGTTTTTTTACTGAACATGCTATAATTCATAAGTATCATTTTTTTTTTTTGATGTTCGAATTATCCCACATTAGGCCAGTGGGAGCCCACACAAAATGGTTTTTGTGTCTTTGTGAGAGGTATTCATTAGTTTTCTCACTCCAGATACTGCATTAGTCATTTATTCAAAGAATTTTGGTTCCTTTTAGTGAGGAACAGTATTTAGTGCTCAAGATCTATGTGCTAGTTATACTTACTACTGCTGGGATTTCACTGCTTCTAGGTCTTTTCAGTGAAAAGTTAGGAACTTCTTTATCATCTTCTGATAATTCTGTTCCAGTATAACATCACAAGGTTGCCCCTCTTCTTCCCACATTCCATTTTTATCTTTCTTCTCCCAAGTAAGATTACTGTTTTACAACAACATTAATATATTTACTCATATGCGCACTCTTAAAATATACAAAAAAGAATTTTGAATAGGCTCCTTCCATACTACTAATTATAACAAAATTAGTTTCAAATTTTTATTTACTTTTGACCTTATATTCCACTAAGGGTAAATAATCAGAGTAATGTGTTCAACAGTCACTTGGATTGTTTTTCTTTTGCATGTTTGTTATCAATTTGTTATGCAGTTAGTTCTACTTCTATTTGTAATCATTTTTTGTTTTTCTCTGTCCTTGCTGAGGTTCAAAAATTTAAATATATAAAAACATTACCATGGTTCAAAAGTAAAAATAATACAAAAAAGGGAGCTAAGATGGTAGAGTAGGAGACCACAGGCTTGATACATCCCCCAAACAAAGCTGGATAAATATCAACTCATTCTGAATAGCCAAGAAATCAATCTGAGGACTGACAGAACAAACCGCACAATTAGAGGGAGAAGAGGCTACATTGTGGAAAATAGGAGATGCAGAGACCTGGTTTGGGAGAGAAATAGATAACTGGTGCTGCAGAGAGGAAGGAGCCCAGGTTGCAGAGGGAGGTGAGAGAGAAAGGAATGCAGAGGGGATCACACAATGAAAATACTTCCCAAACTCATTGAGAAAACAAGGGGATGATTTCCATGGTTTTTTTCCTGGCACAGCTGACAGAGAATCCTAAGGGTGCTGCAGTTCTCCTAAAGAAGGCAGGGAGGTAAACCGAGGTCGGATGGCATGATCTGAGGATTTCCTGACATTCACTGGGAGAGATGGATCCCCTTTCCTGGAGTGCTTTTGAAAGAGATGTCATTGCCTCTCTGGGGACAAAGGAGTCAGTGGGCAGCATTTCTGTCCCCTAACCCTAAGAATAGGTACAGAGACACCTGGTGAGGACAGCAAAGTCAGACACTGGCTGCTTAGTGAGCTCTGCTCCAAACTGCACACTCCTGGGCTCTGGTGAGATTGGCCTTCTGGGTCAAACCTGCACCACCCTCAGACCAGAACAGCACACCAGGTCTCTAAAGATTAGAATTTTAAAACTCAGCCAGCCTGACTGGGGAAGAGCCTAAAGTTCACACTGTTCTGCAACAGGAAAGCAAGCAACCTGGACACAGATGGTGAGAAAACAATGATCTAAAAAACACTTAGGGTGCATGAAGGGAGTTTACTTGCTCCTCCGGGAGTGCTTCCCTGACATTAAGTGAGCACGAATTCCTCTCTCAAGGGAAAAAAGAACTGGCTGGTGTCACTTCCCTCCACTGGCCTTCAGCATAAACCACAACAGGCTTTCCTAACACAGAGAAGAATACAGATACCTAGACAAAATGCCAAGACAGGAATTCATCACAAAAGAAAGAACAAGGTCATGGCCAGGGATCTAAACAAAATACATATAAATAACAGGCCTAACTGAGAAATTAAAGCAATAGTCATTAAGGATATTTAGCTGGGCTTGAGAAAAGCATAGAAGACACCAGGAAGACCCATACCACAGAGACACAAGAGCTTAAAAACAATCATGACAAAATGAAAAATGCAGTAACAGATTAAAAACTGACTGGATGCAATGACCACATGGAAGAAGAAAAGGAATGAATAAGTGATATTGACGATACAATTACAGAAAATAAGGAAGCTGATAAAAAGGGGGAAAATCTAGGACCTCGCGAGCAGACATAAAAGAACTCAATGACTCCTCGAAATGTAATTACATTTGCATCACAGGAGTCCCAGAAGAAGAGGAAAAAGGGGGAAGAGAAGGTTAATTTGAGGAAACCAGACCTGAAAAATTACCTAATCTGGGGAAAGAAACAGACTTCCAAGTCCAGAAGGCACAGAGAACTCCCATCAAAATCAACAAAAAAGCATGCCAACATCAAACATACTGTAGTTAAAGTTACAAAATAAAACAAACAGAGACACAGAAAAAATCCTAAAAGTAGCAAGACAAAAGGAATACATAACTTAAGTGGGAAGACAAACTATATTAGCAGCAGACCTGTCCATAAAAACTTAGTGGGCCGGAAGAGAGAGGCATGATATATTCAATGTGCTGAATAGGAAAAATATGCAGGTAAGAATACTGTATCCAGCAAGGCTGTCATTCAGAATAGAAAGAGAGAGAAAGTTTCCCAAACAGACAGTAAAGGATTTCGTGACCACTAAACCAGCCCTGCAAGAAATATTAAAGGGGACTCTTTGAGTGGGAAAGACCAAAACTGACAAAGACTTGAAAGTAACACAGAAAACTGTCAGGAACAATGACAAAACAAGTAATAAAATGGTACTAAATTCACATCTAACAATAATTACTGTAATGTAAATGGACTAAATGCTCCAATCAGAAGATGGATGGTGTCAGATGGGATTAAAACAAAACAAGACCCACCTATATACTGTCTACAAGAGACTCATTTTAGACCTAAAGAGACCTGCAGATTCAAAGTGAGGGGATGGAGAAATATTTACCATGCAAATGGACATCAAAAAAAGCCAGAATAGTAATACTTTTAACAGACAAACTAGACTTTGAAACAAAGACTGTAAGAAAAGATGGAGAAGGACATTATATAATAAAAAGGGAGTCTACCCAATTAAGAAGATCTCCCCCACCTTGGGAGAATTCAAATAAATAAAAAAATTAATAAAAAACATAGAAGAACTCATTGATAATAATACAAAAAACAGTAGGGCATGCTTATATCAAGTGACAGATCATCTAAACAGAAAATCAGTAAGAGAACAATGGCTTTGGGGTGCCTGGGTGGCTCAGTGGGTTAAAGCTTCTGCCTTCAGCTCAGGTCATGATCTCAGGGTCCTGGGATCGAGCCCCGCATCGGGCTCTCTGCTCAGCAGGGATCCTGCTTCCTTCTCTCTCTCTCTGCCTGCCTCTCTACCTACCTGTGATCTCTGTCAAATAAATAAATAAAATCTTAAAAAAAAACAATGGCTTTGAAAGATATACCAGATTAGATGGATTTAAGAGAGAGATCCATATGGTTTCACTTACTTGTGGAACATAAGGAATAACATGGAGGACATTAGGCAAAGGAAAGGAAAAGTGAATTGGGGCAAATCAGAGAGGGAGATGAACCATGAGGGACTGTGGACTCTGTGAAACAAATCTGAGGCTTTTTGAGGGGAGTGGGGTAGGGGGAACCTGGTGGTGGGTATTAAGGAGGGCACATATTGCATGGAGCACTGGGTGTTGTACATAAAAAATGAATCTTGGAACACTGCATCAAAAACTAGTGATGTATTTTATGGTGACCAATATAACACAATAATATATATATATATATATATATATATATATATATAGAGAGAGAGAGAGAGAGAGAGAGAGAGAGAGAGAGATATTCAGAACAGAATTTCATCTTAAGCCGAATACATATTCTTTTCAAATACACATGGGACAGTCTCCAGAACAGATCACATACTGGTCACAAATCAAGCCTCAACAAGTACAAAAAGAATGAAATCATACCATGCATACTTTCTAACTACAATGCTATGACCCTGAAATCAACCACAAGATAAAATTTGAGAAAAACCACAAATACATGGAAGGTAAATAACATGCTACTAAACAATAAATCAACCAGAAAATAAAAGAAATTAGGAAAAAACACAGAAACAAATGAAAATGAAAACATGACAGCCCATAATATTTGGGATGTTTCAAAAACAGTCGTAAGAGGGAGTATACAGCAATACAGGCCTAACTCAAGTAGAAAAATCTCGAATACGCAACATAACCTTACACATAAAGGAGCTAGAAAAAGAAAAACAATGATGAGCACTGGGTGTTATATGCAACTAATGAATCACTGAACATTATATCAAAAACTAATGATTTTGGCTAACTGAATTTAAATTTAAAAAATGAAACAAAGGAAAAAGAACAACAAATGAAGGCTAACACTAGCAGAAATGAAATAAGATTAGATTAGAAATAAATAATATAGAAATCAAAAACACAGGAGAATAAAACAATGAAACCAGGAGCTGGTTCTCTGAAAAAATTAATAACATTGATAATCCCCTGGCCAGACTTATAAAAAAGAGGAAGGCTCCAAAAAAATAAAATAGAGGAGAACTCATAAATAATAATACAAAAATACAAATAAAATAATATTATGAAAAATTATATGTCAACAAATTGAGTAATCTGGAAGAAATGGATAAATTGCTAGAAACATATAAACTACCAGAACTGAAACAGGAAGAAACAAAAACCTTGAACAGACATAACCAGTGAAGAAACTGAATCAGTAATAAAAATATCTGCCAACAAACAAAAGTCCCGGGCCATATGGGAATTCTATTAAATCTTTAAAGAAGAGTTAATACCTATTTTTCTTAATAGAAATGGAAGGAAAACTTCCAAACTTATTCTATGAGGCCCACATTATTCTGATTCCAAAATCAAAGACTCCACTAAGAAAGAACTATAGGCGAATATCTCTGATGGATATGGATGCAAAAATTCTCAACAAAATACTATCAAATTGAATACAACAGTACAGAAAAAGAATCAATCACCACGATCAATTGGGATTTATTCCTGCACTACAGGAATGGTTCAATATTTGCAAATAAATCAATGTGATACACCACATTAATAAAAGAGGGTAAGAACCATATGATCCTCTCAATAGATGCAGAAAAAAAACATTTGAAAACATATAGCATCCATTCTTGATTAAAAACCCTCAAAAACCGAGGGACAGAGGGAACATACCTTGATACTATTAAGGCCATATATGAAAGACCACAGCTATTATCATCCTCAATGGGAAAAAACTGAGTGCTTTTCATCTAGCATCAGGAAAAAGACAGGGATGTCTACTCTCACTATTTTCATTTAATACAGTATTAGAAGTCCTAGCCTCAGCAAACAGATTAACAAAAACAAGTAAAATGTATCCAAATCAGCAAAGAAGAAGTCAAACTTTCACTATTTGCAGATGACAGGATACTCTATATAGAAAATCCAAAAGAATCCACCAAAAAATTGCTGGAACTCAAACATGCATTCTGTCCAGTTGCAGGATACAGAATCAACATACAGAAATCTGTTGCATTTCTATAAACCTATAATGAAGCAGCAGAAAGAAAAACCAAGAAATCTATCCCATTTACAACTGAACAAAAACCGTAAGACACCTAGGAAGAAACCTAACCAAAGAGGTAAAAGATCTGTATTATGAAAACTTAGAAAACACTGATGAAAGAAACAGAAGATGACACAAAGAAAGGGAAAAACGTTCCATGCTCATGAATTGGAAGAACAAGTGTTGTTCAAATGACTATACTACTGAAAGCAATCTATACATTTAATGCAACCCTTATCAAAATACGAACAGCATTTTTCACAGAGCTAGAACAAAGAATCTTAAAATTTGTATGGGACAAAAGCTAGAGGCATCACAATTCTGGACTTCAAGTTATCTGTAGTAATCTGGATGGTACAGTACTGGTACAAAAACAGACATGCAGATGAATGGAACAGACCAGAGAACCCAGAAATGGACCCAAAAATACATGGTCAACTAATGTTCAACAGTACAGGAAAAAATATCCAAAGGAACAGACAGTCTCTTCAAGAGATGGTGTTGGAAAAACTGGACAGAAACATACAAAAGAATGAAACTGGACCACTTTCTTACATCATAAACAAAAACAAACTCAAAATGGATGAAATACCTAACTGTGAGACAGGAAACCATCAAAATCCCAGAGAAGAAAACCTCTCTAACATCAGCCATAGCAACTTCTTACTTGGTATGTCTCAAGAAGCAAGGCAAACAAAAGCAATAATGAACTTATCAGGACTTTTCCTGCCACTTTACTGAATTCCCATATGAGTTCTAGCAATTTTGGGGTGGAGTCTTTTGGGTTTTTCACATAAAGTATCAGGTCATCTGTGGAGAGTGAGAGTTTGACTTCTTTGCCAATTCAGATGCCTTTTATCTCTTTGTGTTGTCTGACCGCTGAGGCTAGGACTTCTAGTACTATGCTAACCAGCAGTGGTGATAGTGGACATCCCTGCTGTGTTCCTGACCTTAGGAGAAAAACTCTGTTTTTCCCCACTGAGAATGATATTTGCTGTGGATTTTTCATAGATGGCTTTTATGATACTGAGGTATGTTCTCTCTATCCCTACACTGTGGAGAGTTTTAATCAAGAAAGGATGCTGTATTTTGTCAAGTGCTTTTCAACATCTATTGAGAGTATCATATAGTTCTTTTATTTATGTAGTATATCACACTGATTGATTTGTGGATGCGGAAGTACCCTTACAACCCAGAAATAAATCCCACTTCATCCTGGTGAATAATCCTTTTAATGTACTGTTAGATCTTACTGGCTATCATTTTGGTGAAAATTTTTGCATCCATGATCATCAGGGGCATCGGTCTGTAATTCTCCTTTTTGGTGGAGTCTTTGTCTCGTTTTGGGATCAAGGTAATGCTGGCCTCATAAAATGAGTTTGTAAAGTTTTCCTTCCATTTCTATTTTTTTGAACAGTTTCAGGAGAATAGGTATTAATTCTTCTTTAAGTGTTTGGTAGAATTCCCCTGGAAGCCTTCTGGCACTGGGCTCTTGTTTGTTGGGAGACTTTTTGTTGTTGTTGAGAGATTTTTGATTATTGCTTCAATTTCTTTCCTGGTTATGGGTCTACTCAGGTTTTCTATTTCTTCCTGGTTCAGTTTTGGTAGTTTATATGTCTCTAGGAATGCATCCATTTCTTCCAGATTGCCTAATTTGTTGGCATATTCAGTAAAGTGGCAGGATATAAAATCAACGCACAGAAATCAGTTGCATTTCTATACACTAACAATGTGATTAAAGAAAAAGAAATTAAGGAGTTGATGCCATTTATAGTTGCACCCAGAACCATAAGATACCTAGGAATAAATCTAACCAAAGAGGCAAAGGATCTGTACTCAGAAAACTACAGAATACTCATGAAAGAAATTGAGGAAAACATAAAGAAATGGAAAACCATTCCATGCTCATGAATTGGAATAACAAATACTGTTAAAATGTCTATACTACCTAGAGCAATACACACATTCAATGCAATCCCTATTAAAATACTATCAACTTTTTTCACAGAAATAGAACTAATAATCCTAAAATCTGTATGAAACAAAAGACCCCGAAGAGCCAAAGGAATGTTGAAAAAGAAGACCAAAGCTGGTAGCATCACAATTCTGGACTTCAAGCTCTATTACAAAGCTGTAATCATCAAGACAGTATGGTACTAGCACAAAAACAGATGTATAGATCAATGGAACAGAACAAGAACCCAGAAATGGACCCTCAATTCCGTGGTCAACTTATCTTCAACAAAGCAGGAAAGAACATCCAATGGAAAAAAGGCAGTCTCTTCCACAAACAGTGTTGGGAAAACTGGACAGCCTGGGCCATTTCTTTACACCATACACAAACATTGACTCAAAATGGATGAAAGACCTAAACATGAGACAGGAATCCATCAAAATCCTAGAGAAGAACACAGGCAGCAACTTCTGTGATGTTGGTCACAGCAACTTCTTGCCAGACACACCACCAAAAGCACAGGAAACAAAGGCAAAAATGAACTATTGGGATTTCATCAAGATAAAAAGTTTCTCCACAGTAAAGCAAACAGTTGACAAAACCAAAAGACAACCAAGAGAATGGGAGAAGATGTTCGCAAATGACATATCATATAAAGGGCTAGTACCCAAAATCTACAAAGACTGTATGAAACTCAACACCTAAAGAACAAATAATCCAATCAAAAAATGGGCAGAAGACGGGACGCCTGGGTGGCTCAGTTGGTTAAGCAGCTGCCTTCGGCTCAGGTCATGATCCCAGCGTCCTGGGATCGAGTCCCACATCGGGCTCCTTGCTTGGCGGGGAGCTTGCTTCTCCCTCTGCCTCTGCCTGCCATTCTGTCTGCCTGTGCTTGCTCTCTCTCCCTCTCTCTCTGACAAATAAATTAAAAAAAAAATGGGCAGAAGACATGAACAGACATTTTTCCAAAGACACCCAAATGGCCAACAGACCCATGAAAGAGTGCTCAACATCACTTGGCATCAGGGAAATACAAACCAAAACCATGAATACCACCTCACACCAGCCAGGATGGCTAAAATTAACAAGTCAGGAAATGACAGATATTGGGGAGGATGCAGAGAAAGGGGAACTCTCCTACACTGTTGGGAATGCAAGCTGGTGCAGCCACTTTGGAAAACAGTATGGAAGTTCCTCAAATGTTGAAAGCAGAGCTACCCTACAACCCAAGAATTGCATGACCAGGTATTTATCCAAAGGATACAAACACAGTGAATTGAAGGGGCATCAGCACCCCGATGTTTATAGCAGCAATGTCCACAATACCCAAACTATGGAAAGAGCCCAGATGTCCATCAATATATTAATGGATAAATATATCCACTGTGTGTATGTACGTGTACACACACACACACACACACACACACAGGAACATTACTCAGCCATCAAAAAAAAAATGAAATCTTGCCATTTGCAATGACATAGTTGGAACTAGAGGGTATTATGCTAAGCAAAACAGGTCAATCAGAGAAAGACAATTATCGTATGATCTCACTGGTAGGTGGACTTTAGGAAACAAAACAGAGGATCATAGGGGAAGAGAAGAAAAAATAAAACAAGATATAACCAAAGAGGGAGACAAACCATTAATCTTAGGAAACAAACTGAGATTTGCTGGAGGGGTGCGGGGGTAGGGGAATGACGTAACTGGGTGATGGACATTGGGGGGGTATGTGTTGTAGTGAGCACTGTGTATTTTAAGACTGATGAATCATACACCTGTACCCCTGAAACAAATAATACATTATATGTTAAAAAATAAATAAAACTATTGGGACTTTTCAAGATAAAAAGTTTCTGCACAGTGAAGGAAACAACTGGCAAGACTAAAAGGCAACCTCCAAAATGGGAGAAGGTACTTGCAGATGACATATCTGATAGAGGGTTAGTATCAAAAATCTATAAAGAATTTATTAAACTCAACACCCAGAAAACCAAATAATCCAGTTAAAAAATGGGCAGAAGACGTGAATAGACATTTTTCCAAAGAAGATACCCACACGGCTACCAGGCACATGAAAAGGTGCTCAACATCTCTCATCATCAGGGAAATACAAATCAAAACCATGACGATATACCATCTCACACATTTAGGATTGCTAAAATCAACACAAGAAACAATAGGCGTTAGAAAGGATGTGGAGAAAGGGGAACCCTCTTACACTATTAGTGGGAATGCAAACTGTTTCAGTCATTCTCAAAAACAGTAGGAAGTTTCCTCAAAAAGTTAAAGAGAACTACCTTACAATCCAGCAATTCTACTTGTAGGTACTTATGAAAGGATACAAAAATACAGATTCAAAGGCATACATGCACCCCAATGTTTAAAGCTATCTTCTAGGAGAAGAGCCCAAATGCCCACTGACTAATGAATGGATTATGAAGATGTAGTATACATATGTGCATATGCATGCACACATATGCGCGCACACACCGGAATATTACTCAGCCATCAAAAATAAATCCATTTGCAAGGATGTGGATGGAGCTAGAGAGTATTATGCTAAGAGAGATAAGTCAAAGAAAGATAAATACCGTATGATTTCCCTCACATGTAGAATTTAAGACAGAAAACAGATGAACATGGGGGGAGAAGAGAAATCATAAAATAGACTCTTAACTACAGAGAACAAACTGAGAGATGCTGGAGGAGATGTGGGTGGGGAGATAGGTTAAATGGGTGATGAGTATTAAGGAGGGCACTTGTGATAAGCACTGGGTGCTGTGATGAATCACTAAATTCTACCCCTGAAACTAATATCACACTCTATGTTAACGAATTTAAAAACTTGAAAGACTAAAAAAATATGTAAAAAAGTATAATCAGGGGCGCCTGGGTGGCTCAGTGGGTTGGGCCGCTGCCTTCGGCTCGGGTCATGATCTCAGGGTCCTGGGATCGAGTCCCGCGTCGGGGTCTCTGCTCAGCAGGGAGCCTGCTTCCCTCTCTCTCTCTCTGCCTGCCTCTCTGACTACTTGTGATCTCTGTCTGTCAAGTAAATGAATAAAATCTTAAGAAAAATAAAAAAAGTATAATCAGGAAAGTCATGCTCCCTTTCCTATCCCTTTTACCTCTATCTCCACTCCATAAACAGTCAATTTCTTTAGTTTCTAGTTTATGCTTCCTGAGTTTGTTGTTGTTTTCTCTTTTACTAAGAGTTGTTTTTATTTGGCATTGAAACCCAAAAAAGAAAGGTTTTAGTCTATTTTATGTTAGTCAAACTATTAAACACTGTTCTGTATTGCCTTAGTATAGTAATAATTAATATCCACGATCATACCTCTGAGCCAAAGACTATGAATCATCAAATATTAAATCCTTTCCAGCTCAACTTAGGCTATTTCTTTTTTTGTAATTTTTTATTGAAATATAATTGACATAGAATGTTTTATTACTTTCAGGTGTATGACACAGTGATTAGACAACAGTGCTGGCCTCGGTAATGTAGTCACCATCTGGCACCATAAGGCATTATTATAATATTACTGACTATATTACTTAGGCTGTGCTTTCAATATCCATGATTTATTTAAAAGTGGAAGTCTGTACCTCTTAATTAAAGAACAAAATGGTAGCTGCCAAAGGGAAGGTGGATGAGAGAATGGGCAAAGTAAAGTGGATTAAGAGGTACAAACTCTGAGGTTTTTTTTTCCACAGAAATAAGTAAATATCACATATTCCTTTTGCCCCCATCCTCCTTGCAAATAGCAGCATACAACAGATTCTGAATTGTTCTTTCATTTAACAACATATCTAGAACTCATGCCATATAACGCTCCCTTTACTTTTTTCTCTTAACAGCATCTATCCTTATTTTAGAAATTCTTTATTTTCCATGACCTATGGCGATATTAATTATATAAGTTGCTTTATGCTCTTTTCATTGTCTATATTTTCTACTGAATTCCTTTTTTCCTGCTTGTTTAAGAGGTCTTCCTTTATTATCCATTGATACTTACTAATGGAGCATTAGAAAACTGACTAGAATCTATGTGCATGGGAATGGGATTTTCAACTGTGGGATTTCACTGAAGAATGATCGTAGGGATACATGGTCATTTTGCTGGGGTCTCCAAATACAAATAGCTTTTTTTCCCCTGGGGCTACATGTGTTTTCTGCAGAGA